>NC_045436.1:130354238-130423611 GCF_002776525.5 Piliocolobus tephrosceles
AAAGAAAGAAAGAAAGAAAGAAAGAAAAGAAAGAGAAAGGAAGAAAGAAGAAAGAAAAAGAAGAAAGAAAGAAAGAAAGGAAGGAAGAAAGAAAGAAAGAAAGAATAAAAAGAAGAAAGAAAGAAAGAGAAAGAAAGAAAAGGAAGGAACAAAGAAAAGAGACAGGAAGGAAGGAAGGAAGGAAGGAAGGAAGGAAGGAAGGAAGGAAGGAAGGAAGAAGGAAGGAAAAAAGAAAAAGGTATTACATTAGCCAGTGGCCCCACATGTCCTCCAATTATCTTTTGATAGGTGTGTCTGACAACTAGAATAATGCATGTGGAAATACTCCTTCCTACTCTCAGTCTGCTCCTTTGTCAAGTTCAATAGCAAGGTTCACTGAATGGCCTCATTGTCTATAAGCAACTCCATAGACCCTTAAAACTCACCAGTCAGACTGGGAGAATCAGAAGACATTTGACCTTTTATCACAGGATGGATCCATAGACTGACATGCCAATTAAGCTGGGTAGAGTAGGAGAATTGAGTAACTTGAACAAATCTCACCTGTTAATGATATACCAGTTTTCAAAGGTTCTATAGCTTCTGAAATATCACAGGCTGAGGGGTCCTTTTTGAGCATCCTTTCACAAGTGGAGTGAGGTAGCCTCAAATAGGATGCAAACTGCTTCTGGGGCATGGCAGGGAGAGTTTACCTCCTGCTTTTTCATATACTTTGTGGAAGTAGTTAATCAAACCACCAGCCTCTGTACCTCAGGGGACAGTCAAAGATCTTCCGGGGATATTTGAAAAGTCAAAATTAGAAACAATTATAGATTTAAAATGCAGGGAAATCCTTATCCCCTGCCTTAGACAGTAGCCACAACATCTAAACAGTAATTTTCGTCAGGCTTGAGTCAGTAGAGAGGATTCATAACCTGGGAAGATTATTTATAACTAAATGCAATTTGGAATGACTCATAGATTGCTGAATATTAAAGCTTCACAGTTCCCTAATTAAAAGATTTTTGTTGGTGTGATGAACAGTGCTTTCTTTCATGAAACAACATGAAACAAAAACAAACAGAAGAATACTTCTAAAATGTTTTCTCGGTCTCTGCCTCCTTTTTTTTTTTTTTTTTTTTTCAACTTTTACCATGCTCCTTTTCAAGTGGACAGTATAAATACCAAATCTCTCTCACGCCAATGGGCTGCCCTCCTACCAGAATTCTGTGAAAAGATAGTCTCTCATGACTCTAGATTCTTAATAGCATGCATCTAAAATGCTCTTAGTAGCATCTACAGCTAAGTCTACCTATTCTGTTTTTTAACTTCAATAGAAAACTGAATTTGCTATATGCCAATGTCTTTCTTTGTTGGTATACTTTTACCAGAAATTAAGAGATGTTTATCTCTAAGAAAACTGGTAACACCCTCCTGGAAATCTTTAATTTTAAAAAAATTTTGATAGTGGATAAGAAAGGTATTCTAGATGTCAAAACAGGCAAAATAATGTAGTCATTAACTACAAAACCTTTGGGGTCACCAAAACTAGGTTTAAACCTAGTTCTACTATGTACTATTTGTGGAACTTTGGGCAAATTACTTATTCTCTTCAGAGTCTCAGCTTCTCCATCTGCAAAATGGCAGTATCTATGTTATAGAATTGTAATCAAAATTTGAAAATATATTTAATGAATTTCATGCAGTGTCTGTCAGATACATAGTAGGCAAAGAACAGAAGAGTATACAAACATCAGAGAACTCATATTCAAATTCCAACACTGTAGTCCTCTCAAATCAATAGAAACAATCCCATTCCTATCTACTGTTTGCCATAACATGTGACAAAGGATCTCCTGGGTTAGGTCACCTACACAAGGCTGTGAGACCATACCAGGGTCCTAAAAGATCAGATTTTGATCTGATAGATATAGAGCAGGAGAAAGAGAATCCAAAGATATGGAGGTCCTAAAATTGTGGTAAATGAGATGTAGAACACAATAGAAACTTAAATGTTTGGCAAGACGATAACATGAGAAAACTCTGCCTCCCCCTCCACTGACTACAATGCCCTTCCAAAATACTACTATTTTATGAATTAGGTATATTGACCGTGAGGGAGAAAATATAAAAGGCCATTAAAAGAGGACTGTATGAAACAGCAAAAACAGCCTATTTTTTTGTTTCTATTACCTTCAACTGAATGCAGTCAAATTAAAGTTACTACAAGATTTCTTTAATAAGCTAGGGAAACTCATGGCTACAATATACAGGATGGGGTTGTTGAACTGCTCTACTGCCCCTTTCATCGGCTTGATATTATACCCACTGATTCTGACCTTTCTGGATCTACAGTTTTTCCTTTTCCAATATCTCACTTCATTTTTTTTCCACTGTATATTCTTTATCTCTACAATTTAACCAAGTATGTTTGATTCTGTTCCCTGGGGCTTTGTGCTCTTCTCCTACCACAGAGAACATATTTTGTTTCCTCCTAGCTTGATTAAGGTATAATTAACAAATAAAATTTAATATGTGAAAGTTGTAAAACATGATGTTTTGCTATACACATACATTGTGAAATGATTACCACAATCAAGCTAATTAATATATCCATCACTTCACGTAATTACCTTTTTGTGGTAAGAATGCTAAGATTTACCCTTTTAGCAAATTTCAAGTATATATAATTACATTCACCATGCTGTACATTAGATACCCAGAACTAACTCATCTTAAAACTGCAGTAGTGGTCCTAGCATTCGCAGTGCAGGTACTCAGTCTCAGAACTGGGGTCTGGAGCATGGGACTAGGGTGAGTGGCAACCCTAGTCCCAGGCTGGCAAAAAAAAAAAAAAAAAAAAAAAAAAAAAAAAAAGCAGCTCCTTCTTGCAGGGAATGAGAATAGGGCTCAGCAACTTTTCCCCCTGTGGGGGGTCTGCAGCATCAATAGCTGTTGGCTTACCTCAATGGTGAAAGTGGCCAGTGTGTGCTGGTGTCTATGCCAATGAACACTGAGGGGACCTCCACTGCGAAAGCTGCAGGGAGCGATGGCTGTTGTGGGGCTGTGGTAGCACCAAGGACCTGGCTGATACTGTGATACTGGTAGCCCCACATTCCTTCTTTGTTTCTAACCATCTCCAGATATCTCAGGTGTGCCAATCTCCCCAACAACTCTTTCTGTCCAGTTATTCTTCCTTCTTGACTGCACTGTGTTGCTGGAAATTCTTAACTGGACTCTAGAACTCTCCAAGAGCTATTTTCGTTTCTGGAAAGCTGTCTCACTGTTGTTTTGTGGGAGGTACAAAGGCTGATATCTCCTACTCCACCATCTAACTGATGTCACTCCTATAAACACGCTTTTCTATGCAGCTCCTAGGATACCAGTTGATTTTCCATTTCTTTTATTCTTACTCATCCGTTTTTACTACAATTTTCTTGTGATAACAAGAAGCAAGTAATTCTGTCTCTATGCCATACTAATGAGGAAGTCGAAGTCCAGAAATGTTAAACAGCTACAGCTGATACAGCTGAGGAGCGCATACAAGTGTTTAAAATGAAACTCAAAGCCCTGACAGATCTGTGTTTCAAAGGAAGGTGAGTACCTATTTTGTAACTTGTTTCCCTTTTATCTTTTACTGAAATCTAGCAAGGGATACATGTGGCCCTTAACAGTTTATGATAGTGTCTTCACATACATAGTTGTTACTTTCAGAACATTTCTTTTGAAAAAGGGCTTACTTTGCTTCATTTGCCTGGGAAACTGGTTGAAGACACTTGGCTAAGGTCATGTCACAGGAGTTGCAGTGTCTGAATGTTAATCTGAAACTTACGACTCCAAAACATAAAACCATGTGCTCGTTCCATATGATAAGTCACATAACCAAGATTAACTCCCTACTAATGTGCTTTAGGGACTTCAGAAAAGGCTCTATTTCTTAAAATATCACTCATGTATTGCAGTAGGAGCTAAACCCTTCACATTAATAAACTATTGCATAAAACACAGAAGGAACTTGTGATATATAAATATCAGCAAAAGTGGTAACATATCAAGATAGCTTCAGATTATCTTCAGTCATTACCAATCAGTTTTGATTTGACTAAATTCATTAGATTAAACCAGCAGGATAAATTTTGCAGGTAATCTATGTGGAAAAAACATGCTTCCAGGAAAAATTAGTTGCAGGTCAAACATGCTGGAGTCTAGCTCCTTGAGGAAAGTAGATTAGACAGTATCAAGTAATTACATAGTGAGATGTTGGTGTCAAGAATTGTGAATGATGTTTGTGGCAAAATGATCCTGAGCTGTGCTTGGGTGTACTCCTAGTCCCAAGTTTTGTATCTGACTCCATTGATACTCTCAGGAATGATAAGATAGTTTCATAAATTTCCTTCCTATTTAAGTCAATTGCAGCAGACACTGCTGGATGCCTACTCAACATCCACTTCTACTTTTCATTAGGACAGTGTTTGTTTTTGTTCTGTGTGGTAATGTATCAGAAAAAAAAAAAAAAATGCATGCACATTCCTTCCTCTCATTGCGTGGTAAATGAGATTAAAGTAGAAGCCTCCTAGAGACTTCTGGAAATGCTTTGCCTTTCAAATATAGGTGTTACCTTTCCTTCTTATACTTTCCTTCTTCTTCCAGCCTTAAGCTTATGTGGAAACCTGAAAGTATGAAGAAACCATGAGAATAAATTCACAGACTAGGAATGGTGGAGCAGAAAGACAATAGGAGCCTGACATGCTAATGTTTTAAAGTTCCTTCACCATCACGATACCATTTACATTCAGAGTTTCATTTGTCTAAGAAACATAAGCTTTTATTTGCTTAAACCACTGTAATCAAACTTTTGGTCATGTAGGTGAGACACTCTCCAAAAAGATTATTTTGTCTTTTTCAGTTAGGAAATCTTTACAATGCATATATACAGGTTAATTTTATATATTATATATGATACATTTTATATATGTGTGTGTGTATATATATATGTGTGTGTGTGTATGTATACATGATGTATTGACATAAGTCTCTGGTCCATTACTATTTGACCTAGGACAAGTAATTTTATTTCTTAGGAGCTTAGATTGCCCATCCAAAGTGAGCTAACTGACCTAAGTAATAATTTTTTTCTTGTAAATTTATAAAAGTTTATGAAATATCCTTATGTAATTGAAAAATAAGCATTTCTTTTCTTGTAAAATTAAATTCTGTAAATTGAATCAGTTATACCTGAGAGAAGAGACTGAAAATGTTTTTCAGAGATTACCAAGGATTTGACCGTGGATAAACTAGTGGATTGGGACATGAGCTCAAACACTCTATAACTGGAAGTCAAGTAGAACATATATCTAATTATACATAATAAAATATAGAAATATTGTTGTTAGATGAGCTTAAGGTACAAAATTAGGACAAGTTTCTGGAGGGTAATCAGGGTTTCAAAAGGATTCTTATACAACAGAAATAGGCAGGATGTCAGAAGCTGCTCTCTTATCCACGTGAGACTGAAGTTGCTATGTGCCATATTGTTCACATTGTGCAGAGTGGGGATGCTGATACCTATTTCTAACATTCATCATTTATTAAGAAAAGATCTATTGAACATGTATTATTTGCACATCACTGAGGGATATACAAGGGAATACAGAAAGGAATGCACTATGTTCTAATAGTTTTCAATCTACCCTCCACCAAAAATAGATAGGTCAGCTTCATAAATAACAATAAAATAACATGACATGAAGAAAAAGGCACAAAAGCAGGGGTGACCATGCATTCAGTTTGACTAGAATGGTCTTGGATTAATCCTGCTGTCCTGGTTTAATTACTAACACTGCCCACCTTCAATGCTCAAAAGTACTCTGCGATGGTTATGTGGGTTTAAATTTGAAATTTTATTTTATACATTTATCAATCCAAAGTGTTGATTTCTATCACCATTGTCTTTGCAATAATATAAAAGGAAAATTAGAAGTCTCTAAACTTACCCTTATATTGTTCATTCATTCTCCAATTTGCTTTGCTTTCATCCAACCCAGTCATTAGCAACACAAAATAAATCAAACAAAATCTGAACAAGCAGTTAAAAAAAAAAAAAAAAAAAAAAACTAAAAAAACAGTAAAAAAAAAAAAAAAAAAAAAAAAGCTTATATAAGTGGTCCACCATAGCTCTTTTGGAAAATACTTTAAGTAAAATCAAGGGGAAAAAAAGAGCAAATATAAAGAACAAGATGAACTTGAAGGGCGTACGCCAGTATTCCTAATAGATTAGAGATTAAGAACATTCTCTTTCCTAAGGAAAGATGTTATTAATGTATCTATTAATGTGTTCCCTGATTATCAAAAATAAGATTTTGCTCCTATAATGTGTGCCATTTTCCAAATAAATTTGTAATATTCTATTTCATATATTACTGTAATATTAGTTTATCTGGGAGGAACTAATTCCAGAAGAGTCTAACAGATAATGATGAAGAAAAACATAACTATGTCAAAGTAGTATGTGCTGGCCCTGAAACAGTAGCAGATAGTGGGAGGTAGCCAGCTGATCTTGGTCATTGGCTACATCAGACACATACTTAAGGCTCATTCTTCTACTATACAGGAATCTCTGTTTAGGGCCACTCTGGACTTTTGTAATTGGTGTAAACATTGTCCTTTTCTGATTCTGTTAAATAAAAAATATAAATGCTTTTCATATCTTTGGCACCC
Organism: Piliocolobus tephrosceles; assembly: GCF_002776525.5. Lineage (NCBI taxonomy): Eukaryota > Metazoa > Chordata > Mammalia > Primates > Cercopithecidae > Piliocolobus > Piliocolobus tephrosceles. Next base: position 130,360,935 of record NC_045436.1, read on the forward strand.
ACTAGAGAAATCATCTTCACTAATAATCATAAGTGCCATAATTAAAAATGCAGAAATTTTATTTCTCCCAGTAATTTGACTTAGCCTAAATCTCCTGTAGTAAAATCACTTATCTATGGCATATTGGGACGTGTTTATAACTGACTTAAGAAAGCAATTTTGGTTAGTTATGCAGCACTATAAATTGAGAAGGGTTAATCGATTCTATCATTCTGTGCTTTAAACATGGAGTGGGGGGCAGTGAGCAAGGCAACAGAATGAGAAGATTTTCCAATTTTCCACTGAAGTAAACAATCCTGATTTTATCATTGTTACTGGATGTGAAATAAAGAGAGATATATAAATCACTTATTAATGCTAAAAAATGTGTACAGGTTTAGACAGAACTTATTAAAGGATTACAAAAAAGTTTAATATTGTAAAGGTTCAATGAAAGATTAGGCTGGGCGCGGTGGCTCAAGCCTGTAATCCCAGCACTTTGGGAGGCAGAGACGGGCGGATCACGAGGTCAGGAGATCAAGACCATCCTGGCTAACACGGTGAAACCCCGTCTCTACTAAAAATACAAAAAACTAGCCAGGCGAGGTGGTAGGCGCCTGTAGTCCCAGCTACTCCGGAGCCTGAGGCAGGAGAATGGCGTAAACCCGGGAGGCGGAGCTTGCAGTGAACTGAGATCCGGCCACCGCACTCCAGCCCCGGCGACAGAGCAAGACTCCGTCTCAAAAAAAAAAAAAAGGAAGATTAACTGGGAAGATAAATTTGTTAAAAACAAACCATAAAATAAATCCCTTCTGCTCTACTCTTCTTGACCTTCTCATCTCTCCATGCTTAAAGAGGAAGATAAACTTTCCAAAGATCTAAAAGTGACAGAATGGAGATCTGTGCTCTTGCTTCTCTGAAACTTTATTTATAAAGGTCATCCTCTTCTTTGCCAACCTAAGTCTTTGCATCATTAGGAGCATTTCAGCTTTGACATGGTTAGCTGATTAACTCAATCAATGCCTCAATATCATTGTGCCTTGACCTTTGGAATTAAAACTAAGTCACTTTTACTTTAAAAAGAGACTCTTGGCACCTCTCTTATCAGGATCTCTATCAGTTGGGTGTTCTTTGTCTTTGAAATTTCAACCTCCTGATCCCACTTTCTGGCTACAGTCTTCTGTTTTCTACATCCCTTATAGCTATGCTCCAAATGCACCAATCATACTATTTAATGCAGTTCAACTATACATTTCCTTGAGCCTCTATATTGTATTCCTTCAAAATCCCTGTCTGTGTTTTACCTGCTTTCCCTACTCCCTCTAAATCCACTGGTCAATGATTTTAACTGTTTTCTAATCCTTACTTAGCACAATTTGTTTAAGAGAGCACTGAATGTAAAATGAGACATGTGTAGATTAAAATCCCACTTCTGCCATTTGGAACTTGTGGCCTTTTTTCAAGGCACATGATTTCTTAGTTTTAGTTTCCTCTTCAGTATAATGAAAATAATTTCTACCACACAAGAATTTGTGATAAGTGAATAAGGTAATATCTCTTCTTTTAGTTATTCCGAGTTCTTTTTTTTTTTTTTTGTATTTTTATAAGCTCACCTTAGTCTGCTTCTCTCAATTCTAGCAAATACCTACTTTATACTCCCCTAAGAACCTAAAGTCTATGAAATATGAAATCCATCAACTTATCTCCTACCACCTCCAAACTCATCTATCTACCTATCTATCAACCTACCTATTATTCTACATTTATTCTTTCTTATTTATCTTATGTCTCAAAAGAAGAGATGTTCCATTTCACTTTCAAGACTGACAGTTCCATCTATAATAATGATCTAATTCCCCTCCTGCCCCATCTGGGACACTGCTTGATTGCTTGATTGATGATACTTCCTTTTTCTTGGACTTTGCACTTTTCTTCTCTGAATATTTATATATTTATTCTTTTCCATTTAAATATTTTTTTGGTCATATATTCCTCCCAGAGCCTAACCCTAGCTCTGCAATTTGCTTAACTTCCTATGCCCTCAAAAAATCAAGTTATATTTATTTCCTTCACTGTTTCACTTACCATTCCTTTCTTAATCCACGGATAGAACTTTTGCCTTTATCACATAATAAAATGATTTTGATCTTATCATTGAACATTTCTTAATTTCACAATCTGGTTGACATTTTAAATTCATTATCTTTCTTCTTTTCTCAAAGGTGTTTGCCACTGTTGTTTTTGTAAGAATTTTTCTCTTTGTGACTTCAGTACATAATTCTCTTTCTAATTTTATTACCAATTTGCTCATTTTCCTTCATTTTAACTTACATTACTTAGCCCTAAAATGCTGTGTTTCCTAATATTCATTTTTGATCTTCTCTCATTTAACACACTTCTCTCTCAAGTGATTGCATTCCTGCTCATGACTTCAACGGCTAAATGTAAAACTTGACAACACATATTTGCATATTGGCATTTTGCCCTGTACTGATTCTTGAGCTCTCAGAAAAATTCATACCCAGTACAACGTCTGCAACTGGATATTCCTTCTGTTAATCCAGTTATCCAACACTTGTCATAACTCTTCTTTGAGTACATATCTGTGTTAAAGGTTGAGTCCAGGAAACTAGGGAGAAATCAGTTGTCCTAGCTCTAGATAATAAAGAGGAAAAAAGGGGCGGGAGAAAAACCAAAAAGAATGCCGTGAGTCAAAGGTAAGAAAGTGAAAGTGTACGTGTGATACTGAAATTGGAGGCGAAGTTAAGAATGGATAGCCAAAAACTGTAAAAAGGATTGTAGCAGACCAGGAAGAAAAATACCCAGGAAAACCATGAGTGATTTATAATGGTAAAAGAGTGTCCATGGTTTGAGGTTAATGCCAATGACAAAATGTCCCAAGGCACACCATGTTGATCTAATGTCAGACTCAGTGAACACCAACTTTTGATGCCTCTGTTTTCAACATCTTTACATGTAATTAACCCAATTACCAAATCCATTCACTTCTACCACCTAAACATATCTCAGACCAATTCTATTTTCTCTATCTCATTGTCACTGCTTCAGCTCAGGCCTTCATCATGTGTCACACGGACAACTGTAGTAGCCTGCTAATCGGTCTCCCTTGATCTCAGTGCCACTAATCTCTCTCAAGTCTAATAAATCTTCCACAATGTCTGGAGTGATCTTTCCGTAATACAAACCTGCCCAAGTCACTTCACTGCTTTGAAAGTCCTCTGCTGACAAGTCAAAGCCTACATCCCTTAATGTCCGAAAGCAGGATATTAACAAACTGGTCCCTGCCCACTTTTCCCCTCCCACTGCTCATTTCAGCTGTGTTTCTATTCTCTGATAATGAGATTTTTCCACACATCTGTATTCTCAACTGGCTCTAACCATCATGTCCTGAAATTCAGGTTTTCTCTGGTGAAACAACAGTAATTCTCCAAGTTTTAAGTGAAATATGTTGTCAAGGCTATGTATACTATTTGCAAGTGGCATTCATTTATCTTAGCACAATTAATTATCATAGCCTTAAGATTCTATGATCTATGTGAGGTCAGGGACCACATACATACATGATTTACATTTACATTTGTGTGTGCCATCTTTAGATGCGTGCCTAACATCAAAATATGTTTGCAGTGTAACTGGCAGCATATATCAATGGATGAATGAATGGGTCAATTAATTATTGAGAGAATTGAAATAACTACCATGCTTCATATAAAGTCTAAACTGGTTTGAACATATTTTACTATGGGAAAAATAATCTTAGTACTTATAAAAGAAGACTCACAATTAACCATGGAGAGTGAAAAGAATTTCTAGCCCTAAAAGAGAAGACCTTCTTTCAAATACTAGATGACAAGATCGATGACAGCAGTGCTTCTTAGCGTTGCTATTTTTAAAACTGTTAAATAATACTTGAATGTATAAAAATTACTACTTCTCCAAGTAATTATAGTTTAGGAATTTATTTAATGTAGGCTCAAGGGATAAATTAGAGTCTGTCAATGAATCAGTGATATATTAAGGGAATTAAGCCCCCATCAATAGTCACCCCTACTCTCATCACTCCTCTCAATAATTATTGATGACTTTCCCTAGATGTTTCATCACCATCCACTTCCCAAAGCAGTTTATGTGGAGTATATTTAGCTTCAGAAGTTATCACCTGGCACAGTCTAGAAGTGACAGGGTAAAACTTCCATCCTACTCTGTTGGTTCACTCTATGCCAAGAGTCAGAACTCAGTTTCTTTCCTGACACTCTGCCCTGTATCCCAGTCTGCTCAGTGAGGCCCTGAGACCTCACCTACCTTTTGCCAGCTTTCTATCACTTTGGATAAATGGATGGATCACTCAAGCTAAAGCCTTCTTGCTTGTTCTGATATAGTACTACTTGCTTGTTCTGATGTAGTACTACTTGCTACTCATTAGCTTTCTTAGAACCCAAATCTTCTCACTGTCTTATTATAATATTTATGTAACTCAAGCTTATATTTGCATCTTACCCCCTGGAAATTCTATATATGAAGCTAGATACTCCTATCAAGTGCCAATTCCAGAATCCAAAAACAGAATGTATTTTTAGGCCCTTTTTTCAGCTTACATAAAGCACAGTAGCTCTCACTGGAGTGGGGAAAAGCAGGTTTCCCCTGACAGGATATTTGGCAATCTCTAGAGACATGTATTAGTGATCACAGTGGAGTGGGGAGATACTACTGGAATGTGGTGGGTAGAAACTAGGGATGCTGTTAAATATCCTATAATGCACAGAATAGCCTCCATTGCTACCCCATAATAAAGAATTATCTGGGCCAAAATATCAATAGTGCTGACATTGAGAAATCCTGCATGCAGCATTTTTTCTTTTTTGCATGTGTATTAGTACTTAAAATATCAGATGCCCCAGGACTGAGTTGACCCCAGTTATAAAACCAGGGCAAAAAGCATATAAAGTTTGCCAAGTTTTGGCACTGTAATCTAGTTACTGGGACTCCATTTTTGCTCAGTTTTCCTATTTGAAGAAATAGCAGCTGACCATTCCTCTTCTATAGAGGGCCCTGGAGGTTTAATAAATCCATTTTAATGAGGCACTCTGCCATATTCAGGTGAAAAATGCTACACAAGTGTTACTCCCATCATAAGAGAGAGCAAGGATTGCTTTGCAGATTGGCACGTGAAGTTCATCCCTGCAATGCACCTCCATCCCATAGCTCCAAAAAGCACAAAATTTGCTCATAAAAAATAGAAGCAGACTGACAACTTCAGCATTTTCTTTTACCTCTGTCAGTAGAAGTGGAGTCACTGAAGAATCAGCTGTCAGGTGGCTGCATCTTTAAATTATCCAGCACATCAGCCACCACTGTTATTGAATTTCACTTGGTTCGTAGAATCCCCTAATGTATAACACAGGCAGTGGAGGAAGATTACATTGATCTCACAAAAAGGGGGATTAAAATGTCCTTAATGTACCCACCAAAAGTTTCAATCTAGCAAACGTGGCATATGTAAAGCAGTAAGGATTTGGAAGGAAAAGATTAAGGATTTCGTCTTTTTCAAGTTCAAAAAAGGAATAGAGTTTTATTCATCAGATAGGACTTAAATGTTGATCTGTCCCTGGAAAGCTTCCTATACCTGAAGGATTAAGTTTGCTTTCTCTTTCAAATGAACTTACGATTTAATGACACTTAAGAAGTGAAATTTATGTTTTAGTCATTTTAAAGTTTTAACTAGAAAAACACAAATAAAAACTAACATAGCTGTGTTCCCTTTTGTATTTTACTTTCCTTATTTTATATACATATTTTAGCATAAATACAATCATGGTGAATTTCAGTTTGAGTCTTTTAATTACCTTAATTATCATTGCAGTAAATTATTCCATTTATTCATTTACTTATTTATTCATTTTCTTTCAAGTAAATATTTATAAACTGTGTTCTCCAAGCCAGTGTTATATTGACTGACCACCTCCATAGATAGCACTGTGCCCCAGCCACTGTCTTCTTTTGCTTGGATTATTTTGATAACCTTCTGACTTGCTTCTATTTCTAATTTAAAGTGTGAGTTTAGCTGCATATTGGAAAATAATTCAAATAAATGTTGTTTAAATAAAATTGGAGCTGATTTTTCTCTCATGAAACTAGGAATTGGAACATAGTGATCCAGGTCTTGTATAATAGTTTGCAGTTCCTGGCCCATCTGTTTCTTAGACATCCTTCGATTATGGCTTCCACCTTCCAGATATCTTTCCAGTTTCAATTTCATCCTTGTGTCTTCATGCTCTATCACCATGTGTACAAAAGAAAAAGTGGCAGGATAAGAAGAAATGGCTGCCTGCTGAGTCAGCTGCATGTATAGAGCTTTTTTCCAAAGTCCCACCCAGAGACTTCAGCTTATGCCTTATTGACAGTCACATAACCGTTCCAAGTTGCATGGGAAGTAAAGAAATATCATTTTTACCTACTGCAGTGTAACCTGAAAAAAACTGGGTTATGTTAGTAGAAAAAGAGAGGCAAGGAGAGTGGATATTGTGTAGGCAATTGACAGTTTCTTCCACATCTTGCCTCCATTCTTTTCCTCCAGTAGTTTCCCAGAGCATTTGGGGAACTCTTTCCTACAATATAAATTGTATCAAATTATTCTCTGGTTTAAAGCCATCAGTCTTATAATAAAATCTAAGTTCTTTTCCATGTCCTGTATGCCAAGATGTAGTCTGACATCATTTCCTACTGTTTTCCCCCTTATTTACTGCTATAGTCACACTATCTTTTTAGCTTTCAAATAGCCCAAGTACATATCAGCCCCTGAGCTGATATGTACTATATGCTTGCTATTCCCTCTGCCTCAAACTCTCCTTCACAATGGGTTTATATAGCTTGATCCATCTTATCTTTCAGTAAGTAGGCTCAGCAAAGTCTTCCTGCTTCCATATTCCTAGCTTGAAGTCTGAATTTGGACTCCTTAGAATTCAAATCCTGGTTTCTACCATGAGTGAGCTCAGTGACTTTAGGCAGTTACTGACCTCTTCTCTGATTCAGTTCCCTCATTTGTAAAATGGGCTTAATTGTATCATCTTCATAGGGTTGATAATAGCATCCAGTGAGTAAATAGTTGTGAACTACACAGAATATTAGCTGGCAAATGGTAGTTATTTGATAAATGTTGTCAAAAAATTTTAATGGGACTCTGCCTTCTCTTCAGAATCCACTCTCAATGCTTTTAGTCTGCTATATTCTTCAAAACATAGATTACTATATATGAGTGTGGTGGCTCATGCCTGAATCCCAGCACTTTGGGATTACAGAGTGGGAAGATTGCTGGAGCCCAAGAGATATAAAACAAGCCTTCGCAACATAGTGAGACCCCGTCTCTACAAATAATAATAATAATACAAATTAGCTAGGCATGCTGCTGTGTGCCTGTGGTCCCAGCTGCTTGGGAGGCTGAGGTGGGAGGATCCTCTGAGCCCAGGGGTTTGAGGATGCAGTGAGCCATGAATCGTACCAGTACACTCCAACCTCGGTGACCGAGTGAGACCCTGTCTCAAAAATCTAAAAAAAAAAAAAAAAAAAAAAAAAAAGACAGCAACAACAACAAAAACACAAATTACTATTAATACTGTCTAATTTATTTATGTGGATACTTATTGACTACCTACTCAAGGAGAGTGTAAGCTGTATAAAGATACAATTGTATACCCAGACCCTAGAACACTTCCTAGCATAGATTAATTAGGCACTCAAAAAAAAAAAAAAAAAAAAATACCAAATAGGTGATCAAACAGTATTTTTATTTATTTTTCTAATATTAGAAAATTACTTCACATCTGATAGATTAAGGTGTTATTAAATATTTGTCACTTGATTGGTAAAATCCTCTTTTTAATTCTAGCCTGTTTTTAAAGATCAATAATATGTTAGAGGCTTGAAACATGAAGTTAATTTAAAGAAACTTTATTTGAGGCCTACAAAAAAGGAATCACAACATCTCACAGGTATATTTCTCAAAGTTTAGAGCAGGGTCAGCAAACTTTTTCTGCAGAGGGTAAGAATGTAAATATTATACGCATTGAGGGCCATCAGGTTCTCTTGCCACTACTCACCTGCTCCACGCCAGTGTGAAAGCAGCCATATACGATATGAAAATGCATGGACGTGGCTCTGTTCCAGTAAAACTTTATTTAAAAAGCAGGTCTGTGGTTTGTAGTTGCCAACCCCTAGTCTACAGTATCAAAAGCTGGAATTTTGAAATATTTTCAGAATTATCCTGTAATCCTTACATTGCAAAAGGCAGGTTATTTTAAAATAGGAATTATCGCAACATTCACATATTTAAACATATATATATTTGAGTAATAATATAACGTTTACAATTTGCTTCTGTGTGTATAACTTCACTTTTCCCCATACAACAACTCTGTGGGTTAAGTAGGGAAATGTAATGACCCTCACTTGACAAGTTAAAAACAAAACAAAACAAAGGAGAAACAGAGCTATTGGCTACTTCCTCTGGACATTATCACTTAATCCACAAAAATAATTCATGAAGTATATAATGTTATTCCCATTTCATAAATGAGAAAATTGAGGCTCAAAGTTGTTAAGTGATGATCTGAACATCACATAGCTGTCAAATATCCGGGTCCAAATTTAAATCCCATTTATGTGGGCTCCATCAATGATATTAGCAAGGTACCTACCATATTCTGTAAATAATTTCTTCAGTTTTATCCAAACCCCAGTGAATATGTCAGAAGAGAATAAGATTTTGTGTCCTATATGTTGAGCTTAGATAGAAGTGATATGCCAATCTCCCTGAAAAGAATTTGAAAAACAACTTTTACTCACCAACCTTTTTGAGAATTGTGTTTCTATTGTGTACTGTGAATATCTAGAATCGTAAAAGTAAAAAAAAGAAAAAAACATGTTATTCAAGTTTTAACCTGCTACCTCTGGAGTGATGTAGAAAATCTCCAGTGCCACATAGTACCAGAGTTTATGCTTGCTCTCCCGAGGCCAGCCATGCTCATGTAATAACTTTACCTTTCAACCCGGCATGTAAGCTAAAAATATCAGTTGAGCTTCATTGTCTTGGATGAAAATCAAGTGCTCACCACCAAGTGAAGTATTTCTCAAAATTCTCCCTACTCTTAGAAGTGAGTTAGTAACTCTACTAACAATAAATATTGTTACTCTAAATATTATACTCTACTAACAATAAATATCTAAAAATGGAAATATATGTACAATTATGTAAAAATACTGAAATAAGCAGATTAGCATAGACTTATATGTACAAAATAACTTGCATTACTGATGTTAGGCAGCGTCTGTTGCCCAGCAGATAAACCCTGACATTTCAATGGCTTCAGATAACATAAGATTTTTTGTTCTGATTTGTTGTTTGCTCAAAGTCTGATAGAAAATAGAGGAGGGATTTGTCCGCTTGGTGATAACTGAGGAAGCCAAGCAACTATCCTGTGATAATACATTCTCAACACATGGACTCTAGAGTCAGCATACAATAAAAATATATGGAGAAAGTACTGCATCGTTTAACTGCTTCGGCTTGGATAAGATATGTATTACCTTCCTTCTCAATCCTTTGTCTAACGTCAGACATATAGTTCCATTTCACTGCAAAGAAGGCTGGGAAATATCAGGGAACCCATGGGGGAGTATCCTACCTCAACATTGTATAAGGCAGAGGGTCTATTTCATTAATATTAAATATATCTTACAATTCACAGTGCTTGTTAATATAGAGGTATATTTATCATAAAGTATTATCTTAGTAGAAATACCAAAGAAAATGTTATAATGTATCACTTCAGCCACTGTGTTATGAAGATAATACAAATCATCAATGGAAATCAGAAGAAATCTATATGGTCCACAAATAAACTGAATATGTGAAAAAAAAACAATGTTAGGTTCTTTAAATAGGGGTTGAATTACTATGATGATGAATATGTGTTTAACAAAAAATTATACACTGAAAATTTAAAAATAGTTTTATTTGGATTAGCCAATAATGTTATACAAGTCATTTCACCATTTTGGTCCTCAGTTATTTAATATTTTATTTATTTTATTTTATTTTATTATTTTTTATTTTATTTTATTATTTTATTTTATTTTAGAGACCAAGTCTCATTCTGTCAACTAGGCTGGAGTGCAATGGCCCAATCTTGGCTCACTACAACCTCCATCTCCCAAATTCAAGAGATTATCCTGCCTCAGCCTCCCGAGTAGCTGGGATTACAGGTGACTGCCACCACGCTTGCCTAATTTTTTTTATTTTTAGTAGAGATGGGGTTTCTCCATGTTGGTCAAGCTGGTCTCGAACTCCTGACCTCAAGTGATCTGCTCACCTCAGCTGCCCAAAGTGCTGGGATTACATGAGCCACTCTGCCTGTCTGGTTTCTTGTTTTTTAAGTGAAGTAGATGAAATAAATGGTCTTAACATATTTTTCAACACTAATCCTTTACGATTCTATGAACTTCATTTTTCAACTCACAGTATTTTATCTTCTGAATGACATGCCTTAAACATGTCACTAATTCATGGATTGATTGAAAACATATTTATTATCTATATCTCAAATATTATGATAATTTCTAACACGAATGCAAGTTCAAATCAGAGAAGGACACGACATGTAATCACAGGGAGTATCTATAACGTGCTGAAAATTTAGTTTTGCAGGAAACATTTATAATGTACCATGCCATCAACAAACTATCCAGCTGCAATCTAGGCAAGACTGATAGTCTGGTATTTCAAAAAGCATAATTCATGGCAGAATTCACTGAATGAATCCCAGTATTCTTAAAATGTTATACTAAGGGAAGGGTTAAACTGTGAAACTTAATTATAAAAGATAAATGTCGATGCATTTATTTTTAGACTTTTTTTTTACATTTTGTATTTAATTGAAAAAATAAAATTATTATTCCTTCTCAAGACAAAGACTGAAAGCACACAAAACACCCCAGCATTGTCTTGTTTGCCCTGACGTTTCCAAAGGACAAAAAGTTACATTATAACTGCACAAAAGCTTTCAAAGCTCATTTTGACTTCTTGAACATTTAACATGTGCATCTGCTATTGTACTGAACTGGCAGGTGGCTAACAATTTTTTACATTGCGAACCTTTTCCCTTAATGTCTGCGTGCAGTTTCATGTCATTTTCTGCCCTGAGGAGAAAAGCATACCTGCTGTTTAATCTGCCTAACTATCCTGTGTGATGAGTTTGCCATTTTGTGCATTCCAGTGTTAAAGCTGTAGTTTCCTGATGCACTCTACAGTTGCCTTCTTTCCAAAAGGGTGTGTTCTTAAAGTCACAATGTGGTTCCACAGAACAATTCGAAAGTGAAGCAGAAGTGATGTGACACAGAAAGACTGGCTGCTTCTTAGAGAGCGGGAAGTCATAAGCCGGGCGCGGTGGCTCACGCCTGTAATCCCATCACTTTGGGAGGCTGAAGCGGCCGGATCACGAGGTCAGGAGATCAAGACCATCCTAGCCAACATGGTGAAATCCCGTCTCTACTGGAGAAAAAAAAAAAAAAAAAAAAAAAACATGTATATACAAAAAGTTAGCCGGGCGTGATGGCAAGCGCCTGTAGTCCCAGCTACTCGGGAAGCTGAGGCAGGAGAATGGCATGAACCCGGGAGGCGGAGCTTGCAGTGAGCCGAGATCGCACCACTGCACTCCAGCCTGGACGACAGAGCAAGACTCTGTCTCAAAAAACGAAAGAGAATATGGGAATGTGGGAAGTCCTCAATTCTTGAGGTCATCACTTTCTAAGGGCTTGGTCTCGGGTTTGCTGATCCAGAATCCTACTTTTAGCGTTTCACCAAGAACTAATCAGACTTTCCAGGGTGGAGTCAGGGTTAGTAGCCAAACACAAGCCCATGATGGTTCACTAATCCAGAATGGAGCTCTGGATTTCAGAACCAAGAACACCGGTGTCTCCATTAAAAATACACATCGTCAGAATCAAAATGCCTGAGAGAGTTTACAACTTAAAAGTAGGTTGATGGGGGTTAAAGGAGCTATACTTTTTTTGTAGGAGGGTTTATCTATTAAATAATGTGAAGAACTAGTATTTTCTCCAGCAGTGAAATATACTTCTCTTGGAAAGAAAAAGAAACCACACGTTTATTAGAATTTACAGTGTCAGTTGTCACACTCTGCATGTATGTAATTTCACTTAATCTACACTATAATCCAAAATGAGTAATACTGTTTTTCTCAGTTGCTAGGACAAATACGAAGTCAAGAGATAATCTCACTGCCTTAAGGGATGAAAGCCCATTTGACATCAAAACCCAAGCTGGTTTCATATTTGATGTGCCGCTCTCATCGTATCCACGTCATACATTGCCTTTCCTGAATGTGGAAGATCAAGTAAAAACTAGCGAAAAATTGTTTTTTTTCTCCTATTTATGATCAATATAAACTTCACGGTACTCTGGTTGACACTTTTATTCCCACTGACGCTTGTACAAACTACAAGTTTCTTTATCTCCATTCTTATCCTAATGCTTCCTTGTTTGTCTTGATTAGTCTTGGGTATTTCTAAACCTCTAGAAACACTTTCAAAAAGTGAAATGATATTCTTGTGATGTGACTGGAGCCTGCTGAACTCCTGTTGCCTTCTAGTGTTCATTATTTTCATTCAAGTAAATGGATTTTTAAAGGCAGTCCAACTTGATGATATAAAAATATTAAATGACTTATTTTTCTTTTTTTTTATTATACTTTAAGTTCTAGGGTACATGTGCATAACGTGCAGGTTTGTTACATATGTATACATATGCCATGTTGGTGTGCTGCACCCATAAACTCGTCAGCATCCATCAATTCATCATTTATATCAGGTATAACTCCCCAATGCAATCTCTCCCCCCTCCCCCCTCCCCATGATAGGCCCCAGTGTGTGATGTTCCCCTTCCCGAGTCCAAGTGAGCTCATTGTTCAGTTCCCACCTATGAGTGAGAACATGTGGTGTTTGGTTTTCTCTTCTTGTGATAGTTTTAAGCACTGCTTTCCAAGATATTTTGCTGAATTCCCACTCCACAGTGGGGGACAGATCCTCAACGAGCATCATAGGATGTTTCTTTAGCTTTCTAAACATTGTCCACAATACGGTTAATCCAACTCAGTATAAAATTTAACATGATAATCTATTTAAAGCCTTCCTCTGCCCCATTGTTGGCTATAACTGTGGTTTTAAGAAGATTAACTGGAAAAGAGACATGCCTTCCTTTTCAGTTCTTCCTTTCCTTCCTTCCTCTAGGAAGCAGCTACTTTAATAATGAACATTAAAAGGAAGGAAAGAAAAATGATGAGCATCAGTGTCTTTAACTGTGTATAGTCACAGTTTGCTCTGCAGTGGCTGCTGCTGTTTTTCTGGCCAACATTAACTGATGACCTTGCCAAGTATGCCTCTCTAAAGAGGGACTCACAGTTCCCACTCTGCAGGGCTTTTCCACTACACAGGCTCTGGATGTAGGAGTTCGAGCTCGTCCTCTTCCACTCTGATCCTCTAGGCTTCTACTCCTAGAAGTCTACTTCATGTAAAGCCATGTTCCTTGATGATCTGCCCTCCTGCATTGGTCCCCACGAGGATGGCTGAAGACTAGTTACCTTCCACAGTGTGCACTAGACACAGAGGAAATTCACATATCTGTACCATGCCAGTGATCATGCCACTTGCTTCACATATACCCCACTCTGCCCTGACTCTTCTCTCCAATTTTCTTTTTCTCTGCTCAGAAAGGCATAGAGAGGCAAAGTCAGAAACTCATAGCCCATGTGTATATTCAAAATGAAAGAATGCACTTCAGGCTTTCTTATTGTAGCACAGGTTTGTGAGTGATTCTTTTAAAGCATTTCTGTCACTTGATTTGGCAGGAGAGTGCCCAAGCTTTCACCCTCAAGCTGGAATAGCCTCTCCCCATCCACAATTCACTTCCCATGAGGCCATGACTCCGGTGACACTCACCTTCTCTCCTACCTTCCCACACTCTCCAGATATATTGGGCAGAAACTAAGGGTTAGAGGGTAAATGGTAAAAGGAGGGCTGATTCTCACAGCACTTAGTAAGTCGCAGAAGAAGAAATATGGCACCAATTTTTGGTAGCTATCTTCAAAATAGATTGCATTTAGTGACAGTTTCTTCAGCTTTGGCCTCACTTGAGTTGTTAAATCCTAGAAAACAGAAAAAATTCTGTCATATTTCCAATTACACATTTAAAAAAATATATTCTTTCAAAAAATTACTGAATGCCTTCTATACAACAGTCACTGTATGTGAATGCTATTATAGAAAACTGAGAAAATATAATTACCACTCTCACAGTCAGAGTCAGGTGTATTAGTTCATACCCTGTCTTGGGTCACAATACTCACAGCTGGTCACTAGTTTTCACTGGAGCCCTTTCTCTCTGTGATGATGGTGTTTATTAAGTGTGATAGGAACATTTAAAGAGGTGAGAATCGTTCTCTATGGGAAGTGGGAGGTCAGGGAAGACTTCACAGATGAAGGATTGTTCCTATTGCCTCCTATAGAATAAGTAGGAATTAGCCAGTTAAAAAGATAAGAATTGGCAGTCAAGATAGAAGGAATAGCAAGTGAAAAGCAAGAAGGTATAAAAGAAATGAGAAAATACAAGTAATCAAGCATGGCTTGAGCAAATAGTTCATACCAGTAGAAGAATAAGCAAGGTAATCATATTTAATGACTTTTTTACTACTACTTTTAATGATTCTGAATCTTTGTCAGACATAAGAATTTTGCAGAGTTCTGATTCAAATGCAAATACAAATTTCCAAACCCCAGTAGAGATTTCCCAGTCTCACCAAAAATTTTCCATCAGTAACTATGAAATAGGGCCTAGTATTCTGCATTACTAAAAGAGAACCTAAGCAGGTAGCTGTTACAGTTCACCATCATAGATTCTGAGAAGTCAATAAGGGGCTTAAATAAGGGGGTACCATAATTATATTTGCATTTTAGACACACACCTCTGGCTACCCTGTGACTGAATGACTGTAATACGGCAAGACCAGAGGCAGGAGATTAATGACATGTCAATTACAGTGGTCCAAGCAAGGTATGAGGGTAGACCAGTGTCAGATTACAGAATGGACCAGTCAGGCAGATGCCTGAAATACTAACATTAAAATAATCACTGAGAAGACTGAAAATGTCATACTAGCTAAATTGAGTTTCTTACAAAGACTTTTCACATAATTAACGAAATGGCAAAACGCACATTGATTATGCTCCCACTGAATTAAAGAGAAAAACATTTCAAAGACTCTTATCTCTGTTCATTGTGCATTTGTCTGTTTAGTTGAGATGTTCAAAGTGGGAGATGCCACTATAGGCCAAAACAGTCCTGAAACCTTTACTCCGAAATTGAAGTCAATTTAAATTACAAAATCATAGAATATGCAGCACAGATTGAAAGACTTGTTTTGTTATATAAATTAAGCCCTTTGATATTTCTCCCAAAGAAATTCTGAGATTTAAGGAAAGTACCACAAAAATGTTAAAGAAAAACCAAAAGCTATTGGTTTTTTAAATGGAAGAAAACAGGAAAAAAGGAAGTCAATAGCCATTCTATTTCAGTTTCTTGTATGTATTATTTTTAAAAAAAAGTTAGATGAGTGAAATAACACATTTTATTCGTGGCATTTTTTGTTGTTGTTGCTCTTTGCGAGGTTTTTTTGTTTGTTTGGTTGGTTGGTTGGTTTTGTTGTCCTGCCAAGGAAAAGGATATCTTAGCATAGAAGGTGTTAATGCCAGAAATAGGAAAGAGAAGGAAGAAGACATACACACAGACACACACACACACACACACATACACACACACACACACGTCCACACACACACACAGAAAGAGAGAAAGATTTGTGGATTCTGAGTTGTGAATTATGAGTACAGGGGATATTTCCTTAGGGAACTGGTAAAACTCAATGAAAAATCTTGAGCAGTGCCTTCAGGCATACTGAATTATAGGCAATTTTGTGAAAGATTCTTGGGCCTATAGAACGGCATGGGAATATGTGAAGGAGTTACTTAGACAGTCATTCAGTCATTGCCATCTCTTTGCTACCTGATGGTTCGGTTCCCTATTAATTCCTTGGTGGTCTGGAAACTCCTGACAATTCAGGTGGTTAAATCTTCAGGAAAGACCAATATTAAATTTTCCGCCAGCCGAGAGCTAAAAGTTTAGCTTGAGTTACAGGGAACAAAATAACTCTATTTGTTAAAAACTTGAGTTTGTAGAATTAGATTTATACATAGGAGATGAGGAAACTTTCCTGAGAGAAGCTGGATTTGCCAGTTGCATTCTAATGGAACTGGCCTTGTGATAACAATGCAGACATGCCCACAGCATGGGCAAAGAGGCTGTGCTGAAAAAGAAAGCCTCCATAGGAAAGTCTTAAAGGAAGCTACCTGGCCTCAGAGGGTGAACATTCTAGGGCAGAAGCTAGCAATTAGGAAAGTGCAAGAACTACTTCTCTGGAGGTGCCTTTGTAGTAGAAGAATATTGCATAATGGATGGTATGTTGGGTAGGAGTGGGGACATGACTAATGATGTGGAAGCTAAGGCCTTTAGGGACTGTCCCCCAGGCATTTAGAGGGTCTAGTCTGGATCCATTATAGTTTCTCCACTCACACCAGATAACAGGAATTCTGGGTAATTCTGTTTGCCTGTGACTAGGCTGCAGGAAGAGAAAGTAACAAGAGAGGTCCCATGCTGGGAGGACTTAGGATCTGACGGGAGAATGAGACTGCACCTCATAATGAGGACTCTACTCAACCCACCCAATGTCCAAAGCTTTGCAGCTACTATCTCTAATAAACAGCCATGTCCTGAGCTCAGGAGTTCAAAACCAGCCTAGGAAACATGGCAAGACCCCATATCCACAAAAAAATACAAAAGAAAGCCAGGTGTGGTGGCACATGCCTGTAGCCCCAACTACTCAGGAAGCTGAGTTGGGAGAATCACTGGAGCCTGGGAGGTTGAGGCTACAGTGAACTGTGTTTGCCCCACTGCACTCCAGCCCGGGTGACAAGTGAGATCCTGTCTATAGAACAATCTACTCAAGAAAATATGACTGAGATAATAGTTTGAGACACTAGAATCTCAGACATCTGTGAATACTTTTTTCTAATTTTTAATTGATACTCAGTTTCTATCAGTACCTGAGAGCCTAGCATGCTCTATTCCTCTCATGTCACCAGGGTACAACCCTGGGAGAGTCAGGAACTCCTGAAAGGCCACAGTTTTTCATCAATCTAGTAGTAAATGCTCAAAGGTAGAAATTAAACTGAACATTTGAAATCTTAAAATATTAAATCTCATATCTGACTATGAACCAAGGTTCATCATCTTGGCATATTGTAAGTTGCTTATTTAGAACCTAAAATATATACATACATATAAATATATGTTCTTCATGAATAGATATTATATCTTTCTTATCCGGTCAAATAAATGTTAAACGAATATTTAAAGGTTAGTAATCTAGGCTGGGCGCGGTGACTCACGCCTGTAATCCCAGCACTTTGGGAGGCCGAGGTGGGCGGATCATGAGGTCAGGAGATTGAGACCATCCTGGCTAACACGGTGAAACCTCGTCTCTACTAAAAATACAAAAAATTAGCTGGGCGTAGGGGCGGGCGCCTATAGTCCCATCTACTCGGGACACTGAGGCAGGAGAATGGCGTGAACCCGGGAGGGGGAGCTTGCAGTGAGCAGAGATCGCACCACTGCTCTCCAACCTGGGAGATGGAGCGACTCTGACTCAAAAAAAAAAAAAAAAAGACTAGTAATCTAAGGGTATACTAAATCATTGCTGTCCAGGTAGTTACACACCTCGGCCACACGTCTACGTCTTAACTTGGGAAGACAGAAAAAGATTTAAGAGGTATCTGCAGGGAAATCAACTTCCGCTCTTTGATCTTTTGTCTAGGTCTTTCTTTCAAAGGTTATGTGTTTTTCCTTCCTGTGTGTCTTATGTTAAAGAGAATTGTGTATACGAAGCTCTTTGAGGGCAGAAACTGTGACTTCATGTGCACAATCCCTCATAATGCAGTTCACATAGTAGGGGCTAGTGAAATGTTTGCTGAATGTGTGGATGAGATGAAACTTAAAGGCACTGCATAAAGTGCTGTTTTGTCCGAAGATGAAAAATAGCAAACATACCACATAGAAGAAGTAAGCTGCCTCCTTTGCTTGAAGAATGAAAGGACATATAGTGGCTTAGACATATAATTTGAAATTTTTACTCAATCTGTGACCTTGGTTATAACTTTGGGTAATTGGCTAACCAATTTCCATCTATTTTCATGTCCTTCTATTCCCCTCATCGTAGAATCATAGGTAATTCTTACTGACCTCATATGATGGTGGTGTAAATAAATAATCAAAGCTGTGGTTAAGCACTTTATGACTGAAACATAATGTCCCTGCCTAAATGTTTGTGGAAGTAGTCAAGCTGACCTTTCAGCAGCCAATGAATTATTCAGACTGCACTGTCATTCTACAGCAGTGCAAATACTAATAAGATTCCTTTGACATTGATACAAGCCTAGTTAGATATAATTTGCATACATAAAATAATGCCATGTAATCACATTCCAATTATGCAAAAATATTCTACCAAAAACAACCCAAAAAATAACATTGGTAATAATAAAGCTATAATATACAGGCGACCCTTAAACAACATGGGTTTGAAC
Organism: Piliocolobus tephrosceles; assembly: GCF_002776525.5. Lineage (NCBI taxonomy): Eukaryota > Metazoa > Chordata > Mammalia > Primates > Cercopithecidae > Piliocolobus > Piliocolobus tephrosceles. Next base: position 130,379,694 of record NC_045436.1, read on the forward strand.
TGCGTGAGTCCTTTATATACAGATTTTCTTCCACCTCTGTCACTCCGAAGACAGCAAGACCAGTTTCCCTCTTCCTCCTTCTCCTCAGCCTACTCAACGTAAAGCTGAGGAGAATGAAGACATTTTGGTGATCCACTTCCACTTAATGAATAGGAAATATACTCTCTCTTCCTTATGATTTTATTAATAACATTTTCTTTTCTCGAGCTTACTTTACTGTAAGAAGAGATTATACAATACTTAAATGTATACCTTTTGTATAAAATATATAATACATAAATATTATAAAAATATATGTTCATTGAGTGTTTATGTTCTTGATAAAGCTTCTGGCCAGTAGTAGGCTACCAATAGTTAAGTTTTGGGGGAAACCAAAGTTATATGCAGATGTTCAACTGCAGGAGGGTTTGGCGCCCTTAACCCCTGAGTTGTTCAAAGGTAGACTGTATGCTCAACAGTATGATTGGAATGGGAATTGTGGAAAATAAAAAGACAACAGGCCAAATGCTAAAAACCATCAACTTCCAGTTTCAGGCTAAGTTTCCGGTAGTTACTGCACTTGACTATTCATGATGAGGTTTCAGAATCTGGTTAAAATATGACAATTTAGATAAACATCTAACCTAATTTCTAAATTCAAAGTCTCATTTCTGGACAAAGACCCATCCAAAAAACACACAGAACAATCCTACTGAAAGAAAAAAATTACTTAAAAAACATAGCAATGATTACTTTTTTTATCCAGGACATTTATTTTACCATTCCTTTTTACCTCCACCCCAAATACTCAATATAAGAAATAAAAACAGAGAAGTACAAATTTCCTTCATGCTTTCTATAAAATGAAAAATATTGTGATTATCTTAAAAACCAGCAGGAAATTCTCCCAGAGCTTAATGACGATGATGACATTAGCCCTGCTCTGCTGAAAGGATGATCAAAGGTGGTAATGAGAGACAACATAACCTTACATTAGTCAGGTTATAAAAGAAATTCCATCAAAAGATGAAATCTCCAAAGTGTAAAATTGAAATGTTACAACTTGCAGATGACTCTGTGTCATCTTTTTCTGCAAAGGTATTAAAATGTCACAACATCATAGAGGAAAGTTTATTATTACTGAGATGTGATAATGTTATATATATTTATATATATATATATTCATGTAAGTACATTAAATCACTCTTTTCTTCTATCAAACTAAAAAGACAATATTCCTGAAAGACACAGTTACGTATAATTTGTGACTTTCAATCCACATGAGAACAATTCACCACATTTGTGAGTCCCTTGGCACTGTTTTATGATTCTTTTAAGAGCGAAGATGAACTTTCTCCTTGAATTTCATGCAAATTCAATCACATCAACCTAGCACTTTTATTTACAGGAGCAAGAAGTTAATATGCTTACTCATTTTAGTGTTTAACAAAAGCAGTAGTAAGGGTTTCTTGTAGAATGTTTCCATTGATTATGAAATGTTAAATACCCACCATACAATAGAGATAGAGGAATAGAAGAATTCCAACATTGTTGAGACTATTCGGTGTCTTTATTAGACTCATGCTGATTAGACAAAGTCAAAATAAATTCAGATTAAAGATTATACATTAAAAGTGAGTAGACAATTATGATATGTGCTATAAGGGAAACAAATAACATATACATTCCCTTGGGAAGTCCACAACCCTAAAACTAAAAGTCTCAAACCCAAAAGTTTGCAGATTTGCTTTTTATTTAAAAACTGAGTCCAAGCACGGTGGCTCACGATTGTAATCCTAGCACGTTGGGAGTCCAAGGCAGGCAAATCACTTGAGGTTAAGAGTTCGAGACCAGTCTGGCTAACATGGTGAAATCCCATCTCTACTAAAATACAAATTTACCAGGGTGTTGTGTTGTGCACCTGTAATCCCAGCTGCTTGGGAGACTGAGGCAGCAGAATCACTTGAACCTGGGAGGCAGAGGTTGCAGTGAGCTGAGATTGCGCTATTGCATTCCAGCCTAGGCAAAAAGAGTGAAATTCCATCTAAAAAAGAAATTGAAACTCTCCTTAGGAAAATATTTTAGAAACGAATTTTCACCTCTCAATTAGTCCTGTACAGTTACAGAAGGGTTGACTCGTAAAAGAAGGGCTCCTTTATTGTTGGACTACTGTTTAGGGACATTGCTAAAATATGTAAACATTGCTACATCTTCCCAACCACATCAGACCATAACTCAGCAGGATGCTCCCATCAAAAGCCTGTGGGTACTGAAATCTGTGTCAGAAACTTAAGAGGCCACAACTCTCAGCTCACATTTTCTTTGAAAACAAAGGTAGGTAGAGGTGGACTTGGCAGTACTATTGAAAGTGTGAGCACACATACAGTTGATTTGAGTAAATTAAATGGATCTGTGATAAAGCTACACTATATTTATAATAAAACCAAAGCAGAGTAGAGATACAAACCAATTTCCCTGGGATTTCATAAGAATGAGCCTCCTGAATACAAGAAATAAGGAGGCATTTCAGGTAAGCCTTGAGAGTTTAGGAGAATGATGACATGAAGGAAAGGACTGGAAATAAAAATATTTCAAAGGATAGAGACATGCGAAATGGCAAATCCTAGATATAAGGAATATACTGAATTCACTAAGATTCAGGTTTATATTAAACCATACATCTTGAAAGGTCCTGAATTTCATGTGAAAGAGTTGGAATTTATTCTACAAGTAATACAAAACTAGAAAAGTTCTGAAAAGAAGAAAGGTCATTATAAACTCACCTGTGATTTGGGAAGAAAATCCTCATGGCAGATTGGAGAGAGAAATTGAATGGCAAGAAATTAAAAGCAGGAATTGCAGGCAGAAAGAAATAGAAGTGTAAAGAGAAAAGATAAAAAGGTATACAAAAAAATTTTCTAAGGTAGAATCAAGAAGATCTGATGACTAATGAGGTTTCTGGGAGAAAGGGAGAAATATAGCTTTTTGTATCTCCAGCTATTAATAAAAATAATGACCATAGAAACAGAGTAGATTTTTTTATCAGGAATATGAGAGTGCTTAGAGAAAATCCATTTTAATTCAAATATATTGGGTTTAAGAATCGCAGGTATAGGCAAATAAATATGTTAATTAGATGCTTGAAAATTCAGATTATCAATAAGGAGAGTAGGGATTAAGGTGATTTGGAAGCTCCCTGAATAGTGATGGCAATTGAAGGTAGATATGAACGGTTTTGCCCAGAAAGAGAAAGACATAGGAAGCAGATGTGAGTGTAGAATGGTTCATATAGCCCACTTATCTAAAAAAATGCTCAATTTATCATAGTCAATGGGTATGACTCAAGATTTGAAATTTACAGATAATGTGAGCAAATGGAAGGGAGATGTTCTTGATATTAGATGAAAGTGGCTAACCATATTATTTTTATGCCTTTCTAAATAATGCAATTTTCTGTATAATAAAAGCTTTCAAGAAGCAAACTATGCAGGTCCCAATGAAATATCTTTAGAAAACAAAAGAGACAGAAAAAAAGCCAATCTGAAGCCATTTTCAAAATGGGATGCAATGGCTTTACAAATGAATACCTCCCAAGAAAGTTTATGTCCTAGCATTTTATATGTAGAAACACTGCCGTCAAAGAACTTAACAACTTAATAAAGCATTTAATTTTTTTTAAGAAACATAATATATAGCTTGTTCAAATTAAAAGTACAATAGCTGGAGCGCTCATGAAATTTTTATTATAAAATTAGATACAACCAAATGATAGACAGTAAATATATACATAAAAAATAAACTAGCTGGTGTATATGTTTTATTCTGGTTTACACCTTGATTCATGTGGACTTATTTAAAGTCTATATAAATAAACAAGCATGAAATAAAAAATATCTAATGAAGTGATTATTCAATACAGGTTTTATTCTTACCTTTCTGCATTATACAACTTAACATCATTCCCCTTGAATGGGTATCTGCTATTATCTCTTAAAAATTGTTACATTTTACAATTTAAAAATTCTTCCATTATTAAGAAATTTTAAAATAATTATTAAAGAATTTTAAAAATTCTTCAGTTCTATTAAAAATTTCAAATCTGTAACAAGAGATTAATTTTATATGTAAATGTTTTTTATGTCTTTAGTCCTTTTCCTCCAAAATAAATTTATATTTTGTAATAGGTATAGAAGAAAATATGTTAAATTGTAAGTACTTGCCAATTCCTGCTTCTGACCCTTTCTGTTTCTCTTACCTGCTATCTCACCGGACTTAGCAGTCTGAGAAGGAAGATTTTACCTTTGACTTCTTAGACTCTTCTATCCCATCGTGCAAAGGTTCTCCTTGCTTTGTTTCTAAACTGTTTTATAGGATTGGGGAAATCAGGAAACAGAGAGCTCCAGAAGAAGGAAAGGTACAACCAATAATTCAGAGAAACACATCCTCAGAAGGCAAAAAACTAGTTTTTCTTCAGCCTTCATTCTGATTGGATGTTGTACATCCTGTAAAGGTCATTAAATATTTTGAATATCAAACCCAAGAAGAAACTGGAACAATGCTTCTCAAACTATCTGTGGTGAAGAGCCAGCTTTTTTCCCAGACTTTGTCACAGACCAATATTTTGTAATACAAAACTAATAAAATAATAGAAAAATAAAATTCTAAAAACTACAAAGGCAAAAATCAATCCCATTTTTATATTAGATCATGAAGGAAACTCAATTAATTGTCTATAAAAGTTTTTAAATATTTCCTCTCAATTTATACTTTCTCATTGCTGGTGGTAACCTCTATTTCTAGAATCAGCAGGAGTCTGCACATCACTTTTAGAGTAACCCTGTAATGGAAGATATATTGAAGAGAAAAGAAAAAGAAATCATACATATAAGAAGGCAGCAGAAGAGTCAAGAGTCCTTCAGCCTGGATGTGGAAAGGTATTTCTGGTAAAGAGGGAAAAATGAGGCTTGGAGAGAAGTTTTGGGGACATCCTTTATGGAAAACAATGTTAAGAATTGTTACTGTAGTTAAAAACTGAAGTTGATGTTCTTTGAGAAATACTAAATAAAGATAGAAAATTCATGACTTATGGTTGTTGATTTCTTTTACTGAATTTCATGTTAGAAGAGACAAATAAGCAAATATACTTAGTAGTGAAACTACCCAGCTCTATCAGGTCCAAAAAGAAGACTGCTTCTTCTGAATCCAGAATGAAGGAGGGTTTCCAGGAAGGAGAACCCTATACTCTCAAACTTCACAAACAAGTAAGTCACAAAAGAGAAAAGAGTAAGGGAAAATGTTCCAGGCTAAATAAATAAATAAATGCCAAGTAAACAACTAGAAAATACAAGGTACTAGAGAGTAACAGAGAGTACTTCATAATCAAGGGAATTTAATGTGGCTGCAAGATCAGGGTGAAAGTATATCATAACACTTATGTTAAAAGCAACCAATTATTCACATACTGTGCTTGCATTTTTTAGTTTCATATATCCTGAGTTATAGGCTGAATTAAACATTCACTATATATCCATCCATCCATCTAACCATCCATCCATCTATCTAACCTTCCATACACCCATCCAATGCCCATTTGATATTTGGCATTAAGGAAATAAAATCACTATAAATATTTATACCTCAAAGCATTTGAATTTGATTTTTCACAGTGTGGTACAGCTATCAAAGCCAGAAAAAAAATGAAAAAAATCAAATTAAATCCTCAAGAAAAAAATGAGTTTTATATTTTAGTCTATTTTTGTTTTTGTAGAGGGGATGGTGACAATTCATTTTGTTTTACTTCATTTTATTTTGATTTGCTTTTTTCACACAGTCTTTATTCTGACTGAAATTTTGATGAGCAAATAAATATTCCCATAAAAGATACATAAAATTAGGTTCAGAGAAAGTCTGGAAATCAATTATAGAAGCCACTTTAACCCAGTAAACAAGATAACACAACAAATAATTTGGGTCACCATAGAAAATTAAAGCATTGTTACCTGAATTTTATTGGTTTCACAGGGCAAAATACATCCCTGAACTGCCTGGTTCCCAGCCACTACAATCTTGTTTTTTCTCATGAAAAACTAATTGTTCACCACAATTCCTTCATCCGCCAAAACCCCCCATACTCAGGGTCAATCATGTCCTCAGAAGGAATATATAGTCCGCAGCTGATATATAGTCCGCAGCTGAGCATTTTAAATAGTGAAATACTGTGAAGGTGAATTAGCTACTCTATTGCTTTCTGAACACAATCATATTAAGAACAGCAATTAATACACAGTGATTATTTGCTCAGTGCCAATTTCTTTCTCTGTTTTTTTTTTTTTTTTTTTCTGTAGAGACGGAGTTTCACCGTGTTAGCCAGGATGGTCTCGATCTCCTGACCTAAGAACACCACTCTTCATAAGAATTGTATTTGGTATATATTATCTCCATTTTCCAGCAAAGAAACTCAGAGAAAGTAGCTACTTCTTTGAAGCTCAGAAATGGTAGGCATCAGCTGTCGACTGAATTGTGTCACCTTCCCTCACCACAAATTTATATGCTAAGCCTTAATGTCCAATGTGGCTGTATTTGATGATATGGTCTTTGCAGAGGTGATAAAGTTTACATAAGGGAATAAGTGTGGGGCTCTAATCCAATACAGCTGGTGCTGTTATAAGACGAGGATGTTCTCTCTGGTATGTGAGGATACAGTAAGAAGTTATGTGAGCCAGGAAGAGAAACCTTGCGGGGAATTAAGTTGGTCTTGGACTTCCCAGACTCCAGAACTGTGAGAAAATGCATTTCTGATCTTTAAGCTGCCCAATATATGGTGTTTTGTTATGGCAGCCTAAGCCAGTGAAGACAGCAACTATCCAGTATCAAACAGCTAGTATTAGAACACTAATTCAAATTGAGATCTCTTTGATCCTACATTTTATGCTCATTTAACAACTTACTTGACCTCCTGAATAGTAAAAACTGAAGCAACTTAATCATGATTTATCTTCTGTGAATTTTCAGTTTTATTCTAGCTTTACTTTTGACCATTCCCATCCAGAATGTTATTCTAGTTTCTAGAAGCTTATTAAAAAATAATTTTTAAAAATATCTGGTTGTTTTATTCTTTCTCTTTATGATGCCTTTCTCTGTAATTTTGTTAACATTATATTAACTACAATTTTAAAATTAAACAAGGATGACAAATGTAGCATATATCACTAGCTACCACTAAAGGTGATTCATTCTTATGAGCACACAGCTAGGCAACACATACTAGCTTCTTTCACAGTGAATAAGTTCTATCCAAGGAAATGTTGGTGAAGATGATATGGGCTACTTCAAGATCTTGCCCATAAATACTTCCTTCATAGGCTTCTCTATGAAGCTTACTTCTCTAACTAGAATATTCAAAGTCATGCATTAGAAATAGTCCCGCCTCCAGCTTTAGAGCCTGTGACACTAAATAATTATGTGAAAGAGATCTCTTCTGCAGACCTTACTACCAGCATAAAACTGTTAAGTATGCAAGAAACAAACTTAAAGCCACAGAAATCTTGAGATGTACTTGTTCTTGCAGCTTTTCCTATTTATCTGCTATATTCAGCAGTAATTTTTGGTGCTTAAGAGAACCTTTCTGTGATTCAGTTTTTAAGCTGTAGAATGGAGAACATAATCACTCCTACTTCATAGATGGTTATGAAAACTAAATGAGGTAACAATAACATGAAACCAGTACCTACCTCAAGAAATGGAAGTCATAATAATCATCATCATTATGGTAGAAACTATTTAAATAACTTTATTCATGCTTTAATTGTCCACATATAACTATGAATGCTTTTAAGTATTTGTAAAATTTTTCATAGATTGTATCTTTTTTTTTTTTTTTTTTTTAAGACAGAGTCTTGCTCTGCTACACAGGCTGGAGTGCAGTGGTGCAGTCTCTGCTCACTGCAAGCTCCCCCTCCCGGGTTCACGCCATTCTCCTGCCTCAGCCTCCTGAGTAGCTGGGACTACAGGCTCCCCCCACCACGCCCGGCTAATTTTTGGTATTTTTTGTAGAGAAGGGATTTCACTGTGTTAGCCAGGATGGTTTCGATCTCCTGACCCCGTGATTCGCCCGCCTCAGCCTCCCAAAGTGGATTGCATCTTTTTTAATGTGGTCAGTTATCACTTACTGTTATCAATAATCAATATGCCTGCCTATAACATTTGTTCTATAAAAAATTAGCTGGATTTTACCTACTGTTAAATAAGACCATTAGCCTCAGGCTATCTCCATACTCGAAGTTCTTATATAACAAATTTTAACCTAACTTAGTACATAAATGAACCAAAACCTAACTTAGAAGTATATTTTCGGTAACAAATAACTGAGTTTCAACCAATCACAGGCAAATGAGCTTCAGTCAATCACAGGCTGCCAACTAATAAGCCCATGCACAAATCAGGCAAATGCCTCATCACACCATACCCCAATAATGCAGGCACCTAGCTAGAGTCAGTCAGGTGATCTCCCTACTTTACTTCCATGTTCACCCTATAAAAACTCTGTTCACACTGCTGAGTGGAGCTCTCTGAACCTCTTCTGGTTCTGAGTGCTTCCCAATTCATAATTTTTTTATGTTATTCAAGTGAAGTCTGTTAAACTTACTGCATCTAAAGTTTTCTTTTAAAACTACTTAAAACTGGCCAGGCACAGTGGCTCACACCTGTAATCCCAGCACTTTTGGAGGCCAACGGAGGTGGGCAGATCACGAGGTCAGGAGACCATCCTGGCTAACACTGTGAAACCCTGCCTCTACAAAAAATATTTAAAAAATTAGCCTGGCGTGGTGGCAGGCACCTGTAGTCCCAGTTAGTCAGGAGGCTGAGGCAGGAGAATGGTGTGAACCCGGGAGGCGGAGCTTGCAGTGAGCCGAGATCAGGCCACTGCACTCCAGCCTGGGTGAAGCAGCGAGACTCCGTCTCAAAAAAAAAAAAAAAAAAAAAAAAAACTACTTAAAACTGAAAAGTCAAAAAAAAAATCAAATTTGTTAGACTTGCTAAGAAAATTATAGTATCATATTGGTTGTGAGCTAAGACCAAAGGGATTTCTATATAGGTAAAACACATAAGCTTCAGAAGTTGAACCTTTTGACATCTCTTTTATCTACTTGATAGTTTATCTATTAAAACATTATTGCTGTAACTTAAACACTCTCTTGGTTGATAAGAATAGCAATACAACTCAAATGTTATTAGACCTAAATGAAAACGTAGTGTCTCATATTATTGAGAATACCAGAAGTACGCCTTTCTTCAATAAGGGCTAGATACAAGAATATGGCCATTTAATTTCCTTTTATCCTTCACTTCCTTCCGTCCCTTCCCCTTCCCTTCCCTTCCCTCCCTCCCTCCCTCCCTCCTTTCTTTCTTTCTTTCTTTCTTTCTTTCTTTCTTTCTTTCTTTCTTTCTTTCTTTCTCTTTCCTTCCTTACTTTTTCTTTCTTATTTCTATTTCTTTTTCTTGCTCTCTTTCTTTCTTTTCTTTCTTTCTTTCTATTTATTTTTCTTTCTTTTTCTTTCTATTTCTTATTCTTTCTTTTTCTTTCTTCTTTCTTTCTTTCCTTCCTTCCTTCTTTTCCTTCCTTCCTTTTTCCTTCCTTCCTCCCTTCTCTTCCCTTCCCTTTCCTTCCCTTTTTTTCCTTTCCCCTCCCCTTCCCCCTCCCCTCCATTCCTCTCCTCTCCCCTCCCCTTCCTCCCTCCCTCCCGCCCTTCCTTCCTTCCTTGTTTCCTTCTTCTTCTCTCTTCCTCCCTTCTTTCTTTCTCTCTCTCCTTCTTTCTCACCCATCATTTTTTCTTCATTCCTCAGCTCTGATGTATTCTTTTGGCTTCATTTGGAAGTAGGCTTTCTCAACCTATTGGCAAAAGTAGTCTCTAACATCTTAGATGACAAAACTTGAAAAAACAAAGTGTTCTTATTTCTTAACAGTTATTGTACCAGTTTTGAGGTGGACACTTATTGTAACATTTTTGAAGGGGACAGTTTTGAAGTGGCCTAGTTTGGTTGATATACCCATCCTTGAACTAATTTTTATGGTACTTGGATAGCCCTGTGCCATGTGCTTTACCCTGAACATAGAAGGAGAGTCAAGCTCCCTTGAGGTACATGGATTAAGATGGTGGAATGGTGGATCCAAAAAGTTATGCACTGGTTGGTCAACGAATTCTCTATGTTCCACAACTGTATTGAGTATGATACATGAACATTTCCTGCACAATTTCAAAATTCCAGTTTCATTATAACACTATTCCAACTACAATTAAAGATACAATCACTCTATGCAAAAAGGGAAATAACCCAAAGTTTTACCCAGTTACTGCCTGTAGCTCTGAGACCAACTTCTATAGGTGGACTCCTATTCTAGACTGTAACATTCACATGAAGATTTAGAGAGTCTGGAAATTCTAGGGATCTCAAACATCAGCCTTGAAAAACACATGGTTAGACTTTTTATCCAAAATAGTACATGAAAGTGCCAACATTGCAGCCTTGGGAGGAAAGTTCTCATTGACAGTCAATCTATCTCTATTCAGTACATTTCATATTTTAGGAATGTTACTTAACAGACAGAGCTCATTTCCCTTTATAATATTGGTCAGTTTTCATCTATTTGCATATGCAATAAACCTAAAGTCCTAGGGGTACAACTGGCTGCATGGGTTATGGAATTCAGTGAATGATCTCCAGAAAAGTCATAATATTTTCCACCAATCTGTTCTGCTTTCCTCTGTGTTGTCATTTTTCTGGGCTAAATTTTCCTATGAGATGACAATGATGATCACCAGTAGCTCAAGACGTAAGTTTTCACACAGGAAACAATCCCAGGAACAAAAGGGATGTTACTTTTTGATAGTACTATACAGTCCGTGAGTAGGATTTCAGTCAACTTTGCTAAGTCATTAGTGTATCATGGAGGTACTATGATTGCATAGGCCTTGCACAAGATTTTCTCATTCCTAGATCTAGAAAGCGGGATCAACCCCACATTAACCTGATTGACCAAGAATGAGGAAGGGGTAATTTCCCCAAAAAGATGCTTGACACAGAAGCAAATGTCAAGTGCATCTGGATTCTGAAAAGTTGAAGTTGCTAGAGAGGAGACTTACTAATAAGTGAGGTGCTTGGTACTATGTATGACAATTTCCAATTTTTTTAATGTTCATTTGAGCTTCAAGCATCAATGCTGAGTACCATAAATTGACTTTGGTCTATGTTTTCCAACTTTTATCAATCTTTCCCTCTCCTCTTCTACAATATTCAATTTAATTCCACATTCATATGTGGACGAACTGCTCTTTGCTCTTAAATATATATGACATACACTTCAGTTACTAATATTCTAATAGACAAGATAGAAATGCAAAATAACTAGTTCTGCCCTAAGAGAGAAACGAATAAGTACTACAATGGAACTTAACTATATTGATTTATTGGATTAAAATTGTAATAATACTTCTATCCAAATTACAAATATTTTTCTGTTAGTCAAATTTCATTTCTGAGTATATAATAATGTTCTTCAACATTACAGAAAATATCCTTTCACCCAAATTTTCCCTAGTCCCTTAAACCAAATGTTGTGCAACAAAATGCTAATCTCATGCCAACTGTATAATTTAGATATATTACATATTATATTATTAAATGAGATATCTGGAGACATTTTCCACCACTCCTATTGCTGTATACTATACAATTTTTTTTTCTTATGGTATATAATGGGAACAAAATGTGAAAAACTCCTAGAAGGTAAGAACTAGAAAATATAGCTTATAAGAGTACGTAGCATCTTTAAGTTTACAGACAATATAATGCTGACACTTTGCTTCATGCATGGGAGACATAGCAATTAACAGTAAAGAGTTCAAAGTTTAAAGAGTGCAGAGTAATCATTTAATAATAAAATATCAGAAAGTTTTCCATCATGAATAAATTTTGACATAATATAGACTTCCCAATTTTGTAATTTTGGCACAAATTCTCTCAGAATACATCGGGGGAACTAATTTCATCAGATTAATGGCTTCTGCAGGGAAAATTGGTTATTGATTTCTTCATCTCATTGTTAATGACAAAGACTATAAGGCAAGATATCAGTAACCCAAAATGATGAAACAAGATGTCAGGTTTCATGGTATCCTAAGACAGACACTGTAATCTATAGATATAGTTTCAGAATTACAATTTACCAGCAAGAGTTGTATTTGAGAAACAGGTTTAATCTGATAATGTTTCAGCTATTTTTTATGGCTGCTTTATAACTATCAGATGATCTATATATACGTAGAAATGGACTCTGAGACAGAGACCATTCCTCAGGAAAAATCTAAGGCAACCTCATTTCTTTAATTAGTCTACTTGAAAAGAAACATACAATTTTAAATATTTATTTAATAAATTTTGGCATGTAATTTGAGAAAGGAGAAATAAGAAAAATATATGGAGAAAATGAATTTCATAAATTCTGTTACCTTATAGTTTCCGGATTGAGGGACCCTTAGCCAGGTGATGAGATAGAGAAATCAGAGCTAGAACCTTGGACATACGATAATGCATTACCACTTTTATTAGCATCATGTATTTTCAAAGGATACCCATTAGAAGTTGCATCCACCAACCAGAAATGTTAAGAGCACTTCAGCTCTTAACATTTCTCCCTCAAATGTCTCAAAGGAAAAAAAAAAAAAAAAAAACAGGAGAAACAGGGAAGGTGGAAGAAGAGTCGGCAGGAGTGTGGGATAAAAAAGAGAATTCTCCACTGCACTCCAGTGTGGAAGACAGGATGAGACTCTGTCTCAAAAATAAATAAAAATAAAACAAATAAATAAACAAACAAACAAATAAATACAATGAAGCAAGAAAAATAAGAGAAGATTTCCAAAATAGAAGAGGTACTTTTAAATTCAAAAAAAGGTTACAATAAACTTTATATTTTATTCACTGCTTGTATCTTTCCAATAATTAATACTAGAAAATAAATTTTAAAAAGTGATGTTACAACTTTGACAGTGAAGAAAGATCTACAGTTCTTTACTTTCCTGGGCTTTAACAGATAAGGGAAATAATACATTTCTCTTCAGTACATTAAAATAAGTGCGTGAGAATGCACGCTGTTGAATTTACATAGTGAATTTGAGAGATCATGGAAAAGATAGTGATTATAATCCTCCATCATTAATAAGCTATAACAACTGCCAAAAGTTCTGGAGATTGTAGGTGACAACATTTGGTTGGAAAACTGTCAAATATACAAAAGTTATATTTCCATGATACCATCTCAATAAGGCTGGCTTGGGGGGTAATGGGTAACCATTAAGCCAGTTACATATAATTATATTTCTTCCTGGCTTCAGGATTAAGATTATGAGGATGAGGATGAGGCACACAAATATGTGATAACATCTGAAGAATGCAAGGCTTCCCACCTAAACCTCTCTTCCTCTCACTGACTGCAAAGTCCCTTTTGTGATGTAATATAACATATTCACAGATTCTGGGCCTGTGACATAACATCTTTGGGGAGTCACTTCATTCTACCTACTGCAATCCCATTTTTAAAATGCTTAGTCTCCAAGAAAAAAGTCACACTTTAAATTAGTATGTCCAAACTGATCACTGCCAAAAAATCCTTCACACCCAGAGTCTATCATTTGAAATGTTGTGTCTACTCTACGAATTGTATGTATCAGGTGGCAAGGTAGTCATTTTATTTTATTTACCAAGGTACTTTATTATTAACAATTAAACCTTTTGATTATCAAGAAATAGACAATGCTGTTAAAATGAGTTGTCACAGAGAAATATAATACTTACTTTCACTTATTTTTCTCTATGTAAAGTGGCATAGTGTCTTTTTGGAACACATGGATATTTTGGATTCATGCAGAAATGTTTCTGAGCAACTCTAAAATGTATTAGTTTACCCAATTATGAATTTGAATTACAAAAATATCCTGATGTTAAAGGAATGGATCATTTAGCTCCCAAGTATCTCCTTTCATTAGAAAGTAAAACCATTCCTAGTGACCCTCCTGCTCACTTCCACTCAGCTCCATTGGCTGGGTCACATATTCAGCCTATATAGTGGGAAGTCAGTGCTGTCCACAAGGAAGAGGGAAGGAAGTGACTGCTGGGTAGCAAGCAACACCACCACACTTGCATTGACAGTTTAATAAAAATAAAATCCTTTATTAGCCCTGTAATAAAATTCACTTTATTTTGGATGTTTGGCTGTAAGATCTTTTGAGCCCCACCATGCCCTCTTCCCCTCTCCCAAGACAAGTTGCGAAGAAATCACAGGCACTGCCTTTGTTGCAGAGTAAAGTTCAAAGCATGCATACCAGTGCCTGCATGGGACCCTCACTCCAGCACCATCCCCTACCCATCACAGAAACCCCAAGCCAATATTTTTTCCTTGCTCTATTAAGCCACTTCTGACATGCTTGGTAGGCCTGCTTTGTTCTCCCTGTGATAGCCTCATTATGTATCATATTTATACCGTGTGTGTGTGTGTGTGTGTGTGTGTGTGTGTGTGTGTGTGTGTGGTCAGTCTTGACAACCAAACCAAATTCTGGGTGTCAGTTCATCCTTTTTCTGCAGGATGGCTTAAACAAGTACTTTACTTTTATAAAGTGTTTTAGAATGCATTATCTCCTTTGATCTTTACAATAATCCTTTCAGGTGTTTTTCATTATCTAAATGGTCACAGATCAGTAAACTGTGATTCTGGAAGACAAGGAGCTTTTCTAAAGACAGATTATAACTGAACAATGAGCTCACTTGGACTCGGGAAGGGGAACATCACACAATGGGGCCTATCATGGGGAGGGGGGTGGGGGGAGGGATTACATTGGGGAGTTATACCTGATATAAATGATGAATTGATGGGTGCTGATGAGTTGATGGTGCAGCACACCAACATGGCACATGTATACATATGTAACAAACCTGCACGTTATGCACATGTACCCTAGAACTTAAAGTATAATAAAAAAATAAAAATAAAAAAAATAAAGACAGATTATAAATGGCAAACTGAAGGCTCAAAAACCTCAATCCAGTGTCATTGCTTCTGTACTACAGTACCTCTGATACATACTCCAAGTATTTTTTGATAAAGTGTCTTTATTTTAAGCAATTTAAAGTTAATGGTATATTATATAGGGCTTGCTAAAATTTCTGCACCAACAGTGAAACAGAAAAATGTATATGCCAAATAATTGTCTAATAAAGATTATAGGGGAAATATTGGCACTCGAATCAAAAAAAGGAATTGTTTTAAGAGCACAGGAAGTTCCAATGAATGGAATCAAAAGTTAATCTGCACAGGTTAGGATTCTATATATATAATATATATATTATAACTATATATTACGTAACTACATAATATCTTATATGTATTATAACTATATATTATATATACTTAATTGGTAGTTTTTTTATTATACTAGGATAATAAAAATTATTATTCTGGGATACACGTGCAGAACATGCAGGTTTGTTACATAGATATACATGTGCCATAGTGGTTTGCTGCATCCATCAACTCGTCAGCTACATTAGATATTTCTCCTAATGCTATCCCTCCCCTACCCTCACACCCACCCAAAGGCCCCAGAGTGTGATGTTCCCCTCCCTGTGTCCATGTGTTCTCATTGTTCAACTCCCACTTATGAGTGAGAACATGCAGTGTTTGGTTTTCTGTTCCTGTGTTAGTTTGCTGAGAATGATGGTTTCCAGCTTCATCCACGTCGCTGCAAAGGACATGAACTCATCCTTTTTTTCTTTTTTTTTTTTGGTTGTATAGTATTCCATGGTGCATATGTGCCACATTTTCTTTATCCAGTTTATCATTGATGGGCATTATAGCTATATATATGGTTATGTCTAATTGTGTGTGTGTGTGTGTGTATGTGTGTGTTCTGAAGCTTTTGAGAATTTTCTATGGGTCAATCACAGTGCTAAATGTTTCTCCTACTTCATCCCATTTGAGCCTTACAGCAGCCCTGGGAAGTAGGTATCTTTCCTATTTCACAGATGAGAAACCAGAGAGGCTTAGAGAGTTCATGTAATTTGTTCAAGTTTATAAACCTGGTATGTAGTAGATCTGGGATTTGAACACAAATTACCTGAGTCTAAATAAAGTCTGTGATCTTAACAAGCATTTGATTCTATCTCCCTGATGGTTATTCTTCTATATATTATCATGTTTTTGGAGGCTAATAAACAACATATTTAAAAATATTTTAATTTTATTAATGTAAAAAAATATTTAAACATTTTATTTAACTCAGGCCTACCAATTATTTTTAGTAATGATTACCAAATATTAATTTCTGTGTTTTAGGAGATAGCCTGGATCTCTATTTCTTATTACATTCTTAGATGGTATTGTTAAGAAAATGAAAATACTTTCATAACCTACTTTCTGTGTTCATTAATCATTTTAATATTTCCTTGCATTTATTTTTACAATACTAAAGTGTTTTCACATTCCCATTTGCTCCTCATAAACAACCCATCAAGTTAGGAAGAGAAAGCATTATTATTTCTAGTTTACAGCCACAGCTACTGCAGAGAAAGTTTATGCATAATGCTTCGGAGTCTGGTACCTGTTTTTGACTTCAGAATAAACCAAAACATTGCAAATACAATAGCTTCTGGAAGCATAATTGTATTTTTTTAAGACTTTTAACATATCATTGTGTGCTGTATCACAGTAAATAGTTTATAAATTATGTTCCTAGTTGAAAAGTTGTAAGGAGTCGTTTTAATTTTGTTTAAAGTTTATACATATTCTGTATATAATATTTTTGGGGGGTGGCATTTTCTACAAAATACAATATCAAATGGGTGAGAGACATAAATAAGTTTTCGAAATATTATTTTAAATTTGCTTCAATTACCTTACAATTAACTAGCACATTTAAAATTGTGACCCTAAAGAATAAACTTCATTTATTTGTTTATCGAGCCAACTTTTACAGTGCACTGACCAAGAGGGCCTTAACCTTGCCCTTAGCTTAACTAAACTTTAGACAGGCTTCTTCCTGACTTTAGGCCTCTGAATGCCACCCACCCCAACCCCTCGCCTCTTTTTTTAAATAGATTATTTACTTTAGAAAACTTGTCATTGTATATTTTTTATTTGCCCATTTGAGATGTAAATCTTTTAGAAAGCCTCTTGTCAATTTTAAAACCAAACAATGCCTTTCTTAAGGGCCTGAGAGTCATCTCTTTGAAATACAATAAAGGACAATGGTGTCTCTATGTCTCATTTCTGTGTGGAGCAGGGGTAAAATCAGAGCCTAACTTAAGCAGCCACCTTGCTCCAAGCTGCAAAATTACCTTCTGTTATGAAGACAGGAGAAAGTTTACCTTTTCCTTTGAGTAAAGACAATTAGCCATCATGGCCTATCATTACCCCCATGCCAGCTTTGAAGAACTCTCTAGACCTTTGTTTCAGGAGAGTGGAGCTCAGACTGAGTTCTGCCCTCTCCATAGCTTTGAATAAAGTTTGAATAAAGTTTGAATAGTTCTGCCCTCTCTATAGCTTTGAATAAAGTTTGCCTTACCTGTTTAACTTTGTCTCATGGGGGTTTTTCTTTGGTGGCCATCCCCACACCATCACATTAGAGTTTAGAGTCTTGTGTGTGTGTTTGGGGTTGGTGTGGGGGAGCTTGCAGATAATTAAACAGTGCATTACAATCAGTCATGGTGGTGTTCTTATAAGGAAACACGGGGTAATAAATAATTTTAAAACAACAAACAATCAAAGGTAGTTATGCAAGCCAGTCATGGAATACTTTCTAGAAAAAACTTTGAGATAAATCTTAAAGATAAGCTGCTAGTAAATTTCAGAGTTCCTATAAGCAAGGGTTTTTTTTTTTTTTTTTTTTTTTTTTTACAAGTGAAAGTTTTCCATTCAAATCAGCACCATTTCAGCTGCATGTCACTATGCAATTCTCAGAGCATGCAAATATTAATAAGACATGAAACCTGGCCTCAACAGCTCAGTCTGCATTACTAATCAAAATCTAATGAGCATTTTAAAACAGGCAAGATTACAAAATAGTGTAATTTGTCTTTGGATGCACTTTGTACTATCTCCATACACTTCTTTTAGGCACCCAAAACAGAATAAAGCCCCAGCCCTACCCTGGCCTCCAGCTACTCAGACTCATACTAAACTACTCTACCTGCCTGCCTTCCCGAACTTTCTCCTACTAATTAATTAAAATGTCCACAATGTATGTGTAATTATCTTAGAGACCTTATCCTTACCCGCCATGTGAATGTTAACAAACACAGTGAACAAATTGGTTCTAATGTACTAATAGTTGGTAAATTCAAGCTCTTCTTGTTGGCATATATAATGGAATGTTTGGTGAAAGAACCTTATAAATTTTCTGTGCCAACCACCTCTGAATCTTGAAACACTTGAGACAGATAGGCTGCAATTAGAATCCTGCCTCTAACCACTTATCTCCTGGGTAACTTGGACAAATGATGACTTTGTATTTGTTAACTTCATTCCTCTGAGCTAGAAAATAAAAATAACTGTTCCTACTATAGTATTTTGGAAAATTAGCTACACTTAACCAATAATGACTGCTTTATATATATTGGTTATAAGTAACTCCTTTCTATTTAATTAATCATTCAATAAATATGTGTTGGTGGCTAATGTGTGCCAAGGGTTATTTGGGAACCGGTGACAAAAGCAATGAACGATATAAAATACCTTGCCCCAATAGATCATCAAACCTGTATTTGAAAACATTCTGCGATGGGAAACCTACTATTCAATCAGTTGTGATTGTGAGAAATATGGCCTCGCCTTAAGTCAAAATCAGTTTCTCCACATTCTTTATGCATTAACACTATTTCCACAGAACTAGAGCTTCTATGGAGTAAGCATGTTGGCTTTTCACCTTACAGGCTTTTTTTTTTTTTTATATTTTATTTTTATTTTTTATTATACTTTAAGTTCTGGGGTACATGTGCCAGGTTTGTTACATATGTATACTTGTGCCATGTTGGTGTGCTGCACTCATCAACTCATCAGCACCCATCAATTCATCATTTATATCAGGTATACCTCCCAATGCAATCCCTCCCCCCTCCCCCCTCCCCATGACAGGCCCCGGTGTGTGATGTTTCCCTTCCCGAGTCCAAGTCATCTCATTGTTCAGTTCCCACCTATGAGTGAGAACACGTGGTGTTTGGTTTTCTGTTCTTGTGATAGTTTGCTAAGAATGATTGTTTCCAGCTGCATCCATGTCCCTACAAAGGACGCAAACTCATCCTTTTTTATGGCTGCATAGTATTCCATGGTGTATATGTGCCGCATTTTCTTAATCCAGTCTGTCACAGATGGACATTTGGGTTGATTCCAAGTCTTTGCTATTGTGAATAGTGCCGCAATAAACATACATGTGCATGTGTCTTTATAGCAGCATGATTTATAATCCTTTGGGTATATACCCAGTAGTGGAAACAAGCAACCTACAGAATGGGAGAAAATTTTTGCAATCTACTCGTCTGACAAAGGGCTAATATCCAGAATCTACAAAGAACTCAAACAAATCTACAAGAAAAAAACAAACAACCCCATCAAAAAGTGGGCAAAGGATATGAACAGACATTTCTCAAAAGAAGACATTCATACAGCCAAAAGACACTTTACAGGCTTTTAAACATAAGAAAGCAGTCTGCATGAAGCTTGGTTACTCAAAGGTCTGCAATTCGCTTTGACCCTGGATTAGTCACTATCTCCAAATATACCTTGTTTGTTTCTTTTCCTCTGTCTCCTTGAAAGAATGGTGTACAGAACTAGTCATATTTTTCTCTTTTGAGAAAATATGTCTCTTTTTAATAAAGTTGAGGCTCGAAGTAGATTTACCAGCATCCGCATGACAATAACAATTCATATTGAGCTTCAGGTCATCTGAAAGCCCACGTGTATAAGCCTCATAGCTTTTATTTTATATCTGGGAAGTCCCTTTTTAAAATAAAGTTCAAGATGGTTCATTTTTTAACATTTACTTTATCAAAGCAACATATTGACATCAATTTGCATTTAGTGTTTACCATGAAATGTTTTTCTATCCCTTTCAGTTTTGTGTGATTTGCAAAATTCTGTGTCCCTTCTTCCACATAATTCATTACTATGTAAAATGTAGACTATTTGCTATAAAATGTTGAGAGACAAACTCACTGTTTCTGTGCTAAAAGTCCCCCTCCAGTGTGAAGTCAAACCATCCATCCTTACTGTTTGAACACTATCCACCCGTTATAAATCCATCTGATAAAGTTATTTTTTCTAGACCTGTATTACCATGGTGAAAATCAGAATTACAACTTTCTATTTTCTTTTTTGGCACTTCTCTTAGTCTTTATAATTCTTAAAAGCTACTCTAATATTTCTTCTACACATTACCTCATAGAACAGGGTCCAATCATGGAGCAAGAGAAATTTTAAAACTCACCTTTAGAATCCAATCATTTATTCTTTTGAGATGTATTTGCTTTTCTCTTTCATTCCAGACATCATTTGCTTTATCTGAGTGGACAGTCACAAAATAAATTTGAGTTGTTCTGATCTCTTCAGGTCCTTCTCTTTAATATTTATACCTCTAACTGCAAGTAGTGGGGCTGTTTCCTCCCTGCCCTCTTTCTTTCCTTCCTTCTCCCTTCCCTCTTTCTCTTCTTCCCTCCTTCCTTTCCTCTTTACCTTCTTACCTTCTTTCCTTTCCCTCCCTCTATCCACCTCTCTCTTTTTTCTCCATCTCACCCTCTTTGTGGCAGGGCCTTCCTCTCTTCCCCTTCTCCTGCTTCATCCCCATCTATACTCTTTCTCCAGTAATAAATGCAAACAACGTTTGGTTATTAAGATGCAGTATAAAGTGTAAAGAACACAAGTATTTGACCAGACAAATGATTTTCTATGATTTGGGCATTTGCTTAATCTCCCTAAATTCACCTCATGAACTTTTTTCAATATTAAATGAATAGACATAAAAGCCTTAGCACATCTTAACAGCATAAAAGTTACTAAGTAAATGTTAGCGTAGCATGAGTTTAAATTTATACCCTACAGTTCAGATGGGTAAATGTGTACATTTATTATTATTATTATTATTTTGAGACGGAGTCTCACTCTGTCACCAGGCTAGGGTGCAATGGCGCAATCTTCGGTTCACTGCAACCTCTGCCTCCGGGGGTCAAGCGATTCTCCTGTCGCAGCTACCTGAGTAGCTGGGATTACAGGTGCACACCACCACACCTGGCTATTTTTTTTGTATTTTTAGTAGAGATGGGGTTTCACCGTGTTCCCCAGGCTGGTCTCCTGGTCTTGAACTCCTGAGCTCAAGCAGTCCACGCCCTTCGGCCTCCCAAAATGCTAGGATTACAGGCAGGAGCCACTGCACCCGGCCTGTAAGTTGTTTTTATGAGAAATGTACCTAACCTCTAATACAGATCCCCAATTCCCACTCAGTAATGGGAAGAATGAGGCAGTGTGATGAGACCTTCAATAAGCCACTAAAAGTAACTTAGTCTATCCCAGTTTTCAAACGGGCTAACAAAGCTTTAAGCCTTCTTGTTGTTTTGTTTGTAAAATACACAATAAATTTAAAAAATCAAATGTAATGCCGTACTTTTTTTTCTGCTCTTCAATGGAACTCTCTTTTCTCTTCTTATTTCAGTGATGATCTCAGGCAACATTCTCATAAATCACCCTTCTTCTGGCTCCATTTACAATGAACAGCACTTACTCTTTGTCTTTCCTTATATTAAATATCATATCATCTACCCTATGACTTACAATAAAATTCTGATTTGAGTCCCCCAGGCAAGGCTCTTGAAATGGAAAAGGAAGTATCTGGAGCAGAATGGCTGTGGGCAAATAAGTAAAAAATCACATTTTACTCAAGTGAAAAAATTGAGTGAAGGTTGGTATATTTTTTAAATTTCTTAACACTAACAGTGAAAAGAAACATAAAGTCACTTTGTACAAATTATATGATTTGAAATTCAAAAATAACAACTTTGAAACTTGAATTAAAATTGTTAAAATTTAAGGTCACTAGGATGATCAACAAATAACTTGTTGTAAACAAATTACTTATATGCCTTGTTTTCATGGAAATAAAAGAGTTTACTACAATTTCCATGTGTATTTGCTCCAGTAATTGTTTCCTATTTAAAAATTATGGCTGGATTTGAGCCATGTGGCATGGTGAACTTTTAGTAATTTTTAGTATATTTTACTAATAACTACTTTCTTCATTGCAACATTAATATAGTTGGCGGGGATGCTACAAAGGTATTTTAAAGGGTGTCAAAGACATTTGTGTCTAAATATATTTGAAAACTATAATGGAAGCTGTACTCGATTTTATAAAAGTTAAGTATTTCAGTTCTTCAAGAATAGAGATATTATCAATAGCACGTTTCTTACTGTGTTTGTTTTCTTTGGTAAATATATAAGCCATTTAAAACACAAAATCTAATTATTTTCACACAGCTATTTTATTTTATTTTATTTATTTTATTTTATTTTATTTTATTTATTTTGAGTCAGAGTCTCGCTCTGTCACCCAGGTTGGAGTGCAGTGGCATGATCTCGGCTCACCGCAACCTCCACCTCCTGTGTTCAAGGGATTTTCCTGCCTTAGCTTCCCGAGTAGCTGGAATTATACCTCGGCCTCCCAAAGTACTGGGATTACAGGCATGAGCCACTGCGCCCAGTTAGCAAATTTATTTTTAAGGAAGAAATTATATTCGATGGAAAGAATAATTTTGAGATTATATTTCAGTTATGGATGTGCTGTGAGCTTTACAGTCAAATGGAGTCTCTTTATTCTTTTTCTAGTGTGTTTTGAATTGGATAAATTGGTGTCAGTAACAATAATGTGTAATTTATTTAGCATTAATAATATATTTATAAACATCAGCAAATTGGTTTCTTCAAAGAATTTCATAATCTCTTCAGTGATTTCAGAGGCTTTCATATTTTGGTTTCTGTTCATGCATTAATGTTGCTTAAAATTTTAGTACAGACCAAAGAAATGTAAAAACTGTGTATTTTAAAAATATATCTTTTTTTGCACCACAGAATCTAGAGCTTTATTCACACAATGACAATTTCTAAAAAAAAAATCATTAAAGTAATATCCTTTAATAAGCGTTCTGTGACATGAAGGCATCATTTTGACTTTTCCATTGCCATTTTGACAATGGTTTCAAATTTAGTATACTTCAACATTTGTTTAAGCTGAAAATTTTTAAAAATATATTGGAATCAATAAAGCTTTTTACTTCATTACCACGAAATTCAGAGAATGTACAGAACAAGAAATGTACAATCCTTTGAACTATTTTGAAGATCTTCTATCCTCTTTTCCAATGATATGGCAGCATTGTTGTATCTCTGAAATCTCAAATTACTTTTTCTGTGTAAATGTAAGTTAGTTTTATTTTTCTTTAAGTACTCTACTAAGAAGGTCTATGATCCTTCTAAGATTATGACTCTTACTGAATAAAGTGCCCAAAAATACTTGTTTTGATAGACTTTCTGCAATAGAAGAAAATCCCATGATATATCATAGAACTTCCTGGATTATCCTCTGAACACTAGTCATTGCTTTAGTGTAAAATAAATAGTGTATGTAATTTGTTCTAAAGTCCTTGCCAACATCCTTCTTGCTCTAACTTACTCTCTGTTTAGAAAGCTTCAATAGTTTATCAGATTTCAATTTTGAATACTTACCATTATTTTTGCTCTCTTCATGTTTGCCAAGACAATTTAATAAATGCTGCCTATTTTTCATGCAATATCCACCTTCTCAGTCTTTGGGTGAATATTTTCTATCTACACCTAATTTGTAGTATAAAAATATATAAAATACTTGGTTTGTAATGAAGTAACCAGAATTTATTATATTTTTAAGAATTTGGAAGAACTCATTAATGCTTTTGAAGTCTTTTCTGTCATTTGGCAATCTAAATTTTTTTCCATTGTTTAATATTCAGATAACATTGTCAGGTATCCAGATCTTCAGAAAATACATTTGGTTAATGGATTTTTCATGTATATTTTCTCTTGGTTTTTCTTCAGTTTTATCATTTATGGCTGACATGAAGGTAGAAGATAAATTCATATCCTTCTCCATCAATGACATATTAGTGCTACATTATACTGAATATAATGGCTCAGAAATCTTGTCCTTTTTATAGCATTCCATCTATTTTCTTCAAAAATGTATTCAAATGATTCAAAAGATTTTCTTTCATTTACTTTTCTGATGGCTTTCCATTTTGTTCTCTAAAACTTATCTTCTTATCCTGACATGTGGAGAAAATAATATGTAATAGCTTAGAAACCATTTTACAATGTGTAAGAATTTAAAAGAATAGTGCATGAAAAACTCATAAATTTCAACAATAGGTAATTTTTATACTGACAAAATTTTCACAACAATAAAAGAAAAATTGCTCCAAAACAACCGGACAAGACAATTAGCTGATAATTTATAACTATAATTGTGATCATTTATATCTATGCAATGTTCATTTTGTGATTATTGATAATCAGTGATTATTAATTATTAAATAGTTATTTATATGACTAAGTTACTTGTCCACTTACATTGTAAACTCTGCAATATTTTAGTCCTATACATAAAAGGCATGTTATATAAAGAAAATATTATATATCAACTTTTCTGGCTCATTTACTACATAATTTTTTTCTTTTAATTTCAAGGAAATAAAAAGATGACATTCTTGTGTAGAAACACAGCTTTATTTTGAATTTTGTTAGATTAACAAGCTTTGCTATCAAACGCATTCCTTCTGCATCTGTCAAAACAGAATGGTATATTAATATAAAAATTCTGCAAGAATAAGACATTTTACTTCTATATTATGACAAAAAAACTTCTTGTCATACATCACTTTTACTAGAATAAGACATTTTAATGTCATGTGCAAGGAATTTTCATGATAAACCTATGCATTGCCCAAACATAGAGTGAACAAAGTTAAAATGTAACACTAACTTCAATTGCATAAACTTTCCATTTTTATAGCTTAAAACAATGGGATATTGGCAATTTCATGGTTTCTAATACAGAACAATCTTAAAGGCATAATGTCAGTGACATGAGTAGTATTCCTTGATACCCATGGGCTAGGTACAACCTGAACCAACATATATGACAGGTCTGGTTTGGAGATAAAACGACTTTTATCAATTTCAACAATCCCTGAATTTCAACATGATAACATATAGTAAACTTGAGATACTTGAATTTAAAAGTCTGAATGATGTCTTTTTCTTTCTCATTTAATTCTTGTTCTAAAAATCTTATACTCCCGGAGGCATTAGATGCCTCTGTCTAACAAAAGGAAGGTTAGTCACAAGGAAGCATAAAACATAAGAATACATTCATATATTTCAAAACATCTCTCATTATTTTATTGCACTTCTCTTTCTTTAGATTTTATTTAAGGTTTTGACTGCCTGTCTTGATGTTTACAACTCGATGCCACTTTTATATGTATAGTTTATTATTTCAATTTTAGCCCATGTCTTTGCAAATATTTGATCTGAAATTTGCATTCTTGAAATCTGTATTAGTCCATTTTCATGCTGCTGACAAAGACATACCTGAGACCAGGCAATTTACAGAAGAAAGAAGTTTAATTGGACTCACCATTTCACATGGCTGGGGAGGCGCCAGAATCATGGTGGAAGGCAAGAAAGAGCAAGTCACATCTTACATGGATGGCAGCAGGCAAAAAGAGAGCTTGTGCAGCGGAACTCTTCTTTTTAAAACCATTGACTCTCATGAGACTTATTGACTACCACAGGAAGAGCACAGGAAAGACCTGCCCATATGATTTAATTATCTCCCACGGGGTCCCTCCCACAAAGCATGGAAATTCAAGATGAGATTTGGGTGAGGACACAGCCAAACCATATCATTCTGCCCCTGCCCCCTTCCAAATCTCATGTCCTCACATTTCAAAACTAGTCATTTCTTCCCAACAATCCCCCAAAATCTTAACTCTTTTTTATGTTAACTCAAAAGTCCACCATTCAAAGTTTCATCCAAGGCAAGGCAAGTCCCTTCTGCCTATGAGCAGGTTAGTTACTTCCTAGATACAATGGGGGTACAGGCCTTGGGTAAATAAAGCCATTCCAAATAAGAGAAATTGGCCAAAACAAAAGGGCTACAGGCCCTATGCAAGTCCAAAATCCAGCGGGGCAATCAAATCTTAAAGCTCCAAAAGAATCTCCTTTGACTCCATGTCTCACATCCATGTTACTCTCAAGAGGTGGGTTCTCATGGTCATGGGCAGCTCCACTCCTGAGACTTTGAAGGGTACAGCCTCCCTCCTGGCTGCTTTCCTGGGATGGTGTTGAATGCCTGTGACTTTTCCAGGCACACAGTACAAGCTGTCAGTGGATCTACCATTCTGGGGTCTAGATGGTAGCCCTCTTCTTACAGCTCCACTAGGCCGTTCCCTAGTAGGGACTCTGTGTGGGGGGCTCCAACCCCACATTTCTCTTCTGCACTGCCCTAGCAGAGATTCTGCATAAGAGCCTTACCCCTGCAGCAAGCTTCTACCTGGAGAGTCAGGCATTTCCATACATCCTCTGAAATCTAGGCAGAGATTTCCAAACTATAATTCTTGACTTCTATGCACTGGTTGACTGAACAGCACATGGAAACTGCCAAAACTTGAGGCTTAGACCTTCTGAAGCAACAACCTGAGCTGTATGTTGACTCCTTTCAGCCACAGCTAGAGCAGCTAGGATGCAGGGCACCAAGTCCCTAGGCTGCACACAACATGGGGACCCTGGGCCTGACCCAAAAAACACTTTTTCCTCCTAGGCCTCGGGGCCTGTGACAGGAGGGGCTACTGTGAAGACCTCTGATGTGCCCTGGAGATATTTTCCCCATTATCTTGGAAATTAACATTCAGTTCCTGTTGCTTATGGAAATTTCTGCAGCAGGCTTGAATTTCTCCTCAGAAAATGGGATTTTCTTTTCTATCACATTGTCAGGCTGCAAATTTTCCAAACTTTTATGTTCTGTTTCCTTTATAAAACTGAATGACATTAACAGCACCCAAGACACCTCTTGAATGTTTTGCTGCTTAGAAATTTTTTTTCTGACAGGTATCCTAAATCATCTCTCTCAAGTTCAAAGTTCCACAAATCTCTAGGGCAGGGACAAAATGCCACCAGTCTCTTTGCTAAAACATAGCAAGAGTCATCTTTGCTCCAGTTCCCAATGGGATTCTCATCTCCATCTGAGACTACCTCAGCCTGGACTTTATTGTCCATATCACTATCAGCATTTTGGACAAAGCCATTCAACAAGTCCTTAGGAAGTTCCAAACATTCCCACATTTTTCTGCCTTATTCTGAGTCCTCCAAACTGTTCCAACCTCTGCCCATTACCCGGTTCCAAAGTTGCTTTCACATTTTCAGCAGTGCCCCATAGTGGTACCAATTTACTATATTAGTCCATTTTCACATTATTGAGAAAGACATACCTGAGACTGGACAATTTACAAAAGCAAGAGGTTTAATTGGACTCACAGTTTCGCATGGCTTAGAAGGCCTCAGAATCATGGCAGAAGGCAAGAAGGAACAAGTCACATCTTATATGGATAGCAGCAAGCAAAAAGAGAGCTTGTGCATGGAAATTCCCATTTTTAAAACTATCAGATCTCATGAGACTTATTCACTATCACAAGAACAGCATGAGAAAGACCTGCCCAATGATTCAATTACCTTCCACCGTGTCCCTCTCACAATATGTGGGAGTTCAAGATGAAATTTGGATGGGGACACTGCTAAACCATATCTAAATCTAATGTAGAATCTTCTAATTTTTGCTGTGAATTTTTTGATATAGTAACTTTATTCCAAGTTATCTGTTAAACTTATTATAATTCCTAAACCTCTATGTTGGTTATAATAAATACACATCAACAGTTACTCTTGTTATTTGTTCTATAACTTCAAAATAAATTTAGAGAAATAGTTAAAAAACTTATATCGTTTATCTACTATAAGGTGATCCAAACTTCCATTGTGCAGCCTTTCTGGCATCTCAACTGGATGCCAGTAGGTTATGAAATATCTCACCATTCCAGCAGGACTTGTTCTCAGAAGCACCTTAGCACTTAGGATAATTGGCTAGGCATAGGCAAAAGAATGAAACTGGATCCCCACCTTTCACTATATGTTAAAAACAAAAAACAAAACAGAACAAAAAAAATCTCAAGGTGAACTAAAGACCTAAATATAAGATCTTAAACAATAAAAATCCTAGAAGAAAACCTAAGAAATATCATTTTGGACATTGGCCACGACAAGTATTTTAGCTAAGTCCTTAAAAGCAATTGCAACAAAAACAAAAATAAAGGACCTAACTAAACTAAGGAGCTTCTGCACAGCAAATAAATTTATCAACAGAGTAAACAGACAACCTGCAGGATGGAGAAAATATTAAGAAACTACGCATCTGAAAAGGTCTAATATCCAGAGTCTATAAGGAACTTAAACAATTCAACAAACAAAAACAACCCCACTAAAAAGAAGGCAAAGGGCATAAACAGACACTTTTCAAAAGAAGACATGCATGCAGCCAGCAAATATATGAAAAAATGCTCAACATCACTCACTAATCATTAGAGAAATGCAAATCAAAACCACAAGGAGATAACATCTCACACCAGTCAGAATGACTATTACTAAAAAATTAAAACCAACAAACAAATAGATGTTGGTGAGGTTGCGGAGAAAAGGGAACACTTATACAGTGCTGGTGGGAATGTAAATTAGTTCAGCCACTGTGGAATGCAGTTTGGAAACTTCCTAAAGAATTTAAAACAGACTTACCATTCAACCCAGCATTCCCATAACTGGGTATATATTCAAAGGAAAATAAATTGTTCTACTAAAAGGGCTCATGCACTTGTATGTTCACTGCAGCAGTATCCATGATAACAAAAACTTGAAATCAACCTAAATTGCCCAGCAACAGTAGAATGAGTAAAGAAAATGTGGTACATATACACCATGGAATACTACAGAGCCATCAAAAGAATGAAATCATGGTCTTTGCAGCAACGTGGATGAAGCTGGAGGCCGTTATCCTAAGTTAACTAATGCAGGAACAGAAAACCAAATACTGCAGGTTCTCACATATAAGTAGGAGCTAAACATTGAGTACACACGGACATAAAAATGGAAATAAGAGACACTGGGGATTACTAGCGGGGGAAGGGTGGCAGGGAAGTGAATGTTGAAAAACTACCTATCAAGGACCATGATCACCATCTTGGTGATGGGACCATTTGTACCCTAAACCTCAATGACACACAATTTATCCATGTAACAAACCTGCACAACCCCATGAAGCTAAAAATAACAGTTGTAAAAATAAAAAGAAAATAAATAAAACTTGGTCACAGGGAAATAAAAAGTACCCTAGCACTGCATAACTTCAAATGTCATTTTTCCTTTTCCAAACTTGTACCAGTCACTGTTAACTGTGTGTTTAACTAAGAGTAGCTGGTACAAGAATGAGAATGAATGAATCTTTGCATTCATAGCTCAACATTCACCAAAGAAGTTGAAAGTAACTTCATTTAAATCTTCCTCCCTGGCCCCATTGAATTTTCTTTCATGGTATGCTTCCTTCCTTGCAAACTCTCATCACTTCAATCTCCCTAACTCTGATCTTTGGCCCGTCAGCCCAGCTGGTCTCTGATGCTCATTCCACATGGGAAATTGTCCCCAGGTGGAGCAAGGCATCATGGGATTGTCCCACAAATTTCTCTTCTCTCAGAGATCAATTTCCTCATATAATGTGTTCAGGTTTTGTTGTTTAATGGTATAAATGCTAGTTTAATTTTAGTTACTTTATCATAGCTGGAATCAGAATTCTAGTGGTTTGATTACAGTCCTTTGATGCAAAAGCCGTCTCCATCTTGATTGATAGTTTATATAAGAAAATTAAGGCTAAGAAACTACATACTGGCTTTTTGGTTTCTTCACTGATTGTATTTTAGGAGTTGTACAATTGAAACAAAAAATTACATAATAACAAATAATGACACATTTTCAATGTGAAACTCAGCTTCAGGTTCTGCCATATCTACTAATACCAAAAGGCAGTGTTTCATCAAGTCTTGATACATCATTAGCCATTTAGATAAATCATGCATGACTCTGCCCATGCGGATTTCAATGTAGGTTTATCAATTTTATAGCAACAAGAAATGCTGTTTCATTCTCCTAATAGCATGTCTCCCCCCACCAACAGAACCATTTTCTCCATGATTATCACCAGAACTCCCCTCACCAATGCTCCAGGAGTCTCCAAATGATCCACACCAACACTAATCCTTGAATGCTGCTTCCCAACAGTTCCACCATCTTCATTATTGAAACCGCTAATAAGGCCTGCACTGCTTATAACTGGAGCAAACCAGGCATCCTGCACCATTTATAACTGAAGTAGACCAGGCATCCTATAACTCACAACCTCTACCAAATCTGACAGTATCAACAAACAGGAACTGCTTACCAGAGCACCAGTGCAATTGCCAGTCTTTCTGCTGTTGCCACTAATGTCATCTGAAAGACATCACTCCATGTCACTGCAGGCCATAAAGTTAACTTTCTAGTCCTCTCTCAGTCTCAGCTGATTGCCATAGGTGATGATACCATTACCATTGTGATTGGAAATGCCTGTTTAAATAAGCACAACTGGAATTTGCATCTCTGTTTACTTCTGGCTGATGGAATCCCTGCTTCCATTGTTACTTTCCTCCACAAAATTCCTCCCAGAATGTTGCCCAGATGTTTCTGAAACATTATAAACCACGGCTGCCACAGTGAAGGTTTCTATGACTGGTAAAGTTTTCCCCTATTGGGGTTATATGGAAGACCCCTCACCAAGGGAAACCATTCCCATGTTGCTCATAGTGCTTTCCTTTCTGACCTCATCTCTGATGACAACTAGGCTTAAGATAATCAATTGGATTTATCCTTTACCCTCACTTTAAATTGCACCTTCTATATCTTTATGATGACTGTTTCTGTTTTCTAAGGTAAGAAGAAAACCATTGGGTTAATCAGAAATCCTATTTTTTATTCTTAGAATCACTGACGGCATGAGATAATCAAAAGTTATATTAATTCCCGTTATGACAGTTGGCCATTCAATTTAGATCCTACTACCACACCATATTCTCCCCACAAAGTCTCCAGTTTATAAAACTCTAATTCATCAAATTTTGAAAAACACAAGCCTAATTTAACTTTTCCTTTTTACTATGTAGAGACAGGTCTCAGTGGGATTCAGGAACTTATCCAATTTACAAAGGCATTTAGTAGCTTAGCTTGACTGTCTTGAGGTATAGTATTCAGTGTGTCCCTAGGTTTCTGGTTATGATAAGTTCATGAATTTATAACTCATAATTGTCAGCATTGGTGGTATTTTTAAAAGAGCAAAATTTATTTGAACCAACTTATTATACATCCAAATGATGAGTTAATTTTCTACTAACAAGTTCTTCCAAGAGTTCAAAAATATCTTCCTTAAAATTTTAGAGCTTCACCTCAATACTATTTCCAATGGTCTGTTACATTTTGGAAGGTAATGTCAGAGCTCTTCACACATTATTAATGGGCTATCCCAGCCCATCTTCCCCAGAGTCAGTTTGACTATATAAAATATTCTTGAGAAAAACACATTCTCTTGTAAAAATATGCAAGCAACATAAAAATAATTATGTCATAAGTGGAAGAAAAAGTATTCTATGCTAGATAATGAATTAAGACAGTCCTACCATGTGGGATAAATTCTGTTACCACACTCTTATTTCCTATTCTGCATTCACCTTATATTCTGAGTAAGAAGCATCAGATTTCATTTTTCAAAATTCTCATAGTAATAAAAATGTATTAAAAAGCCCCAATACTTTCAAGCTTGTTAGCATATTTTCAAAGATGACATTAGATGTGCAGCCCCAAGTGGGAATTTTAAAACAACACACATATCAAACTATTGGACTTGAGAGAGAAATAAGTTTGTGGTATGTGTTGTTTGTCCTGATTTACAGGTAGAACATAACTTTTAGTCATGCATTATTAACTGGAGATAGGACAGGAAAAGGGTTTTATTGTCCCCAGATTAATTAATGGCTGTTCTTCAGTAAACATTTGCCTCAGAGTTCATTGGAAAAATTTCCTCTTCTATTTCACTCTGTCCCTGAAAACTCAACTTAATAAAATCCTAAAATGCCTATTTTTTTTTTTTTTTTTCAGAAAAAAGGAAATGCCTATAACAAAGCTGAAGCTCCCCAACGGCAATGAAGGCACACATTTAACTCACAGGAGTGGTCTCTATGTTTGCCTTTGTTCTAGTAGGGAGGCCTCTAACTTTTCATGTTCCTCTTGAATCTCAGAGCACACACAGATACTTCCAGACTATATTCCTAAATAACTAGTCACATGGACAAACTGACTTATGACTTCCTCTTCTCTTAAAGCATTTTCCTGGTACCCTAGGAACTGGAGCCTATTCCACATCAGTAGCAGCAGTGAATCTTTTAATCTAAAATTGCTGAAGTTTCTAGCATAAAAAAATAGAATCAATCTTTATGTGGTTTATTTCCAAGTAGACTTTGCACTTCATCAGATTGCTTTTATTTCCTTTCTATTTTTCATCATCTTTTTGTTGAGAAACAGATAACTTAGGGAATAAGGATCAAATTTTGATTTCAAAGACATATGTGAAGTCACTACTGTGCCATTCTCATCAAACATCTGTCTTATTAATATTTTTAAATATTTTTCCCCTCAAGCACACAGTTATGGTTCTTTAGCTTTCATTGATCGACAGTCTTTTATGATTATAACAGCATGGCAATTCTAGTCATTCATTTGCTGATCTGATGACCAACTCTCCTCATCTCCTAGCATCAAACTCTGACTCCACATAATCTATTTGTCCACTTCTTACATGCCCCAGTCTACCAATGTTTCCAACCACATTTCTAGACTCTCTGCCCTGGCTCCTGTTGCTCTGTCTTGCTTCACCACTGCTCCTCTGAATGGTCCTTTCTGCTCCCTTTTATAATTAAAGGTGATAATATTCCTCGCCCACACAAAATTCAACACAGACACTCCTGTTCAAAAGGAGCCTTGCTTCATTCAGCACCCGGCCTCCTTCTGTCTTCTTCTAGGGCTTGGAGTGTTTTTTTGGATCTTCTTTCATCTGGGCATGGAAGAAGAGAAAGTTTAAAGGATCCTACAGGAGGTTTTGGAAAACTAAAACTGGCAGCTGTCCAAATCACTTCAGCCCAGTGTCAAGAAGCTAAAACTCACTCACATGGCCACATCTAACTGCAAGAGAGGCTGGAAAATTTAGTGTAGCTCTCTGCTCAGAAGAAAGAGAAAATGATTCGGTACACTCATGCCAGTCTCTACCACCTTTGCTCATTACACTTCTGCAGCCAGTTTCCACTTATATCTGGAGTTCCCAAGATAATGTGTTTCACAACCAAGTCTCTGCAGTCCCTACCAACTATGGATTGACATGCATGAATTTTGGCAGCAAGTATTTATATGTTTAACTTATATTTATTGAGTTCTTACTCTGTGTCAGAAAGTGTTCTGGGTGTTGAGTAAAAGCGGTAAAGAAAGTGGATAAAACTACCAACACTTATGAGCTTACATTATTTCAGCACCTTCTTAGAGCCTTGTGAGAAGAAAGAATAATAGCCACCTGCCTGTGTTACAGAATAAGAAGGGTACCCAGAAGATTCTTTTAATCAGACATATCTTTATTTATTCAGGTAGCATATTATTAATTGCAATTCAACCACTGCAGTTAACCCTTGAACCCTCTTTTGAATATATTAATTCTTCTGGAAAGAAGAACATATTAAGTCACAAGAGCTTCTGTGTGAATCTACCTGTCAGCTGTCTTTCTTTAAAATGGAAAAATGGTGCTATCTGGAGGATGAAAGCGCCCCAGGGGCATACAAAAGTACGTAAATGGAGAAAAAAGTAAAGAGCTAGTGAAACTTTATAGTTTCACTTCAGACATTTATGCATGTCATAGTAAGTACTTTTGTAATATGTACAAAACTGGAGGGAAACATATTATCAAAAGCCAAGATTTCACCCAAGAATATTAGATGATGAGTTCATTTTCCAGCCATTACACCAGTCAAGCAAAATTTTGAATCTCCACCTTCATGGGATGAAGATCAATTTTGACTATCAATCTCACATTATATTTTCTCAAAACTTGAAATAAATACTCTGCGTATTTAACCAAAGATTTTGGTAAAAGAAGAGATTTCTCCCCCCCTCCCTGCCTTGGAATAATTGGAACTATTAAATCCAATAAGTGAAGATCTCACCAATTTAAATGATAGAACTTAATATGAGAAATTTCTAAATATGGCTTGTTGTTTACAGTGTTCCTGCATAACTAAAAGAGAAAATTATATGTAGAAACTGAGTCTCTGCCAACTCCTATCAGAGGCTGGACTTTAACATAAATTGAAAAAGCTTACATAGCTATTCAAAGATATTTTGAGAAATTCAAGGATTCATATAAAAATTCTAAAATTATCTGTATATAAAATGAGCTTGTATCCCTAATTATTACATCTCTTTTCTTACTCATAGGAAAGTATACTAGGCATTACTTATTTGACTTGAGGGAACTTATACTCTTTTTTGTTTATCATTTCTCTCCCATAAATTCTTAAAATTCCAATTAATATTGCTGAAAAGTAATCATTTCTATCTGAATAAAAAATGCCTGCACTTTGGTAGGCCATGTACATACAGAAATACGTAGAAGTGGAAGAGCTATAAGAAGTTTCACACTTATTTATTCCAAGTCCTTCATTTTACAAATGAGAAAAGCAATGCTTAGAGAGGTTATGGAAGTCCGTTACCAACACTAGAAGAACAGCTCAAGTGGACTTTATTTTGAAGGTGGGTTAGCTGTGTCAGCCTTGTTACTAAGTATAATGGTGTTAAATAACTGGATTGGATTTTAAGTTCAGATTTAAATCGGGTGAATGGGTTTTGAATTAGTTCTGGGATGGACATCAGATAGAAATAAATAAGGGTCAAAATATGTTTTTTGACAAGTACTTTAAGTTTCCACTGAGTACAGTTAATTGCATATTTTTATGTAGTGGCAGTAGTCCAAGCAAGCCCTATAATTACTTAGGGAAGCAAATATTTTATTCTGTTTTGAAAATGGGTTTGCTCCTGTTAAATTAGTTATCCTGAGGGAGGGTAAAACTAATTCAGGGTTTGTTTATCTATTTAGAAGGATACCATTCCCATTCTGCCTGCACTGCAGAAATTGGAGAAAACTCAGGTCCAAGGCATAAATGCTGAAACTTTAAATCCGTTCATTGACTCTTTACAGGATTAACTTTCTAAGTATGCTTAAATTCTGAGGCATTTGTCTGAGACGGAAGTTGGACTCTTTAAGCCTAATCAGGAGCTGTTGCTGCAGTTTATTTATAGTTCAGAAGGTCGAACTGATTCACTTAATTGGAAAACGCTGCTTCCTAGTCTATGTGCCTATTGATGTACTGTACATTTGACGTGATTAGTTACCAGGGTGAGATTCTAATATGACCTTTGTTAATAAGGTGCATTCTCCATAATGGGCTGTTTGCAGTTTTTAAGAACCGTTTACATGATGTGCCTGGTAATCAGTTATGTAGTGCAATTCCCATGGTGGAGAGAAGGATCCACCTTAATTGGAATAGTGCAGAAGGCTCAAATCTGAGAACATTTTAGTAGTCTGTGATTGATTACTTGCAAAGTTCCATATATGCTTTTAAGGTGAGAAAGGCATGTTTGTACAACTAGCCTGACATAAGACATTTTCCCTTTGGAAAGCTGAAGTACAAGATATAAACGTCATGAGGGAAAGAGTGCATGGGTGACATAATGGAAAATTATCTGTCCATTTAGATAAATGTTGTTCATAGAATAACCATCCCTGATTCACTTGCAACATATCACACATGCACACACACCAATGATATTTTATTAGTTTATTCTTAGAATTTCTATTAAAAAGGAGTACTGCCATTAAAACCATTTGACCAACCTGTCTTTTTAAATGATACCATTTGTGGATTATCATGATGCTTGAGGGGCATAGAAGACAAGAGTGGCTATTTGAAAGTGAATAACCAAAATACACTTTTTCAAGTGAGTAGCATGACATTATAGAAAGTCTCCTGGATTTGGAGCTAGGCAACCTAGTATCAGTGTTAACTTTACCACTTATTTGCTGTGTGACTTTGGTCAAGTTAATTAACCTTTCTGAGGCTCTGTTCATTTATCTATGAAATGCGAATAAGAATGGGTACCTCGTAGGTGTGTGAGTAATATATGAAGTAGCAGTCTGCTCCTCTGTAACATGAGAGTTCCTGAGAGAACTGAAAATAAAAATAAAAATGTTGATATAACGGTTTTATTTTCCAGTAAAACTAGTGATATTAAGGACAAGGGACCTTCACATTAAGAAAAATGTTATTTTTCTTGCAAGAATTTAAGTAGTAAAATGCTCTTATAACTGTAAATGAATAGCTATAAAAATAAAAATCAGATTCAGAAGATAAACATCCCTAAGACACCATCTTTAACAGTTTCCTTCATTTGCTCAAGAGCAATGGTTTGTCTGTTTTCACCACTACAGTGTTTTTCAGACATTTCTACCACCCAGTCATACTTCCAACAAAACACAAAGCCATTAAAATAAACTACCCCTGCAGCTAAAACGTTACCATATCCTGTGTCACTATCCAGTTAAGAGTGGCCTGTATCATGCAGACATTTCTACTTCTGCACACTGAAAAGAATCACATGGTAGGATTCTTAAGAACCCAGGTTTCAGACCCTATTGCAAACTCGCTGATACATTAAATCTGTGATGGAACCATGGAACCTGCATTGTAGTAAGTACCATCCGCACTCTCTGGTGGCTCTGATGTAAGACGTCTGTAGAAAACACCTTGAGAATCAATGGCAAAATGCAAATTATGTTTCTTAATTAATCTATATCCTGAATTATATCATATCAAATCTGCATTCTGAACCCATGGGCTTTAAAAGAAATGCTTATATTTTAAAATACAAGGGATAGGACATTAAATTAATTATATGATGTGGAATATTATTTGAATCTTTTCTTTCCCCATTGGATAACTCATATTCTTACAAGACTAGGCAATGGAAACAGATCCGTCACAGAAGTTGGTCCTGGGAATGAGTCATTGTGGGGTAGCTTCCTGACAACGGTGCCTGAGGAGTGTACCGAGGGTGAGAAGAGTTTTTAATCAGTACCCCTGAGATCTCGCTCGCAGATGAGTAAAACTGTGGAGGAGGCTTCCAGGGATTTGCATCAGTGGGTTGAGAGGATCATTCGAAAAACATTTATTACTGTGTTTATGGAATCACAATTTTTTCCCTAAGCTGTCCTGGTCTTGTGAAGTAGAGATTTGGAGATAATACAGTGTAATCTCTAATAAAATCACCCGTATAGATCTTTAAAAATAATTTTAATATTAATTAATATTGATACTAATGATATTTCAGAAGGAAATTTATTTTGAGTTTTTTTTTCATTTAAGGCATTATAAATGAACAAGAAAAATGTAATTGTTAGAGAAATGACATGGAGGCTCTTTTGTTAAAGTAAGTGATACTTTTTTAGTTTATTTTTTATGAAGGACTAGATTTCTAGATACACAGCTTCTAAAAATGCAGGTTTTTCTGTTTAAATAAAGAAAGCAATTTGAAAAACAGCACTGGTCTAAGAACACAGTCAAATCAATAATTTTACATTTTCAGGATTTAGATAGAATAAAAACCTTTTAAATACTACTACAATAACCAAACTGCCTAAATTATCTAACTCAATTTATTTCCAGACTATTTCCTTTTTCAACACAAATAATGCCACCCAACATTAACACTATATAAGAAGCAAATTCAAATCATGTTGATATTGCCTGTGAATTATGCTCAATAATTTTTTACTTAGCTTTATCCTGGAAATTAATGATGGTATAAGAGGGGTAAGATTCTTAAAATAGTTATTTTTAAAACAGTGTTGAAAAGGAAATATCAGTTACTTGGACATGACTGACAATTCATGCTTAATAATGGTGTGGCAATTCTTCGCAGCGAAATGGGTATGAGCCTCAGGAGCCTTGTGTGCTGTTACCTGCAAACACAGAATGTGCTTCAGTTTCTAGGCTCTTTTTATTTTCAAGGTTTTCACACTCATCTCGCAAAACTTTTTTTAGATGTTGCATCCTTTATTTGATTTGATAGTCTAACAGATGCTTTATGCCTCATGCTTCCTCACTCTCCTTGTTAAGTGTATACTGCTTTTTCTTCTTTCTTTGTATCAAGTGTAATATTAAAACATTTCTCTATGTGGAAAACTAATTCATAAACCTCCTCTGGTAAGAAATATTTGGGCTATCATTATTATTATTATTATGTTTGCTCTTTTACATAGGACCTGTTTTCTGAGCAATATGCCTCTATTTTTCTTAAATCTAACATACACATGTTCTCAGAATGGAAAAAAATCGTTTTCAAAATTTGAAAGTAGAGCCTCGCTGACACATCGTTGGCCAGTTACCAACAGGCGTCTTTATGAGTGACAGCAGTGCTGAGCACACACACACTGGAACTGGTTCTTTCCTTCTGGTGGGAAAGGAAGAGAATCCGTTTCTACATTCTCTTCTACATGGGGATTCTACATAGATAAAAACCGGTTATAATTAACTTCTCTTGGTGTTTCTATAACTTCCTTATGAAGAATTTCTATAGTAAATCAATTAATGTATTAGAATCAGTTGCCCAAGTTACTAAAGTGGATGAAATTGTGATGTGGTAGTACTGTAGAAAAATATTAAACTTTAAAGTGAGGGTGCCTGATCCTGGTCACATCCATGTTACTTAAGGAGTAGTGACCTTAGGCAGTCTTATGCTTTCTCAAAGCCTCTGTATCCTTGTCTTAAAATGAAAATTACACTCGAGCTAGCCACATTGGGTGAGAGGGCTGTCCCAGATAAAATATGTGAGAAGAAATAAAAAAGTAGCCTTGTTTTCCTTTAGATTATCCTTCATATCTGATCACTACATGAATATAGTAATAAATAAAAAATGGAATAAACTGCACTCTTGCCTTATTTATATGTAGGTAGAAAAATAATTTGTATCATTAAGTCAAAATATGAAAAAGAAAAGCCCAGAAGGAAGCTAACAATTTAAAAACAAGTGTTACAATCAATTGAAGATAATGGAGCTATAGGATCAAGTCTGTCTAGTTTCCTGGTTCTTAATCTGTTTCCCCACTGACCTCCTTTAAAATAACTGAAAACTAATATGGCGTAAAACATCATTTTCACCACATTTGTCTGATTTTTCGGTTATTTTTAATGTCCTATGTGTTGATTTCCATCTCTCATATTCTTTATGATTCTAGCAATGGTGAAGAATTTAAGTGCTTGTGATTAGAAAAGGCAATATTCCATAAAACGGATGATAGACCTGCTGTGCTTTGTCCGCTCAGGACCCTCCCCATTGTTTTTTTGTAGAGGAAAAGGGAAAAACATGTTTTGTCCATATTGATCAGTTTTTATGTTGCAACAGTGCCTAGAAGGGGGCCTGCTCATCATTATATAATCCAGGCAAAACAGCAACGTGGTGCTGGTAACAAAGCAGGAGATCCAGCTTGAACCTAGAACATTCTGTTTAGACAGTGTGGTTCCCACATCTGCTTTTGCAGCTACCCAGGGAATTATGCTGGCGCTTTGGCTGGCAAGACTGTGGGTACCAGAGGCTCAGAAAGTCCTCGCTCAGGACTTCCCAGCCTGGTAGAGTGTACCTAGGAGATACCAGAAACCATTTCCCATCACCCAAGTATCCTTTCCTTAAGCAACTTGGAGAAAATTCCAGAAGTAACACTGACTGAAAAACTCTACCTAGATGTGCTCCTATAGCTTTCGCTGAAAACTGTATCCTTTGAACTTCTTTCCAATAAATTATATTTTGTGTAAGATTTTATGCTACGACTCTTACTTTTACCAATTCACAACCCCAATGTGACTAATTCTGAGGACATTCCTCGTACACCCAGGGAAGTACTTCATCAGATAGATCGCCAAAAATAAAAATGTGTATAACAGATTTGATTGTAATATAATGATACATTTTACTTAAATGCTGTGGCCAGACTCTCCTACTTTCTCTCCCCAGGTCTCAACCTCTGTTTTATGCCAACAGAAAATTTTTTAAAAAGATGTGCTTCATGTTATTAGAACAAATGAGCCAAAATATACCTATTTTTCTAAACCTACTTAAAATAGGTCTATTCTGGCTATTAGGGCAATGGTTCTATAGAATAATATGTGTATTAGTCTGTTCTCATACTGCTAATAAAGATATACCTGAGACTGGGTAATTTATAAAGAAAAAGATATTTAATAAACTCACAGTTCTACATGGCTGGGGAGGCCTCACAATCATGGCAGAAGACAGAGGAAGAGCAAAGGCATGTCTTACATGGCAGTAGGCAAGAAACATTGTGTAGGGGACCTGCTCTTTTTGAAGCCATCAGATCTCATGAGATTTATTCAGTATCATGAGAACAGCATGGGAAAAACCCACCCCCATGATTCAATTACCTCCCCATGTGATCCCTCCCATAACACATGGAGATTATGGGTGTTACAATTCAAGATGAGATTTGCATGGGAACATAGCCAAACTATATCAATATGGCTCTCAATTTTGTCTCAGTCAGCAAAAAATGAGGATATATGCCATTGGTAAAGAAAAATAGTCACACATTTCTGTTAAGTCAGAACTCATGTTTAAAAGTAGACTAACAGATCAGATCAGGACAAAAATTAGGAACTATATTTTGGAAATGGTAATGAAATAGGAAATTTGAAAATTGAAATTGTGCAAGGTTTTCTAATAATGCTGACAAGTAAGAATTTGCTTATATGTTCAATAATGTTGATGAAGTATACAATTTTCAAGAAATGCAAAGAGTTCATTGTTTATGATATTGGAAAAGAAATATGAAACATGAATTTGGAAATAGAGTTGAGAAAGAGTGGGCAGAATGAGAAATAATGGTATTAGGTTTTCAAGATGGTATTGAAGTGTGAAAATAAAATATACATATGTGTGGTGTTTATATCTATCTACCATTTTATCTATCTATCTATCTATCTATCTATCTATCTATCTATCTATCTAAGCTATCTACCTGTAACCACCCAAAATATGATGTTTCAATTTTGGTTACAGTTTCTTTTGAAAACAATAAGCTGAGTCAAAATAGTATTTAATGAAAAAACTTGACAGTTTTTACAATCAAGAAGGCTAAGGAAAGAAGATTTTTTAGAAGCACTGTTGAGAATATAAAGTCCTGAACTAGTCGTTATCCTTTGTTAAAAAGATAAAAGAGTTATTTGAAAACCACATATGTAACAGTTACCGTAAAGACACACTGAATAAAGAGTATTAGACTTGTGAAGTTAGAGTCCCTTTTATGCTAGCACATACTCAGTCTTGTCATAATAAAATTGAATTTGTGGTTATTTTATTTGCTTAAAAATAGTTTACTTGTGATAGTCTACCCTTTTAACCTGTTTTGTTTTAAATTTTCTATCAATTTGTTTTCTTTTTCTACATAGGTGCTTTTTAAAACAAATTTTCATGGAAAATTGCATTTACTTACTACATTTTAATAGAAAAGTTTATTAAAAACATTTGTAATACAAAATAAATTTACTTACCTAATCTGCTATGTACAAACCAATACTATGCTAATTAACCAAGTGTATGTTCCTTATTTAAATTTAGTCTGTAAATTTCCTGCTTAGTAGTCAAAAAGCCTTATGATTTTGTATTCTCCTTATAAGCCAGTAATAAAAATTAATAGTAACTCTAACAAATTCTTTTCTGACAAAATCATGAAACTTTTTCCTTCTACAAAGCAGTTAAAAAACAAAGTTAGTGTTTGGGATCAGAAATATAAGAGCTATATAGCAAAAGAGACACCCAAAGAATGAAGATGGGAATAAACAATAAGACAGACAGAGATGGATTAGGTTAAGATTTAATTATCCATTTGAAATGTGGATAAAAGGTGAGGGGGCAAAAAGATTGAAAACGAAGGTATTTAGTCTGACTCATTTATTCATTCCTATATCAGATTTCAAGGAAATTCGCTTCTCTCTTTTCCAAGATGACTATTTCATACCTTAAATTCTCTTCCCCCATACCACCAATGTAGTGCATAAATTGCCCTATACTAATTTGTATCATTAGACAAGCATATCGTTGTCTTCCCACAACAAATCTACGTAAGAACTTTAATAATTTGCATCTACTTCTATGTTTTTCTTCCTTCTGTTGTAACTGACAAATTGAATCTTATTTAATGAAAGTCCAGTTCTTTTACAAGTGTTTTGGAATCTCTTCCTT
Organism: Piliocolobus tephrosceles; assembly: GCF_002776525.5. NCBI lineage: Eukaryota > Metazoa > Chordata > Mammalia > Primates > Cercopithecidae > Piliocolobus > Piliocolobus tephrosceles. Next base: position 130,422,322 of record NC_045436.1, read on the forward strand.
GCAAACTTTTAAAGGAACATCTTATTATATATATATATATTTTTTATTATACTTTAAGTTCTAGGGTACATGTGCACAACAGGCAGGTTTGTTACATACGTATACAAGTGCCATGTTGGTGTGCTGCACCCGTTAACTCGTCATTTACATTAGGTATACCTCCTAATGCTATCCTTCCCTCCTCCTTATAGTTAAAAGCTATAAAACATTAACGCAATGAGAGCTTATCAAGGAAATTAGAAAAGTTTCTGAGAAAGTAACCATTGAGCTAAGATATGAAAGATCTGTACATATAAATTGGACCAAAAGAAAAGGGACAGATTTCCAGAAAAGAAAAGAAAATGGAAAAAGTATTCTAAGGTCCTGAAAATGGCCAAAGTTACCAGAAAATAAGAGGGAAAGTAGAATAAAGTAAGCTGAGAAGTGGGAAGAGGTCAGAGGTTGCAGAACATTGTGGGATATATTTAGAAAAGTTGTTTATATCCTAAGGTTAGTGAGAAGTTATTGGAAGGTTTTATACAAGGAGGTAGCAGCATCAGGTGCATCAGCAATGCAACACCATATTCCAGGAGAACAAAATGATATGAATAGAGTACTCAAAATAGCTTTTGCAGTATTCCAGACAAGCAATTGTTATACTTTGAACCAAGTTTGAGGGAAATATTAAGAATTTGTTTCTTTTATAGCATTTCAGTGCATAAGCAGTTCTAATTGGACCCCACATACTGCCTCCATTTATTTGTTGCCTGTTCATAGCCAAACTCTTCCAGTGAATTAATTACATATGAAGCACCCACATTCTCACTTCTTATTAAATATGAAAAATGCAAAATTTTGCATTTACCACTGAAACAAATCTGGCTAAAGTCCCCAGATACCTCCACACTGCAACATCTGTTAAATTACTTTGTCATCTTATTTCATATCTAAAATGCATTTGACTAAGATGACCAATGATTCATTCAGTAAACGCATTTTTCATTCATCAATGCATATTGAGATTTTACTGTATGAAATTTCTAATATGTTTTGCTAGGTATACAAGAAAGAGATGAGTCTAGTGGTTGAAGCAAACAGTAATGGAAGAAGTGTAAAAATAAATGTAAATTTTCAACTAAGATTAAATTTATAAAAGTTACTAGGAACTCATTTAGGCAGCATCAACATGTTATTCCTTAATATCATTACATCATATTCTCCTACATATCTGTATGATAGATGATGGATAGAGATTACACAGAGATAGATAGATAGATAGATAGATAGATAGATAGATAGATAGATAGATAG
>NC_045436.1:130423621-130467198 GCF_002776525.5 Piliocolobus tephrosceles
TAGATAGATAGATAGATAGATAGATAGATAGATAGATAGATAGATAGGCAGTTGGATAAAAATGTTTAAGAGACTACCACAAAAAGGGAATCTATTTATGAGTAAAACTAAAATACTAACATAGTTGAACTAGACAGTCTCTGAGACATATGCATATATAGAGAGATAGATTATCTATCTATCTATCTATCTATCATCTATCTATCTATCTATGTATCTATCTACCTATCTATCTATGTCTATCATCTTATTTACCTATGGTTCAAAATTACAAAGTGCTCCAAGGCAAGGCAGGGTGGGGAGTAAGTAATAGGATACATTGAGTATACCCTTCTCTTGAAAGAAAGAAAGTAGGTTACAGAGTTAAAATTTTTTTAAGGAACAGAGGAAATCTGATACACTATAGATAAAATCACAAAAAAAAGGAAAACATTGGAGATTCAAGAAAAAAAGCTTATTGCTGATAGAATAAAAGCATAAGAGATGTGAGAGGCTACTAGTAAGAGCAGAGGTGAATTGATGGATCATTTTAGAAATAAAAACATTTCATAATCTGCAGTAAGGAGTAAGACATCAAAAAGACTAGATTTTTCTGTTACAGCTATGATGATATAGTATGAATATTAATATAAATAATAACATTAAGCAAATGTGTACTGTAGTAAATTATTGTTTTAAACTGGGCAAATCCCAAAACATATAACAACCAGATATTAATATATTAGCTTGTTTAAAAGATGAAGCTTGTCTGTAAAAAATTCTCATGTTGAATTTATCTGCAATGTTCTTGTGAGTAGTTGAACTCAAATTATTCCACCCAAAACTCATCCACTCCCATTTAAACACAAATCACACAGATATTGATTCATTTATAAAGTAATTTTCTCATTAATGATTATCTCAGATTTCATTATCAATTTTATGATTTAAAAATATGTTGACTGGTTTATTGTTTGACTAGGTAACATTAAATTCTGCTTCTATATCCTTTCTTTTTATTTTATATGCAACTGTGTACATACGTGCACACGTGCGCGCACACACACACACATCAAGCCCTTTCCTAATTTCTAAGACCATTTATTTTCTCCTTTAGTTTAACGTAGAAACTATTTAAATCTATGCGTTTATATCTAGATACAGCTTTTGGTAAAACAATTTTATTTTTACATATGACACAATTTCTCTTTAAAATATTGTCTGTCTATATAATTTTATTTTTGCTATGAAAAAATGATGGTTTAGCGGAGCTTTTCTTTCTACTCTAGAAACTTGGGAGACCTGTTTATGTGTTTTGTTTCATATATAAGTGAATAAATACACTCATCAGATGTACTTTACCAGAGACAGATGGTAACGTCTTGTTAAGGTTATATTCCTTCATGCGTTTTTAAACTTACATATATTGATGCATAACTTCTTTTCTTGGTATTTTTTGCTTCATATGATTTTACACTGACTTCTGTCATATATGGATTCATGACTATTATATTATCTTTATATATCTTTACTGTAAAGATATCTCTTATAACAGTAGAATGCCTTTGAATTTTGCTTTTTAACCCAATTTGTTAATATACATCTTTTAATTCAACGTTAAACACAGTTCTGTTGCACTGCATACTTTCAGTATTACTTTGCTTATTATATATTTTGTTACATATTTTATCGGATTTGTTTTGCTCCTTGCTTATTTATTTTTCTCCCATTTATCTTTTGAATAATTTTTAGTTTTATTTTTTTCCTATTGAGTGTTCAATTCCATTGGTATAAAACTATTTGACCTATTAAATACATAGGAAATCTAGATGTTTTAAAACTCACTAAGTTAAGGAGAAAAAGATCACTGCTTATTCCTTCATTACATAAAAATGATTTTAATTAAGGTGTTAATTTTTGCTACACTGTTGCTCAACCACAACAAATCTGTGATTAGCATTTTCAGAAAGGGTATACATAAAGATTTCTTGTTTCTTTTTCTTTTACTTTTGTTTTTTGGTTTTTTCTTTTGCAGACAAAATTTTGCTCTGTCACCCAGGCATGAGTGTGATGGTGCAGTCTGGTCTCACTGCAGCCTTGACTTCCCTGGCTTAGGTGATCCTCCCTCCTTAGCCTCCTGAGTAGCTGTGACTACAGGCATGCATCACCATGCCCAGCTAAATTTTTGTTTTTGCAAAGACAATATTTCATTGTATTGCCCGGGCTGGTCTCAAACTCCTGGGCTCAAGCAATCCATCTACCTCAGCCTCCCAAAGTGCTGGGATTACAGGGGTGAGCTACTGCACCAGGCCAAAGATATGTTTCTATTAATTTCACTAATGATTACCAATTTAGCTGAGGTAAAACCTGATTTCTTAATTTTTTTATGATATCCTTACACGTTATGTTAAATATTATACAAAGATGAGATTTTTGTGGGGTTTTTGTTTGTCTGTTTTTGTTGTTGTATTTTTGTTGTTGTTGTTTTTTGCTGTTGAGTCTGACTTGGTGGGGTGGTTATATAATTGGTTCTGGTTTCTTCCTTGGGAAGATCTATTAATTCCATGTGCTATTATATGTCTTAATCTTTCTCATCGCTGTCTTTATCACTTTTATTCTTGCACATCTAAGAAACTTTTTTAGCTTTGTCTTCTAGAGTAATAATTTGATTTCCTACAATACCAACCACACTATTTTAATGTCTTTGATGTATTAATTCAGTTATTGAACTTTGTATTTCCTTAAAGCATTTTCTTATTGCTATAAGATTCTATCATATCTACATTATATATTTCATTTGTACATATTCCATATATTACTATGACCTCTCTATTATGTGCTTATTACTTTCTTTCCTACTTTTGCACAGGCCATGTCTTATTGAATTTTACTTAGAACAAGTAATGATTTATTCCTCTAGTAAACAATTTTTAGAGACAAATATTTCAGGTTTTTTTGAAAATGCTTGATTTATGGTTATAAAATCCTCTTTGCTCTTGTCTCTAGAGTCTCCTTCATTTTCTTTTTTCTTATTCTTGGGCAATGAGAAACCTATTCAGACTTAGTCTTTCATCTCTGACAATGCATGTGGTACACAGTATTGCCTAATATTTGACGAGTAGGAGAGCAGGTTTTATCTCTCAGCTATGGCCCTTGAAGAGCTCACTTTGTTTCCTGCAGGTATTCACATAATGAAGCTCTGCTGGTCTGACATGGGAAACTCCCAGCCCCAGTAATCAAATTATCTAAATATACCACATAATCAGATGTGTGGGTATTTTTTAGATGAGTTCTTGCTCTGCTGCCCAGGTTGGATTGCAGTGGTGCAATCTCGACTCACCTCTGCCTCCCGGGTTCAAGAGATTCTAGTGCCTCAGCCTCTCAAGTACCTGGAATTACAGAGGCTGGCAACTGCACCTGGCTAAATTTTGTATTTTTAGTAGAGACAGGGTTTCACCACGTTGGCCAGGCTGGTCTTGAACTCCTAACCTGAAGTGATCTGCCTGATTCGGTCTTTCAAAGTGCTGGGATTACAGGCACGAGCCACTATGTCTGGCCACAGATGTGGTTTCCTTTGACCAGGTACAACACCTAAAATGTTGATAGAGATCTCCACTCATCTCTGTCTGAACCCTTTCCCCAACTGCCTAGTACAATGAATTTCCTAAGATGACTATAGGTCTCAAAATGGAATTGTTATCCTTATCCCACTATCCTCAAGTAGATATAAAAAGAAAGTAATGGGGGAATAAAGTTGGAGAGCACTAAGGGCAGATGGAATTACTCAGTTAAAGTCTTTCTCTGTTTTTTACATTCCAATTCTGTCAAAAATTTTATTTTTATACCTTTTTTTTACTTTTTTGGTAGGAATCTGAGTATTCATAAATATTTCATATTACATGAGATAATATAAAAGAACATATAAAATCAGACTCACAGGATTTAGAAATCTTCTTCAGTATCAACTTCTACTAATAGTTTCAAGAATACAAGTACTCATGAGGCACAGGCAAAGCAGCAAGAGTTCTGGGACTTTCATGACAGCTATTTAGTTCCTTTTTTCTAGCACCAAGCATGCAATGACTCAGGTTAACAGATGAAGTTTCCAAAAAACGTGTGTTGTCATCTCATTGATAGAAAAAACATTTGGGTTGTGAAGCATCTCCATTTTATACACAAATTATGACATGCCTTATGTGGCATTTCCACATTTATGATCCATTAATCCATGGTGTATTAATCTGTTCTCACATTGCTATAAAGAACTGCCTGCGATTGGGTAATTTGAAAAGAAAAGAGGTTTGATTGACTCACAGTTCTGCATTGCTGGAGAGGCCTCAGGAAACTTACACTCATGGTGGAAGGGGAAGCAGGTATGTCTTACACGGCAGTAGGCTAGAGAGTGTGAGAAGGAAGCGAAGGTGGAAGAGTCCCTCATAAAACCATCAGATCTCATGATAACTCACTTATTATCATAAGAACAGCATGGGAAAAACCACCCCCATGTTCCAGTTATTTCCCTCCCTTGACATGTGGGGATTAAAACTCTAGGTGAGATTTCGGTGGGGACACAGAGTCAAACCACATCACATAGATTCCAGGCATGTTTACTCTAGGCAATTCTAGATAACTAGGTATACACTTTTAAAAGCATTCCATAAATTAATGACACTCCTCTTAGCAAAAACTATTTGGTTTGTTTGCCACATCTGTCACTAGCTTGTTAATAAGAAGATCACATCTAGTCACTTGTCTTCTCTAAACCTCTCACGCAGAAGTGTCCTGCTTCTCTCCATCCTCACTTGCCAATGTGAGCGAATGGATCATAGATCTATCTGTTGTCTACTCATTCACTTCCATGTTATAAGACTAGGGTTTCCAACCCCTGGGCAAGGACCAGTACTAGTCTGTGGCCCATTAGGAACTGGGCCACATAGCGGGAGGTAAGTGGTTAGCAAGTGAGCATTACCACCTAAGCTTCACCTTCTGTCACTCATGTCAGATCAGTGGCAACATTAGATTCTCATAGGAGCATAAACCTTATTGTGAACTGCACATGCCAGGGACCTAGGCTATCTGTTCCTTATGAGAATCTAACTAATCCCTGATAACCTGAGGTGAAATAATTTCATCCTGAAACCATCTCCCTCCACCCCTACCCTCCCATTCTGGAAAAAATTGTCTTCACAAAACTGGTCCCCGGTGCCCAAAAGGTTGGGGACCACTGTTACAGGGATATTTGTGGATAGGACAATTTTCTCATGTATTACTAATAGAATGACTTTTTAGAAATCATATTTCTGATTAGTCTATGTACTTGCTTGCTTACCCATCATCTAAATAGTAAAATCAAAACTCCAGGATGTAACCTCATGGCTGTCTACAATCTGTTGCTAAGTATTTCCACTTGATTTTCCTCTCTTTTCCTGACACCCAATAGGTTTTTACTAGATATTGGTTGACTTGCGTGTGTTTGCTTATCTAGATCAAGGCAAGAACTATATTCACATTTAGAAACCAGAAGAAATAAAACTATGCCCTAAAGAGTTACAAAGATACATCCTTAACAAGCCTAAAATATTATCAAATTTACCTTGTTAGTAACTGGAAGAAAAGTGAATTAAGCTGATCACTTTAATTGAAAATGAAATCATACCAAACCTAATTATATTACGGCACAACACAGACCCTCCACATAATGAAAACATTCGTCCTACTGTTGCAGGCCTTGTAAACACTGCTGGTAGTCTGGTTATGCCTCATTTCCCTCAGACTCTTTGCAAATACAGCCAAATTTATTGATGCAGTGAGGTCAAGCAATGAATTTTCAAGGTCATTTTGCAAATAGGAGCTAACAGTTTCTTTTGACTTCTCCTGGATGCCTCTGCATAATGGGCTGCTTCTCCTGGATTCATTAATTTTCTTATCATGCTGTAAATCAATTAGGTCTTCTACCTACCCTCATTATAACCTGCATTTATATATATAATCCATGTCGGATGCTCAAAACACTTCAATAACTTTGGCTAACTAATCCATGAAATAGCTTTTTGAAGAAAATACAGAAATTCGTATCAACCTTCCTATCATTTTCAAAGATGCAGAGTTGTGGCTAAATTTGCTTCTGGTATGTAAAATGAACCCAGGACCCACGTTCATGATGGAGAGTTTGCTACTTCTCTATGTAGATCTAACATTTTTTATAAACATCTACAAAATATTTTTCTTTGGGCTGTCTTTACTTAAGGGGAACTACAAGAATATATATTCCAAGACTGTCTCACTCTATCACTCAGCCTGGAGTACAGTAATGCTATCTCAGCTCACTGTAATCTCTGCCTTCCAGGTTCAAGTGATTCTAGTATGCCAGCCTCCTAGGAACTAAATAGCTGGGACTACAGGCATGCACCACCATGCCTGGATTTTTATTTTATTTTTATTCTTTGTATTTTTATTAGAGACAGAGTTTCTCCATGTTGGTCAGACTGGTCTCGAACTCCTGCCCTCAAGCCATCCACCTGTCCCGGCCTCTCAAAGCACTGGGATTACAAGCCTGTGTATACATGTGTAAGCTCATCAGAACAATAGCACTGGGAAGAAAAACGTTGCCTTTTGATATCCAATCTTTCCAGGTGAGTTATTTCCAGACACATATTTTTAGCAGACACTCTTTGTCTCTTACTAGACTTATTTAATTATTCCTTCCCTATAGTTTTCTATTCTTCCTGCTGGCTAGTTATTTATAAATCAAATTCCTACAAAAAAGTGAAACCATAATGTAAGATAGATTGGGATCATTTTTGTAGAAGTTAAATAGCCAAACATTCTGTATTATATAACAAGATGGACCTTTATAAGAAAAACTATTAGAAAATTTAAATTGTTGTTCCAAGCAGTAAGAATCTAGAGTACCTGATCTTCAGCATATCCATCTTTTCAGAGATGAGTGTGTAAAGCTTATTTTATTTAAGAAACTCTATTGTTGTCTTCCAAAGCTCTGGACCCATAACCACATCCATGCTGCAATTGCTATTGCATCTTTGCAATAGCAATGAAATATGAAGGTGTGAAAATTCTGAGTCTACTATGGCAATGTAACATCTAAGAGATTTTCCTAGAGAACTTGTTATTTATACAAAATAAATATGACTAGGCTGTATGATTTTAGGGCTGCAAGAATGGAAACTATCTCTTATCTCTCTTGCCCTACTTTCATCCCTAATTCCCTCCAGCCAATTCCTTAATAATTACCAAAAGGAAAAGCAATCATTATATAAGAAAGATACCTGCACTCGAATGTTTATCCCAGCACTATTCACAATGGCATGATATGAAATCAACCTAATTGTCCATCAGAGGAGGATTTGATAAAGAAAATGTAGCGTATGTATATACAATGGAATACTATTTGGTCATAAAAAGGACAAAATTGTGTCATTTGCAGCAATATGGATGGAACTGGAGGCTATTGTCTTAAGTGAAATAACTCATTTTGATTTTTCACTAGGCCCCATAAATTATTTATGTGGTCTTGAATGTAGAAGAGCAATTCATCTTAGGCATATGACAAATTTAATAGCTAAGAAAATTAATCAAAAATATTATGAGGAAGGGGTTAAGGAAGGCATCCAGTTAGTGGGAAACTAGCTTGGAAAAAGAGGGTTGTGCCAGGTTATGAAGGTTGGGATTTTGAGGCTGGAGTCCAGAATTTGTTCTGGAGCCACTCATGAGTCTTTGCAGGATTTTGAAGAAACATTCTATTATTAGAATTCCATGGTGATGTAAAGGGTAGATTAAAGGAATGCAAGAAATAGAAATGGAGGGTGTTTGGGTAGAATCTTAGTAAACTAACCTTGGTGAGAAATAATGAGGGCTTAATGATATGGATTAATACTGGACATAGGGTCTGAAATATATTTCACAAATTGGGCAGGCTGCCCTCTTCCTCATACTGGTACAATGCATACCTCTATTGCCTTTCTCCCAAAAAGAAAATGTTACTATGTGCAAGTTATTGTGTGTCCTTTTCATGTCATTTTCCAACTTTATAGTGAACATATTCACAATCATCAAAATCATCCAGAGTGAAATTTGAAGTGAGGTAACTCCCATAATACTTCAAAAAATCTTCATAAAGTATAGGACCAATGAAAATCCTTTTTATGGGAAAAACATGAAAACAACCAGGTATGTACGCCTCTCAAAAGTACTTCCACTGCACACCCATCTTTCTCAGATTTTATAGCTGAGGAAAGATCCTCCTTGCTTCTGTTTGCCTCAATTATATTTCAATTCTCAAGATATTATAAGTAATTCAAATACATATTTAAAATGCTAACATTTGTTCTGAAACAATTATATTAATTAGGAATAGCCACTTTAACAATGAAACACTCTAATTATATATTAAAAGTCCTGAATCAGTACCCAAAAAATAAAATTTTTTCTAATGACAACTGTAAAGCATTTATTTTATGCAGAGTATCGACTATGCTGTTAAGGTACATTCTTGCTTCATTTTATATCAACCACATCCAGAAAATTGCACAGATTGAGGATGCCATCCTCAGCCTCAAAGAGAATAAGTTTGGCCCTGAATATAAACTCTGGCTTACCTTGCTTTGTCAAAATGATTGGAGCTTAAAGGTTTTGTTCAAATAGCACCTTCTCGTCTATTTAAAAAACAGCACCTGGATTCTGAGCTACAGGTTAAGCAAATAACCATCTGTTTAAAAACTGTTAACATGAAAATGTTAAAATCCCAGTTTTACTTCCAAAGTTGCCTAGAAATTAGCAGTCTTCTACTGATTTTTATACAGGAAATTATCATTTGAGTTGAGTTCAAAAGAATTACTTTGAAAATTCAACGCAAAAACATCAACACAGCCCATTTTCTAACCTCTTCCTCTCTCTCACCACACATACATATGCCTACAAACATTTCTCTTATTTTTTCCTCGTCACTGGGTTCCAGCTACACTGGCCTCCCACTATTTGCACATACACACGTATACTGCCATCGCTGAGCCTTTGCCCTTGTTGTTACCCGTGTCTCAGACTCCCTTCTCCCAAATCTGTGTGGCTTGTCCCCAGTCTCCTTCAGTACTTGGCTCAAATGACTCATTTTTTTTCTGGCGCCTGTATTTTAGATCCAATTCTGTCCTCAACTGTTACAATTCTTGCTTTATCTTTCTCTGCAGCACTTGTTAACATCTTAAATGTAGGCTATGTAGATATCTTTGCTGAGTTTATAGTTGATATCTTCCTTCTAGAATGTAAATCGTGTAAGTGCAGAGATTTTGGTTATTTCTGCCACTGCTAGATCTTAAACACCCAGGACAGGATTTGAAATCTTGTGGGCACTCAATAAAATGTGCTGTCAAACAAATACAAATCATTCCATGGATTCTTTTTCTGAACCCTCCCCTACCCTAGAAGACTGAAGTTGAACTTGCCTTCAAGTCTAAATGAAGCAATCACCACTGAAGTCAAAAGGACAACATTTGATGACTTTCATGTATTGAAGTATCAAAGTTACCCAGTCAGCCCCTGTAGCCAGCATTAGTAAGTTCTTTTTATTTATTTCCCCACAATAACTCCAATGCATTATCAGGGAAAAAAAATCTTACATGTACTATGGACTGTCTTAACTGGTACTGCCATAACAAAATACCATAGACTAAGTGGTTTAAACAACAGAAATTTATTTTCTCACAATTCTGGAGGCTGTAAGTCTGTGATCAGAGTGCTAGTATGGTTGATTTCTAGACAAGGCTCTTTTCCTGGCTTGCCAATGACCCCCTTCTGCCTGTGTTGTAGCATGGGTGGGGTGAGAAAATATTCTCTAGTGACTCTTCCCATAAGGGTACTAACTCCATCATGAGGGACATACCATCATGATCTCATTAAAATCCAGTTGTTTCCCAAAGCCACCACATCTAAATACCATCACATTGCGGGTTAGAGCTTCAGCATATGTATTTTGAAGGAGCACAACTCAGTCTATACCATTAACTCATATAGAGCAGAAAAAAGTGGTGCAAAACATTGCTTAATTTGTTTCATCAAATTGTCTTTCAAATGTCACTTTTCTCTTATTTCCTCCTCTCTGCCATTTTTCTTTTATCTCTCATTCCTCCACATTAAAGTTGTTTGAGGGTTTTGCTTTCTTATGTCTTTTTTTTTTTCTTTTTTATTATACTTTAAGTTCTAGGGTACATGTGCATAACGTGCAGGTTACATATGTATACATGTGCCATGTTGGTGTGCTGCACCCATCAACTCATCAGCACCCATCAATTCATCATTTATATCAGGTATAACTCCCCAATGCAATCCCTCCCCCCTCCCCCCTCCCCATGATAGGCCCCAGTGTGTGATGTTCCCCTTCCCGAGTCCAAGTGAGCTCATTGTTCACCTGCTACTACTCGTCCTGCATTTTTCCCCCTCAGGTCAAGGTTATAAAGATCTTTATCTATATGATTTTGTCCCTGAAAAGGTAACACAGATTCTTGCAGTTCCTAGATTTTTCACTGTCTTTAGTGAAGGGTATATAATATAAACAAAGGATTTTTGGTCTCGAATTGTACTCTCTCATAGCAGAACTTGATGGATTATCACGGTAACAAAATCTCTGCCTTTTAACTTGGTTGTATTAAAAAGACTGCTCCTCCACTTGGATAAAGGAAAATGCATGCCAGGAACTAGGGGACTGAACACTTCATTCTGTCACACTTGGTTCAATATCCTATTTATAGACCTTAAATCTAAAGACAAGAGCAAAAAAGTAAGGTTTCTAATGTCACCAAAATAAGAATCCATGGCCCTAGTTACATGCACACAATTTCCTTCTGGAAATCTATAAAATTGTATACATTAATTTAGCTTTCTTTCTTGCTCATGATTTCTATCCTGCCAAAATATAAACATATACTTTATATAACTTTACACAAGGAAAATATTCCAAAGAATTGGAAAAATGAGTAATATGTTAAAAGACCATTATGTGACTTATTTGAATTGTTTGGCTCTCATACAGTTTTGTTTATCTAAAATATAATAAGCTTCAGTTTTACTGTTACTACAACTTGTTTATGAAACAAATTATTCAGTTTCCAGAATATTTAATGATTGCTTCCATGTATTAAACAGTAGTCATAAGAAATAGACAACCAGAGGATTGTGTTTTTTCTTTGCTGACTATTTTTTGCTTTTATCTGTCATTTTTGAGGAATATATCAAGTTAAACTTTTCCATATACGACACCACTTATTGTAAATAAAATTTACAGGTAGAGGAAGTTTCTTTTCTTTTTTTTTTTTTTTTTTCTGAGAGGAGGGGTCCATTCAGACGGTCAGGTGAAGGGCTTAGAATTTTATTTTTGGTTTACAATACATGATACACAGAGGAGATTTATATACACTCATATACACTTTATATATTGTATATATGTTAATATATACAATATACATGTATGCATATATACAATATATACATATATGTGTAAATATATACTATATATACCATATAAAGGATATATTCAGAACATATAAATAATTTAAAAAAACAAAACTGATAGAAAAAGTGGACAAGTGGTGTGAATAGGTAATCCACAAAAAATAAAAAATTATTATGACCAATATACGTTTGAAAAGATATCCAACTTCATTTGTAATCAGTGAAATTCAAATTAAAGATGTTAATTCACCCATTACATTGGCCAAAAATTTTTTAAATGATTGCAGTGATATAAGAAAATGAATATTTTCATAGGTTTTTAAGTTCTGGGGTACATGTGCACAACGTGCAGGTTTCTTTCATACATATGACACGTTGGTTTGCTGCACCCATCAACTCATCATTTACATTAAGTATTTCTCCTAATGCTATCCCTCCCCCAGCCCCCTGCCCCCAACAGACCCCAGTATGTGATGTTCCCTGCCCCGTGTCCATGTATTGTCATTGTTCACCTCCCACTTATGAATGAGAATATGAAGCATTTGGTTTTCTCTTCTTGGGTTACTTTGCTGAGAATGATGGTTTCCAGTTTCATCCATGTCCCACAAAGGACATGAACTCATCCTTTTTTATGGCTACATAGTATTCCATGGTGTATATGTGCCACATTTTCTTTTTTTTTGGGGGGGGGGTTATGGTGTTGTGTTTCTTTCTTTTTTTTTTTTTTTTAATACTTTAAGTTCTAGGGTACATGTGCATAACGTGCAGGTTTGTTACATATGTATACTTGTGCCATGTTGGTGTGCTGCACCCATCAACTCGTCAGCACCCATCAATTCATCATTTATATCAGGTATAACTCCCAATTCAATCCCTCCCCCTCCCCCGTCCCCATGATAGGCCCCAGTGTGTGATGTTCCCCTTCCCGAGTCCAAGTGATCTCATTGTTCAGTTCCCACTTATGAGTGAGAACATGTGGTGTTTGGTTTTCTGTTCTTGTGATAGTTTGCTAAGAATGATGGTTTCCAGCTGCATCCATGTCCCTACAAAGGACGCAAACTCACCCTTTTTTATGGCTGCATAATATTCCATCATGTATATGTGCCACATTTTCTTAATCCAGTCTGTCACAGATGGACATTTGGGTTGATTCCAAGTCTTTGCTATTGTGAATAGTGCCGCAATAAACATACGTGTGCATGTGTCTTTGTAGTAGAAAGATTTATAATCCTTTGGGTATATACCCAGTAGTGGGATGGCTGGGTCATATGGTACATCTACATCCAGATCCTTGAGGAATCGCCATACTGTTTTTCATACTGGTTGAACTAGTTTACAATCCCACCAACAGTGTAAAAGTGTTCCTATTTCTCCACATCCTCTCCAACACCTGTTGTTTCCTGACTTTTTAATGATTGCCATTCTAACTGGTGTGAGATGGTATCTCATTGTGGTTTTGATTTGCATTTCTCTGATGGCCAGTGATGATGAGCATTTTTTCATGTGTCTGTTGTCTGTATGAATGTCTTCTTTTGAGAAATGTCTGTTCATATCCTTTGCCCACTTTTTGATGAGGTTGTTTGCTTTTTTCTTGTATATTTGTTTGAGTTCTTTGTAGATTCTGGATATTAGCCCTTTGTCAGATGAGTAGATTGCAAAAATTTTCTCCCATTCGGTAGGTTGCCTGTTCACTCTGATGGCAGTTTCTTTTGCTGTCCAGAAGCTCCTTAGTTTAATCATATCCCATTTGTCAATTTTGGCTTTTGCTGTCGTTGCTTTTGGTGTTTTAGATATGAAGTCCTTGCCCATGTGTATGTCCTGAATGGTACTACCTAGGTTTTCTTCTAGGGTTTTTATGGTATTAGGTCTAACATTTAAGTCTCCAATCCATCTTGAATTAATCTTCGTATAAGGAGTAAGGAAAGGATCCAGATTCAGCTTTCTACTTATGGCTAGCCAATTTTCCCAGCACCATTTATTAAATAGGGAATACTTTCCCCATTTCTTGTTTCTCTCAGGTTTGTCAAAGATCAGATGGCTGTAGATGTGTGGTATTATTTATGAGGACTCTGTTCTGTTCCATTGGTCTATATCTCTGTTTTGGTACCAGTACCATGCTGTTTTGGTTACTGTAGCCTTGTAGTATAGTTTGAAGTCAGGTAGTGTGATGCCTCCAGCTTTGTTCTTTTGACTTATGATTGTTTTGGGAATGCGGGCTCTTTTTTGGTTCCATATGAACTTTAAAGCCGTTTTTTCCAATTCTGTGAAGAAACTCATTGGTAGCTTGATGGGGATGGCATTGAATCTATAAAGCACCTTGGGCAGTATGGCCATTTTCACGATATTGATTCTTCCTATCCATGAGCATGGTATGTTCTTCCATTTGTTAGTGTTCTCTTTTAGTTCACTGAGCAGTGGTTTGTAGATCTCCTTGAAGAGGTCCTTTACTTCCCTTGTAAGTTGAATTCCTAGGTATTTTATTCTCTTTGAAGCAATTGTGAATGGAAGTTCATTCATGATTTGGCTCTCTGTTTGTCTGTTACTGGTGTGTAAAAATGCTTGTGATTTTTGCACATTAATTTTGTATCCTGAGACGTTGCTGAAGTTGCTTGTCAGCTTAAGGAGATTTTGGGCTGAGACAATGGGGTTTTCTAACTATACTATCATGTCATCTGCAAGCAGGGACAATTTGACTACTTCTTTTCCTAACTAGATACCCTTTATTTCTTTCTCTTGCCTGATTGCCCTAGCCAGAACTTCCAACACTATGTTGAATAGGAGTGGTGAGAGAGGGCATCCCTGTCTTGTGCCAGTTTTCAAAGGGAATTTTTCCAGTTTTTGCCCATTCAGTAGGATATTGGCTGTGGGTTTGTCATAAATAGCTCTTATTATTTTGAGGTACGTTCCATCAATACCAAATTTATTGAGCGTTTTTAGCATGAAGGGCTGTTGAATTTTGTCAAGACCTTTTCTGCATCTATTGAGATAATCATGTGGTTATTTTCTTTGGTTCTGTTTATATGCTGGATTACGTTGATTGATTTGCGAATGTTAAACCAGCCTTGCATCCCAGGGATGAAGCCCACTTGATCATGGTGGATAAGCTTTTTGATGTGCTGCTGAATCCGTTTTGCCAGTACTTTATTGAGGATTTTTGCATCGATGTTCATCAGGGATATTGCTCTAAAATTCTCTTTTATTGTTGTGTCTCTGCCAGGCTTTGGTATCAGGGTGATGTTGGCTCCATAAAATGAATTAGGAAGGATTTCCCCTTTTTCAATTGATTGGAATAGTTTCAGAAGGAATGGTACCAGCTCCTCTTTGTACCTCTGGTAGAATTCAGCTGTGAATCCATCTGGTCCTGGACTTTTTTTGGTGGGTAGTCTATTAATTATTGCCTCAATTTCAGAGCCTGCTATTGGTCTATTCAGGGATTCAACTTCTTTCTGGTTTAGTCTTGGGAGAGTGTAAGTGTCCAGGAAATTATCCATTTCTTCTAGATTTTCTAGTTGATTTGCATAGAGGTGTTTATAGCATTCTCTGATGGTAGTTTGTATTTCTGTGGGGTCCGTGGTGATATCCCCTTTATCATTTTATATTGCGTCTATTTGATTCTTCTCTCTTTTCTTCTTTATTAGTCTTGCTAGCAGTCTGCCCATTTTGTGGATTTTTTCAAAAAACCAACTCCTGGATTCACTGATTTTTTGGAAAGTTTTTTGTGTCTCTATCTCCTTCAGTTCTGCTCTGATCTTAGTTATTTCTTGCCTTCTGCTAGCTTTTGAATGTGTTTGCTCTTGCTTCTCCAGTTCTTTTAATTGTGATGTTAGAGTGTCAATTTTAGATCTTTCCAGCTTTCTCTTGTGGGCATTTAGTGCTATAAATTTCCCTCTACACACTGCTTTAAATGTGTCCCAGAGATTCTGGTATGTTGTATCTTTGTTCTCATTGGTTTCAAATAACATCTTTATTTCTGCCTTCATTTCGTTATGTACCCAGTAGTCATTCAGGAGCAGGTTGTTCAGTTTCCATGTAGTTGAGTGGTTTTGATTGAGTTTCTTAGTCCTGAGTTCTAGTTTGATTGCACTGTGGTCTGAGAGACAGTTTGTTAAAATTTCTGTTCTTTTACATTTGCTAAGGAGTGCTTTACTTCCAATTATGTGGTCAATTTTGGAATAAGTGTGATGTGGTGCTGACAAGAATGTATATTCTGTTGATTTGGGGTGGAGAGTTCTGTAGATGTCTGTTAGGTCCGCTTGGTGCAGAGATGAGTTCAATTCCTGGATATCCTTGTTAACTTTCTGTCTCGTTGATCTGTCTAATGTTGACAGTGGAGTGTTGAAGTCTCCCATTATTATTGTATGGGAGTCTAAGTCTCTTTGTAAGTCTCTAAGGACTTGCTTTATGAATCTGGGTGCTCCTGTATTGGGCACATATATATTTAGGATAGTTAGCTCTTCCTGTTGAATTGATCCCTTTACCATTATGTAATGGCCTTCTTTGTCTCTTTTGATCTTTCATGGTTTAAAGTCTATTTTATCAGAGACTAGGATTGCAACCCCTGCTTTTTTTTTTTTTTTGTTCTCCATTTGCTTGGTAGATCTTCCTCCATCCCTTTATTTTGAGCCTATGTATGTCTCTGCCTGTGAGATGGGTCTCCTGAAGACAGCAGACTGATGGGTCTTGACTCTTTATCCAGTTTGCTAGTCTGTGTCTTTTAATTGGAGCATTTAGTCCATTAACATTTAAGGTTAATATTGTTATGTGTGAACTTGATCCTGCCATTATGATATTAACAGGTTATTTTGCTCATTAGTTGATGCAGTTTCTTCCTAGGCTCGATGGTCTTTACATTTTGGCATGTTTTTGCAATGGCTGGTACCGGTTGTTCCTTTCCATGTTCAGGGCTCCCTTCAGGGTCTCTTGTAAGGCAGGCCTGGTGGTGACAAAATCTCTAAACATTTGCTTCTCTGTAAAGGATTTTATTTCTCCTTCACTGATGAAACTTAGTTTGGCTGGATATGAAATTCTGGGTTCGAAATTCTTTTCTTTAAGAATGTTGAATATTGGCCCCCACTCTCTTCTGGCTTGGAGAGTTTCTGCTGAGAGGTCTACTGTTAGTCTGATGGGCTTCCCTTTGTGGGTAACCCGACCTTTCTCTCTGGCTGCCCTTAAGATTTTTTCCTTCATTTCAACTTTGATGAATCTGGCAATTATGTGTCTTGGAGTTGCTCTTCTCGAGGAGTATCTTTGTGGTGTTCTCTGTATTTCCTGAATTTGAATGTTGGCCTGCCCTACTAGGTTGGGGAAGTTCTCCTGGATGATATCCTGTAGAGTGGTTTCCAACTTGGTTCCATCTTCCCCCTCACTTTCAGACACCCCAATCAGATGTAGATTTGGTCTTTTTACATAATCCCATACTTCCTGCAGGCTTTGTTCATTTCTTTTTCTTCTTTTTTCTTTTGGTTTCTCTTCTCGCTTCATTTCATTCATTTGATCCTCAATCATGGATACTCTTTCTTCCAGTTGATCAAGTCGGCTACTGAAGCTTGTGGATTTGTCACGTATTTCTCGTGTCATGGTTTTCATCTCTGTCATTTCATGTATGACCTTCTCTGCATTAATTATTCTAGCTATCAATTCTTTCACTCTTTTTTCAAGATTTTTATTTTCTTTGCACTGGGTACGTAATTCCTCCTTTAGCTCTGAGAAGTTTGATGGACTGAAGCCTTCTTCTCTCATCTCGTCAATGTCATTCTCTGACCAGCTTTGATCCATTGCTGGCGATGAGCTGCGCTCCTTTGCAGGGGGAGATGCACTCTTATTTTTTGAATTTCCAGCTTTTCTGCCCTGCTTCTTCCCCATCTTTGTGGTTTTATCTGCCTCTGGTCTTTGATGATGGTGACGTACTGATGGGGTTTTGGTATAGGTGTTCTTCCAGTTTGGTAGTTTTCCTTCTAACCGTCAGGACCCTCAGCTGTAGGTCTGTTGGAGATTGCTTGAGGTCCATTCCAGACCCTGTTTGCCTGGGTATCAGCAGCAGAGGTTGTAGAAGATAGAATATTGCTGAACAGCGAGCATACCTGTCTGATTCTTACTTTGGAAGCTTCCTCTCAGGGGTGTACTCCACCCTGTGAGGTGTGGGGTGTCAGACTGCCCCTAGTGGGGAATGTCTGCCAGTTAGGCTACTCAGGGGTCAGGGACCCACTTGAGCAGGCAGTCTGTCCATTCTCAGATCTCAACCTCTGTGTTGGGAGATCCACTGCTCTCTTCAAAGCTGTCAGACAGAGTCGTTTGGGTCTGCACAGGCCTCTGCTGCTTCCCCTGTTGTTTTTTAGCTGTGCCCTGTCCCCAGAGGTGGAGTCTACAGAGACAGGCAGGTTTCCTTGAGCTGTTGTGAGCTCCACCCAGTTGGAGCTTCCCAGTGGCTTTGTTTACCTACTTAAGCCTCAGCAATGGCGGGCGCCCCTCCCCCAGCCTCGTGGCTGCCTTGCAGTTAGATTGCAGACTGCTGTGCTAGCAATGAGGGAGGCTCTGTGGCCCTGGGACCCTCCCGGCCAGGTGTGGGTATAATCTCCTGGTGTGCCCGTTTGCTTAAAGTGCAGTATTGGGGTGGGATTTACCCGATTTTCCAGGTGTTGTGTGTCTCAGTTCGCCTGGCTAGGAAAAGGGATTCCCTTCCCCCTTGCGCTTCCCAGGTGAGGCAATGCCTCGCCCTGCTTCAGTTCTCACTGGTCGGGCTGCAGCAGCTGACCAGCACCGATTGTCCGGCACTCCCCAGTGAGATGACCCCAGTACCTCAGTTGAAAATGCAGAAATCACCAGTCTTCTGTGTTGCTCACGCCGGGAGTTGGAGACTGAGGAAGTTTCTTAAAGTTTCTTCATAGTTTTCTTTTTGTGCATTAACCTGAAGGTGACTATGTTGTTATCAATATTACCTTATACTTTCAAGAGAGTAATAGGATTTGTAATTAAATACAATTTTAAAAAGCATAGTTCCTTTGGAAAAATGTTTCTCAGAGAAGTGTGTTCGCACTAGGGCTGTTAATATATTTTTGCTTGGGAGTGTGGGATTTAAACTTATTCCACTTAAGCAAAGATACGGTTCTTGACAATTTGATTTTTATTTTAAAAATAAGATTTAGAGAATTGGGATAAGAAGTAAATGATACACACAAATTATGTAGCATTATTTTGTTAAATTCATCTACTTCGATTTTCTTTCTCTATGTTTCATTTCCACTGATGTTAAACTCTTTCAAGTTACAATAAAGTTATAAATATCATCAGTAACCGATCATTAACAACTCTAAATACAGAAACAACATCAGAGAGCATACTACTCTTTTTCTTCATTAGTAAATTTTCTGTTTATATTATCCTGGTGGAAATTATGACCAGTTTTGTTGATAAAAGATTGCAGATCCTTGTGAATATCTCTACAGTTCATACCTATTATAAGCAAATTACAAACCACTGAAACACAAAGACTTTTGCCTAGCTTCTTTCATTCTGCCAAGTAATTTATTTCCCAACTTGTTTTTTGGACACTGACAAAAAACCTAAATGTTAAATCATTAAGAAATGCTGCTTGAAATTTTCAGCATCTTTACGTATTACAGGTTTTAATTGCAATTCAGGAAGCATTACAAGATTGATGAAAAGAAGTAAATGGCTGAATGGTACAGTAAATGTCATTGAGTTTATTTCATTTGGGAGTTCTGAGGTAATTAATCTTACATGCTTAATATCCACAGAAGAGCTGAATTGAATTGGTGAGTTTGGGGCATTTCAATAGAAAGATAATGAGAGATGCCAAGATTTGGGGATCCAAAGGCTAATTAGTAATCGAAATCATAATTATAAAAAGGATTTAATTTGTTACTAAAGTATCAAATCCTAGTGGAATTATTGTTATAAGTCATTTCTTTATTTATTTTTTCTCTCTCTCTTTTTTCATTCTGTGAACTTCTGGCCTTACTCCGCACTTAATATGCCTGAAATAGTCACAAAGCAAAACCTGGGGCTGTAACACAATGAGAAAAGCCTGTTGGAACAACACAGGAAGTAACAGAGTTAATCAGTTATCCCTTGATGGGAAGGATTGTAGAAAAATATATCCTATACGTATAATCATTGCATAACACCAGATTATACCAATTTCTCCCTCTTCTCATTGTTTGTATCTCCTAATTACCCAGTAATTCCTTATTTATTTATGACTTCAGCAACTGCTCAACTATTTTCTCCTTTTGTCTCTCTCATATTAGCTTTCTCATTGACTTCTGCGTCAACAGAGATACACGCCTGACATCTCGATTTCTGAATATCTTTGCTTCCATCTCAAATATTCACTTCCTTTGATAAAGGCCATTGTCATCACTGGTAACTGTACGATTTCTGAAATCTCAGTTCCAAGTAATCAGTATCTCATGCTCTAATCACTTCTTTGCGGACTGATACGGTTTGGCTCTTTGTGGACTGATACGGTTTCGCTCTGTATCCCCACCCAAATCTCATCTCAAGTTGTAATCTCCACATGTCAAAGGAGGAACCTGGTAGAAGGCGATTGGATCATGGGGGCTGTTTCCCCCATGCTGTTCTCTGCAATAGTGAGAGAGTTCTCATCAAGATCTAATGGTTTTAAAATTGTCAGTTTCCCCTGTGCTCTCTCTGTCTCTCCTGCTGCCTTGTGAAGACGGCGCTTGCTTCTCCTTTGCTTACCACGATGACTGTAACTTTCCTGAGGCTTCCCCAGACATGTGGTACTGTGAGTCAATTAAACCTCTTTTATTTATAAACTACCCAGTCTCAGGTAGTATCTTTATGGCACTGTGAAAATCTGTGAAAATGAACTAATACACTGACCAAAAAAAAAAAAACTTCACTCTTAACAGACTCTCCAATCCATTGGTTTCACCAATTTCTTCACCAAGAAGAATTTTAAATGTTAGGAGTTAAAAGAGTAATATAGTTCAGATGCATTGTAAGTTATAATTCCAGGAAAATACAAAGTTAAATGACAAAAAAGAAGAGAATGGAGAACAAATTCATCCTTCTTAATTGCATTCTAGAGAATAGAAATTTCTCACTGGTACTTCTGATAGCATTTGAACAATATCAAGAAAGTCTGATTATATAACTCTCATATAGAGAAAGAAAAACACATGAAAACACAATCCTGGAGTATGTAAAGGAAAAAAGACATAAAGCAGATATGATTACATGCTTAAAAAATGATTTATGTATTTGACAATTACCTCAATTTCAATTTTATACTAAGATATACATAGGGGACAGTTTAGTTACCAATATTATTCTACCTACAGGCTGCTCAGATTGGCCAAAAAAATCATAATTTTTGAAATCATGGCCACTTATATCTACTTTTTAAATTATCACTCAAAACATAATAGACAGACAAGAATTTCACTCCTTTAAATCCATGTCAAGCAAAATATATATATTTTTTTCATTAAATCTATTGAATAGTTTGGAACTATCCTCATCATTTAAGGTGGAACAGCTGTTAATTGTGCTAATGGGAATCAAGAAGTGATGAATAATAAAAGAAGTCACTGACCTTCCTAAGTGCTAATTCCTAGGGAAGTATGTCTAGGCTCATTACAAATATTTCAGACAGATTAAGGCACATTGATGAGCATTTAGTGATATCAAGTCACAGAATGCAATGTCTGGAAACCTCTGTATTCAAATTATAAAGCTGTGCTATGAGACATACACTAAATCTAATGAAGCTCTTATTTCATTAGTCCTATATTTTATAGTTGACTGGCTTGGCTGTGGGAATCTTTGCCATAATTAAAGGGCCACAGCTAACATTAATGAAAGAACAAAGGATATTATCATTTTGCAAAAGAAAGTTTTAATTGATTGCTGATGAGAAACTGGATTATGGGAAAACTAATATCAAACAAAAAAAATTTATAGATCACCTTTTCAACCAAATTAGTCTCTAGCTTTGCATCCTTGTTTTTTGGGAAAATTCTAAATATTCTTCTGGAAGATTGGGAGTTATTAAATAAGCAAATGTGACAAAGCTAATGACTTTTCTGGTCTCTAAAAAAGAAAATTTACATTAAGCACAGCTAAAGATATTTCTTTTTTGACCCTGAAACAGAGTCTACTTAATACAACCTACTGCACTTTAGAAAGCTAAAAAATGGTCAATGGTTCATTGAGAAGTTCCAAAGCAGGTCATTATGATCTTGAAGGTGTGTTTATGTTGAAGTTGAACACTTCTCTAGGGCTCTCTGACCTATAAATAAATGCTTCTCAATGGAATTTAAGCAAATTAAGCACTGCATTTGTAGGAAATAGTATAAATGTAAGAAACACAAATTTTGCCCTCCACAAATCTGTACCCTCAGAAGAGAAAGATAAAACAAAAATAGATAAGAGGTTTAAGCAAATAAAATTTAGGTATTTATTTGTTTTTCAATTTTTAATTTTTGTGGGTATAAAATAGGTGTATTTTATTCATGGGGTACATGAGATATTTTGATACAAGCATGCAATGTGAAATAATAACACCATGGATAATGGGGTATTCATCCCCTCACGCATTTATCCTTTGTGTTACAAACAATCTTATTAAGCTCTTTCAGTTATTTATAAATATATAATTATTATTGTCTACAGTCACCCTAATAAAGTAGTAGGTCTTATCTTTCTTTCTATTTTTGTACTCATTAACTATCCCCACCTCCCCCTGGGGCCCTCACTACTCTTCCCAGCCTCTGGTAATCATCTTTCTACTGTCTATGTTTGTAAGTTCAATAGTTTTTGATTTTTAGATCCTACAAATGAGTAAGAACATGCAGAGTTTTTCTTTCTGTACCTGGCTTTTTTCACTTAACATAGTGATTCCAAATTCATTTGTGTTGTTGCAAATGACAGGATCTCATTTTATTTTATGACTGAATTATACTCCATGTGTATATGTACCACATTTGGACACTCAGTTACTTCCAAATCTTAGCTATTGTAAACAGTGCAGGAACAAACAAAGGAGTGCAGACTTTAATATACTGATTTCCTTTCTTTCGGATATATGCTCAGCAGTGCGATTGCGGTGTCATATGGTAGCTCCATTTTTACTTTCTATTTTCAGTGAATAAAACAATATACTTTCTGAAAGCAACAAAATATTGTTCCTTCAACATTATTTAATGATTTCAGCAACAGTTGATTTTTCTTTCTTCTTTCTATATATCATAAAAATTCAAAGAAAAGTTTTAAGTGTAATAAACAGCACTTTAACATAGTTTCTAATAATTCCCACCTCCTGGTAGTCATACATTTTTATAACGCCCTCCAATAGGGCTGTAGACTAGATTTAGTGACTCTTTTCTAATGAATACAACAAAATGATTAAATGTTACTTCCAAGAAAGAGTTACAAAGTGATCGTGGTTTCCATTTTTGCATGCCCTTTGTTGCTTTCTTGCTTGTTTGCTCTGATGGGAGCCAGCTGCCATATTATAAGCTCTTTTATGGTAAGTTCCCTGTAGCAAGAAACCTTGGAAGCTCTCCAGTCAACAACCAGGAAGGAATGGAGGCCATCAGTCCAATAGTCTCATGAGAAATCGAATCCTGACAACAACCACATGAATAATATAAATAGGTCCTCTCTCAGTCAATCCTTCAGATGAGACTACAGCCCTAACCAACACTTGGATTCCAACCTTCTAAAAGAACTTGAGCCTGATGTACACAGCTGAGCTGTACTCAGATTCTTCGTGTACAGCAACTAACAAATGTTTGTTGTGTTGAATTTCTAAGTTTGGGGTAATTTGTTACATAATAGATAACTAATAAAACAAACAAACAAAAGCCTCTACTTTGTAAAAGATAATCATTTCCTCAAGATTTAAGTTTGACTTTATTTTCATGTTAAAGAAAACCAAACTAACTAAAATATAAATGAGATATATTTTCCATTTTTCTTAAAAATATGTTCAAGGGAAATTAGAAAATAATTACCATAAATATGTCCATCTTTAATTGGACTAATTAGCATCTTATAAAATACTTCATAAAAATTTTGTAACAATACATGAAATTATATCCTTATAAGATTAAATGACATCTCTTGCATCTTAATCAGTTGTTATTGGATTATTTGAAGCTCAGTGATATCTCCGAAAAGCAAGGAATTATGCCTTCAATTCTGAAAAATATTGCTTTAATTTGAATTTCTAAATCTGTTTAACTTGCTATTTATTATTGTGATACAGTATTTTGTAAGACTGAAAATACATACTTAGCATTATGTAGCTATCTAGCTCATATATATGAAAATAATATTAAATAAATATTTAAGCACTTTATAATAGCTTGTGTTTTGGGTTGTTAGAAAGTAATGATTCACACACTACTGAGTTGCTTTTAAGCTAAAATCTATTACCCAGTACTGGAACTTTTACATTTCCAAATAAAGAGGCCGATTCAGTAGTTTATAATTATGATATTACAACATGTGCTTTAAAAAATCACCTACTACCATATTTTTGTGAAAAAGGAGAAAATTATATCAACATTGCTGGAAATCTGAAAACTGGCAGCAACTTAATTTTAATATTAATATTAAAAGTTACAATTGCTTGGGAGCAAAACAGTCAATTAAAGATGAGGCATCGAAATATTCTATAATGTTTTTCCCAAACAATAAAAAAAAACTAACAATAAAGAACACCACATAGGCTATAAATAGCAAAATTTGGCATGGTTATTAAACACAGAAAGATGAGAATCAAAGTATCTCTTGAGGAAAACTTTTGATAAAATAGTGTTCTAATAATTTTACATATTACAAATATTTCTAAGTATGTTTCCTTTAGTATGTATAGGAAATGTAATTGGTAAAAGTTGTTTCCCTGCCTTTGCACAGAAGTGGATGTGCTTAATACGTATCTTTCTTTCCATTTGGAAGTATTAGTCTTGGGAAGTAGACTGACCTAAACAAAGCTGATCATCTTCAGCCTTTCCACGCTTGGCAGGATCTGTCATTCCTTCATGCGAGTGCATCCAGTTGTTATATGACATCTCATAATGCAGTGAAATAGTTCAACTAACTCAAGTGATAAACTGAGTTACTGAGAGAAAATTAAAAAGGTCTAGTAACCAGGCCAAACCCCATGGTGACAATATGCCACTAAGAAGATGCAGTGGGAAAATCTGTCACTTTAATAAATGGTGTTCAGAAAACTGGATATCTACATGCATAAAACTGAAACCAGATCTTTCTCTTATACTTTACACAAAAGTCAACACGGATTAAATATCTAAATGTAAGGACTGAAATCCTAAAATTCTTAGATGGTAACATAAGGGAAAAAGCTTTTTTGATATTAATTTTGGCAATGAATTTTTTGGATATCACACCAAAAGTTTAGGCAACACAAGAAGAAATAGCAATTGGGACTACATCAGACTAAAAGCTTCTGCACAGCAAAGGAAACAGTTAACAAAATGGAAAGGCAGCCAAAAGGTTGTGAGAAAATATTTGCAAAATATAAATCTGATAAGGAGTTAATATCCAAGAAGTATAAGGAACTGATACAACTCAATAGCAATAATAATAATAATAATAATAATAATAATAATAATAATAATAACTGAATTAGAAAATAGGCAAAGGACCTGAATAGGCATTTTTCCAAAAAGACATAAAAATGTCCGTATATGAAAAGGTGCTAACCACCACTAATTATCAAAGAAATGCAAGTAAACCACAATAAGATATAAGCTTATACATGCGCAGGTGGGATGGTATTATTATCACAAAACCAAGAGGCAACAAGCGTTAGTGAGGATGTGATAAAAAGAGAAGCCTTTTATTCTGCAGGTGGGAATGCAGATTCTTACAGCCATTATGGAAAATAGTGCTAAGGTTTCTTAGAAAATTAAAAATAGAAATACTATAGGGCCCAGCAGTCCCTCTGCTGGCTACATGCTCAACAGAAACAGCACGTCACAGAGATACCTGTATGCTCATATGTATTGTAGCATTATTCACAACAGAGAAGATAAGGAAACAACCTAAATGTCCATCAATTGATAAATAGATTTAAAACATTGTGATATATATATAATGTAATATTATTTTTCAGCCTTAAAAAATATAGATAGTGCCATTAGTGACAACATGAATAAAGTTGGAGAACATTATGCTAAGTGAAATAAGCCAGGCACACAAAGAAAAAGTACTGCATGATTTCAATTATATGTGGGATCTTCAAAACAAAACCAAACAAAACAAAAACAGAATTCATAGAAGCCAAGTAAAAACATAGTTGCCAGGAACTGGGATGTGGGGGAAATGGGGATATGTTGGCAAAAGGGTACAAAATTGCAGTAAAGTAGGATTAATAAGTCTAGACATCAAATGTACAGCATGAAGACTATAGTTAATAATATAGTAATATAATATAGTATTGTACATTGAAAATGTGCTGTATAATATAGTAATATAATGGAGTATTGTACATTGAAAATGTGCTGAGAGAAAATGTGCTGAAAATGTGCTAGATTTTAGGTGCTCTTAACACACACACTCAAAGGTAACTATAGAAGATGAAAAATACATTTTTTATTATTTTACTTTAAGTTCTAGGGTACATGAGCACAACATGCAGGTTTGTTACGTATGTATACAGGTGCCATGTTGGTGTGCTGCACCCGTTAACTCATCATTTACATTAGGTATATCTCCTAATGCTATCCCTCCCTCTTCCCCCCACCCCTGGCTGGCCCCAGTGTGTGATGTTCCCCACCCTGTATCCATGTGTTCTCATGAAAAATACATTTTTTGCCTAGCTCTAATAATTATTTCACTAAGTATATGTCTATCCTGTTGTGAACCATAAATTATACAATGGGAAAAGTTTCGTTTTAAATATAAATCACCAAATACTTTACAATAAAAAAAACTAAGATACAATTTGAAAATAGTAACCAGAAGAAAGCCGAGTGACTATATTAGCATAAGACAAAGTGAACTGCAGGAAGACTATTAGAAAAAAAGAGGGACATTACATAATGACAAGATGGTTAATTTGTAAAAATCTATTAAAATTATATACATAATATACACATTTAAGTACATATATCAACAGAATTTTAAAATACAAAAAACAAAAACTAAGGGAACTAAAGAAGAAATAGACAAATATATAATTAAAATTAAATATTTTAAAATTATTTTCTCATTAACTCATAAAATAACTAGATAGAAAATCAATTGAGATATAGAAGGTAAGGCAATATTATCAATGTAATTTTCATAAATCACATTTGTAGAATAGTCCATGTAGAAGTAGTAGGATACACATTGCACACATTCTTTTTTTTTTTTTTTCCAACCCTTATTTTAGGTTCTGGGATACATGTGCAGGATGTACAGAACTGTTACATAGGTAAATGTGTGCTGTGGTGCTTTGTTGCACAGATCAACCCATCACCTAGGCATTAGCTAAACTTCCTGCTGCTCTCCCTCCACCCCCACTCCAAATAGGTCCTAGTGTGTGTTGTTCCCCATGATGTGTCCATGTGTTCTCATTGTTCAGCTCCCACTTATAAGTGAGAACATTTGGTATTTTGTTTTCTATTACTACGTTAGTTTGCTAAGGATAATGGCTTCCAGCTCCATCCATTTTCCTGCAAAGGACATGCTCTCATTCCTTTTAATGGCTGCATAGTATTCCATGGTATATATGTATCACATTTTCTTTATCCAGTCTATCATTGATGGGCATTTGGGTTGATTCCATGTGTTTGCTATTGCAAGTAGTGCTGCAATGAACATATGTGTGCATGTATCTTTATAATAGAATGATTTACATTCATTTGGGTATATACACCATAATAAGATTGCAGGGTCAAATGGTATTTCTGCTTCTAGATCTTTGAGGAATCGCTACACTGTCTTCCACAATGACTGAACCAATTTACCCTTAATTATAGTTAAGAATTAAATAAAATCAATTCCATATACAAGATTCTGTAAAACAGTAAAATACTTTTCAACGTATTTTATGAGGCAAGGATTACCGTGACACCAAAACCAGACAAAGCAGTACAAGAAAACTACAAACCACTACTCTTCATAACGTAGATAAATAAATCTGCAACAAAAATATTAGCATATTGAATCTAGAAATATACCAAAAGGTAATACATCATCTACAAGCAGCGTTAATTTGGGAATGCAAAGCTGCTTCAACATTCAAAAATATGTCAGTATGCATTTACATTCTAAAGCAGGAAAATCTTACACTCTCCTCCTCTTCTCTACCTCAATTTTCCAGTCCAAGGAAGAACATACTTGCAGATCTTTGAATAATGCTTTCTTTGTAAAATCGGATGCTTTTTACACTTACTATTCTCTCTACATGGAGTGCTCTTCCCCTTCTTCTTACTTGGCTAATGTTATTAGTTGAATGGTTTCTCCAAAACGATATGTCGAAGTCCTAACCCCCAGCATGTAAGAATGTGACCATATTTGGAAATGGTGTCTGTAGAGAAGTAATCAAAGTAAAATGAGGTCATTAGAACGGACTCTAGTCCGATATGACTGGCGTCCTTATAAGAAGAGTAAAGCTGGACACAGAGACAGACACATTATGTGGCTATGTGAAGACACACAGGGAGAAGACCACCATGTAGCTGGTATGATGCATGTATAAGCCAAGGGAGGCCAGGAGTTGCCAACAAACACTGGAAGCCAGAAGAAGCAAGGAAGGATTCTCCTCTAGAGCAATCACAGAGAGCTTAGCCCTGCTGACACCTTGATTTCAGATTTCTAGACTCCAGAACTGTGAGAATAAATTTATGTTTTTTTAAGCCACCCAGTGTTTAATACTTTTTAATGGTGTATCTAAAAAATTAACACAGCTGGCTTCTTTTCACCCTCTATATATTAACCAAAATGTTCCTGTCTATCCCATCCACCCTCCCCTGTAAGTTATCTTACCCTCAAGCCACCAGCCTCCAATCATTCTGGACCTCAGAACTCTTCTTCCTTCATAGCATGTGTCAGCCATGATTATTTCAGGAAAATGGAAAACGTTTAATCTATTTTGTACAAACATTGGTAGAGAAGAGGAATAAAGATCAGAGAATGCTACTGCTCACTTGGGAAGTCAGGAACTTCAGGAAATCCATGTTTATAATCATATACCTCCAGTGCTGAGTGACTAGCTGAGAAACACATTATAAAATCCCACATGTGCTGAAACACATAACATGTGCCGAAACACATAACATGTGCCTACCACTGTTGGAGAAATAATAAAGCTTCAACCGCTCTTTCTCAGTTCAAATCCTTCATTCATGTCTTCTGTTGACAGAATCTAACCTAGAATTTGCTGGCCAATCTAGCCCTCCTGTTAAGGAAGAAACAGAGAACGGGAAAATTGAGTCACCTATCGACAATGAGGCTATCAAACCTTTGTATACTAAATATTTGTACCTAATATTTCACCAGTACTTAATTTCCAAACAATAGTGATGATATTTTGCTTCAAATTAATGTGTGGAAATTATCCTTGATACAAGGATGCACAAAGGGTAAACAAAAATTTCACCTATTATATTTCATTCATCGCTGAATGACCTTCATTACTCTTCTCATTCATTCATCTTCTGTCACAATTTGCCATAGATATCCTATATATTAACAGATAAATCATAAGTTTAAGTTACACAAGTAACTTTGTGTATAATAACAGTTAAAAGCTAAAGGATAAACAAAAAGTTAATATATACAAATATATGCATGGCAAAGCACAGAAAAATAAACATAGCTACTAAGATACTCATTTTCATGGTTGGGCAGAAAATCTGTTGATATTTATATTTTTTATTATTTTGCTACCCATTTTATGTTCCCTGTGCCTTTTGTTATTTGGGGTTCATTTCTTTTTTGGGTAATGCAATTCTTTAACTGTGAATCATCTGAGCTATTAATGGCCATGGCTTTTCCCATGACTTTTAAAAAACTGGACTTAGAAATATAAAGAGGAGTTCACATAAGAATCTTCTGGGGGATTAGCACAACAAATGAAAGGCTTTGAATTTTATACTTAGGGATTTGAACTGTTTATTTGTAGCAGAGTCATTGATGCTTTCTAAATAGGGGAATGATATGGTATATTAGCTATTTTATGTTGACTTTTTCATTCTTGGTATACCGGATTGGCTTCAGAGCAAAAACCCAAAGCAAGGAGATGAGGTCAGTCACGGCTATAATTCAGTCATCTATAATACGGTGATGAAGATACAAACCAGAAAGACAGGGGGGAAAATAAACAGTACCTGAGATTTTAATTAGATATAAAGCCTAAGGAGTAAAAAAAGAATCATGTTATAATGGAGTTTTGAGGAGGTGTGGAGTGGATAGAAATCAACATTCAAACCAAAAGGAAACCTTTTACTGACACTTGAAGTATCTCAGCAAGAAGGCCTTGGAGGTATAGTCTGAAGTGTAGTCAATTAACACAACTTTTTTGGTAACTTAAGGTTACAGCTTGTCAGAACTTTTATGGCGGATGACTTAAGTAGAGAATTATTGTCAGGAGGAAGGGGAAAACACTTACTATAAGGGAAAAATATTTATGAAATTATTTTTAATGAAACATTTAATAATTCAGCAAATGTATTTATAGAAATGCATTGCAGAAACAGCAGAAAGTAGAAAAATATTAGATCATCTAATTTAGAAAGGTTTTTTTGCTTTCAATATTTATGGTGTAAAAAAGTTGCTGCTGTCATTATGTCAGAGATATTAATGATAAATTCATTTTCAAACTTATAATTTAAGGCAAATATTGTAAGTTCTATCTGGTTGAATTCTTATTTGCTGAGGCAGTAAATCAGGGTTCAGTCACAGACTCAGAACCACTATGAATGGTATAGAATAAAGAATTTATTGTACCATTAATGTGTCCACCACGGTAGGAACAGGTAAAATCTCTGGAAGGCTGTTGCCTCTGTTCCTGGAGGTAGCCTGGGATGACTTGCAGGTCAGAAGGACTGAGTGTGAAATGGGGAGAAAGAGGACAAACTGAGATCTGTAAGGACAGGCTACAGCCGATTGGTCTCTTACAGCTTCCCATCCTGGGTGACCCTCAAGACAAACCAGAACTCTTGACCGCAGAG
Source organism: Piliocolobus tephrosceles (assembly GCF_002776525.5). NCBI lineage: Eukaryota > Metazoa > Chordata > Mammalia > Primates > Cercopithecidae > Piliocolobus > Piliocolobus tephrosceles. The sequence goes on from NC_045436.1 coordinate 130,454,236, forward strand.
CTGATTACTTGACTGGCCCAGAACTCAAAGAAGCTGGAAGAAGTCTGGAAGGAATGGAGAGAGCTCAAATATAAAAGCGAATCTGGATTTAGTAAAAAGACAATTCATTTGAAGATGACCAAGAGGGCCTTAACTCTCCTCTCAGCTTGATTAAACCTTCGACAGACTTCTTCCTGACTTCTCTTTATTTGAAAAAAACTTCAAATTATAAATTCTTTATCTACTCCTTTGAAATATATGTAAAGCTTCTTCTAGCCTCTTGCTAGTTTTACCACCCAGAAAACATATTTCTCAGAAACCTGAGAACCCTTCCCTGTGGGAGGGTAGAAGTCTAATTTCCATGGACACCAATTAGCAAACACAGATGGACTAATCACAGAAAAACATTTGCAAACTCAAGAATAAATCAAAGTGCTGGACAGATTGCATTGACCAACCTCCCCCTCACATCCTCAAGTACTTTTCCACAAGCTCACCCCAGGACTAAAAATCTCTCCTGCCTTTTATTTCAGTGCAGTTGGGGAGTGAGTTCAGCCTCACCCCCCTATTATAATAGTCTTGAATAAAAGTCTTCCTCTCCTATTTAACTTGTCTAGTGCAAGTTTTCTTTGACAAAAGAATGATTGCAAGGGAAAAGAGGAAGGACTAGTGCAATAAGGAGAAAGCTGTGACCATAAGATCTCCAAACATCTCAAGGTTAGGCAAAAAGGGCTTCTCTATTATAGAAAAGAGTACCAAAGTTAGACAAAAAGGGGTGTGAGGAAATGGGATGAAGATGTAGCAGATGGTAGATCAGAGAATGTTATACAGTGAGGCCTGTCAATTCTCAGATGGGGCTATTAAGATGCAGTCATATGCTGGCCAAAGTTTAAGTACCTGGGGAGGAAGAGAAGCTTAACCAAAGTGCAATTAGTAAGTATATTGTGCTATTCATTAGTGGGGACAAGAACTTCAGGGAATCATTTCTGAAACAAAAAATAATGGAAGTTTGAAAAGTCTGTGTCTGGTCTTTTCATAGAGAGACAACTGGTAAGTCTGATCTAGGTCATATGAGGAAGAGAGTTTCTTTGCCTAAGCTGTGTTCTAGAACACAAAAGGATGCATGTGTGTAAAACTGTAGGGTAGATTTTCACCTGATCTTTCTTTCTGGGAGCGCAGGACTTGGGTAAAATTCAGAATTGTCAGAAGCCATGGGCCTGGCTGCTGCCCCACACTTACCTATGCTGAATTTCATAGGATAACAGCTGTTGCTTTCTTTCTACCTTCCAGGTCTCTAGCAAATTTCTCTTGTGGCTAACCCTAACTCAGAACCATACAGTGAAGGAAATTCTGAGAAATACAGCTTGGCTAAGCTGATACATCATAAAATAGACTGAATTGAGTGAAAAAAAAATGAAGCAATGTGACTCTGAACAACTTGAGCTGTGAGAATAAATATATCCCAGTAAGGAGGTACCAACTGTATATAGATAAAAAAAGTCATAGTGGATAGGGTATTATGTGTATAAAAATTGTCGTTTATTTCTGAAGCATGTCTGCCTAGTTGATGCAAGCTCCTTGATGTGTCTATAGTACGTAACACCTAATGTCATTAATACTTATTGCATTCTAATTACTTTTGGTGTGTGGGTCTTCCAAATTAAGTTTAGATTCCCAAGGTCAGGAAATGTTTATACTTTTTTTGGTCAATAGCACATAAGCTTGTACCTGAGCCACTGAAGGAGTTCATTATAGGTTTGCTGAAAGAATGGCTGAATGAGGTAGCGAGGTCTTTTGATTGATGAACGTTGAATTCATAACTCTAGCAAAATATCATGACAAAGGAAAGAAACAAGTCACATCAAAAATAAAAGCTATCTTACTTTTTGTGTGACTCAGCATTCAAACCAAACAGCAAGTTTATACTGGCACTTTGAGTACATCACGAGAAGGTCCCAGAAGCATAGTCAATAGGACAATTATTTTGTAACCAAGAATTACAGATTATCAGAACTTTTTAAGGCAGCTGACTAAAGAAGTTTTTTTTTTTTTTTTTTTTTCAGGACAAAATTGTTATGAACATTTTTCTTTTGGTAACTTTTATTTCTATTTGTTTTAAAAAATGCTCTATATAAAGAAAAATCATTCACATAGTTACCAGCTCTCTTTTAGAGCATTGACCAAAAAAATGTAGTATGTATACACACATCACATAAGAATTATTGCCTTTTTCTTTTCCTGAACTTGACATTGCCTCTGCTTTATTTGAAACACTGTCCAACAGACTCCCTTCCTGGGGCTGACGGTACCCAAATTGGCTTCATACGCTTTTTTACCTTATCCTGAAAAACCTTACCCTAATCCTCTCTGAGTTGTTACCTTAACCCATCTCTTTCATAATTTCATTCCTATTACACTACTTCCCCATGCTCCCCCCAATCATACATCTCTAAATTGTTCCAGAAGCTTCCTTGTTCCTTACTACTTCTTTTAAGAGAATGGGCTGTCCCTCACTCTTAAATATGTCAGCTGATAGTTACTAGAAAATCCAGGAAGCCTGTCTGTAAAAGATGTTTTCATCCCAAGTCCCTATTATTGCCCTGTCCCAAACTTTTTTTCCCTTTTGATCCTCCACTTAGCTAATTCTTATAACTGTTTACACTTAATCCAGAGTCATTCAGTCTCCATAACATTATAATATTTCTGCATAAGAGATTATACTTATTTAACAAACACTAATGGTGGTCACTATGTGATAGGCTTTGTTTCCAAGTGATTTCCAAGGATGAATTGTGTAAAGCTCACAAAGAATATGTAAGAAAGGTATTATTTCTATCCCCATTGTACAACTGGGAAAACTGAAGCTTGGTGAGTTTGGGTAATTTACCCAAATTATAACTAATAAACAGCAAAGCCAGTAGTCAAACCTGAGGAACCTGGGCACAAAGACCAAGCTCTTGTTCTCCACACAGTGCTTTCTTCCATGACTTCAAAAAGAAATGGAGAGAAAAAAAAATTCAACTGCAAGAAATGACAAAAACACAAAGACAGATTAAGAAATAGACCTGCAAAGATGAACAACAGCACAGAATGACAGTAATCAGAGAAGAAAAAAGAGGAAAACAGAGACAGAGAATGATAGACAGAAATATGTACTTTCACAAAGATGGAAGCAGAAAAAATAATAGTCAAAAAAAGACAACAGCACAGAGGCCAAAACATTCAGGTTTGAAAATATAGTTTATTAAATATCTTACTATTTGTGAGGCATACAGTTATTTTTCTTTCTGAACTGCAAGTTATTAGGAGTTAAAGTTGAAATATTTTAAACACACATAAAGGAGTTTGCATTTAGACACAAATGATCTACATGTAAGAATGCTGAGGAATAATTTAAAAGGGAATGCGGAGAAAGCCTGTTAAAATAAGTAACTTGGCAACAGTAGCAGGCTAGTGATACATTTAGGAAATAATTGGCAATATTGGTTGTTTTTAAGGAGACCCTAGAATTTAGAATGCTGAATAAATATTGTTTTTTAAAGATATTGGTGGCATGTATGCTAACAAGACTTGGAACGAGATATGCCTCTGAACTGGGTGAGCTACAGTCTCTAAATTGCCTGCACAAGAGTCATCCTGGTGACATGCTCAGCGTGCTAATTTTATACCAGAAAAATGTACAGACTTCTTTCAGGTCATAGGGACTGCTGGAAACTTAGGAAGGAGTAGACCTGCAAAAAGCCTAACAGCAAAGTATGTACTGAAAAATTGCCTTGCTTTCCTCTTCGCATTTATAAACTGTGTTGGAGGACGGTCTCCATGTGTTGGAGCACTATCTCCATTTTTTCCACATGCTTTCTCTCTGAAGTGAGAACTTAACTACGGTAAAGTATCAACGTCACCAAGCTGGCAGCCTGTGCTTGTCGGATATGGTTTTTGTTCTGCAGATGGCACAGAAGGAATGGCTAGAGATTACTGCCCATTTCCCAAAAGTCTCTGAGGAGCTGTTGAGCACCTCCATAATAAAAAAGCTTTGTTTTGCAGTTACTTACATTCATTCATTCATTCATTCATTTGAACAAGGGACAAACTATTTTCTTCACAATTTTATTGAAGTGCAATTGAAGTACAGCAAACCACAGAGTTGATCGTTCTTATTTGTGAATCCTATATTTGTAAATTCACCTACTTAATAACATCATGGCACTTTTGTAGTCATCTGAAGATGTGCGGAGTGGTGAAAAATCTGAAAAAAATTTATCTTTCACGTTTCAGCTCTCAAACTGTAAACAAGTGCCCTGTTTTGGTTGTCCATTCAGTGACACGTTGTCCACATTTTTGTGCTTTTTGTTGGTGATTTTGCTGTTTAAAATTGGTCTCTCGAACCTACCACTAAAGTGCTATCTGATGTTCCTAAGTGTGGGAAGTCTGTGATGTGTTTTATAGAGAAAATATGTCATTTGGATAAGCTTCCTGCAGGCATGAGTTCTAGTGCTTTTTCACTGGGAGCTCAATATTAATGCATCAACAATATGTTACACTCAGAAAAGGAAGAAAAAAATTGCCAATCTGTGTCTGAGGCTGTTCCAGAAAGTGTTAAAATAATATTTATAAATGAAGCCACAGAAAACAAAGAAAAGTGGTGAAATTTGTGAATTAATGAGATGATAGCTTATTTTTTCAATTAAAAAAAAAGCATACTGGATAGCATTGTTGTGAGACTGAAAATCCAAGACATTTATGGCTGTGTTACACAAGGTCAGGAAAATGTTAAAACCTCCTTGACTACCACTGGCCAGCTTGCATGTTTCCAATGGTGATATCACATAAAAAATGTTAGGCTTCAGTGTGAGGTAGGTTCTGCAGATCAGAAGACTGCAGAGGAATTTTGAGAATACCTGCTAAGTGTTACAAGGAAAACGGTTATGTAGAAGAGCAGGTTTTCAATGCTGATGAGACTGACTTACTTTACAAGGTCCTTGGCAAATGAACATGTATAATGCAAATGACATTTTGGTTGAACAAAATGTGACCAGAGGCTCACAAGAAACTAACCCTGTATTTCCCAGGAGCAATAGCTGAGTATTTTCTGACTCAGTATTTGTGGTGACTTAATAGAACATAACTACTATGGATAAAGAGAATAGACTATATGTTTCAAGTATACAAATCAATTTATACACACACACACACACACACACACACATATATATATATATGTATATATGTATGGATGGCTATCCAAAAAACTGTCAACACAAGATAATGAGCATTTTCTTTACTACCCAAAATTTTTTGTGCCTCTTTGAAATCCATCCCTCCTTCTACTTCTATTCCTACACACCCATTAAACTGCTTTCTGAACCTATGAATTCATTTGCATGCTCTATCATTTCATAAAAATGAAATATACTCTTTTTACTTCTTTAAGTCTAGTTTCTTGTATTCAGCATAGTGACTCTGAGATTTTTCCATGCTATTGTGTGCATCAATAGTTCTTTTCCTTTTATTGCTAAGTGGCGTTCCATAGAAAGAATAAACTCATCCACTTATGGACATTTATGTTGATTTTAGTGTTTTGCTATTACAACTAAAACTGCTATGAGTGTTTATGTATGTATGTTGTGGGAACATATATGTTTGCATTCCTTGGCTAAATAGCTAGGAGAGGAATGACTGGTGCAGGTGGTAGGTGTAGGGTTAAATTTTTAAGAAATCTCCACACGGTTTTCCAAAGTAATTGTACTGTTTTACCCTCCTAACAGTGCCATATGAGAGTTCCAATTACTCTGCATATTCGTAACATTGGTATAGTCTGTGATAACTTTTAGCTATTTGTAGCTCATTGTGGTTTCAGTTTGCATTTCCCAACAACTAATAATGTGAAACATCTTTTAGTGTGTTTTTTTTGTTTTTTTTTGGTTTTTTTTTTTTTTTTTTGGTCACATATACTGTTTTGGCCAGGAACAGTGGCTCACACCTGTAATCCCAGCACTTTGGGAGGCCAAGGCAGGTGGATCACCTGAGGTCAGGAGTTCGAGACCAGCCTGACTAACATGGAGAAACTCCGTTTCTATTAAAAATACAAAATAAGTCAGGCATGGTGGCACATGCCTGTAATCCCAGCTACTTGGGAGGCTGAGGCAGGAGAATCACTTCAACCCAGGAGGCAGAGGTTGTGGTGAACAGAGATCACACCATGGCACTCCAGCCTAGGCAACAAGAGTGAAACTCCATCTCAAAAACAAGAAAGTGACCTTTCAACTCTTAACTATTTTTAAATTGAGTTGTTTTTTATTACTAAAGCTTAAGAGTTATTTATATATTCAGTTATAATCCTTTTGTTTGATACATACTTTGTGAATATTTTCTTCCAGTATGTGGCTTGCCTTTTTGTTTTCCAGATGATGTCTTTCAATGAGCAAGTTTTACATTTTGATGAAATCCAATCTATTTTCTTTTATGTGTTTGGTTTTTGAGTTTTCACGAAGAAACTTTTACTCATTCAAAGGTTGCAAAGATTGTTTTTCCTATATTTTTCCTGGTATTTTATAGTTTAAAATTTACATTTAGGTCTACAAACTATTTTGAGCTAAATTTTGTTATCAATATAAAACAAGATCAATGTTCATTTTTTTCCCGAATGAATATCCAGTTGATCTAACATTATTTGTTGAAAAGATTTAATTTCCCATTGAATTGCAATCTTCGTAAGAAAGTCATTTGTATGGTCTATTTCTAGATAATATCCATTCTATTCCATTGATTTAGTTGGCTACTTTGTCAATATCATACAGTCTTGATTACCATAGCTTTATGGTAAGTCTTGACGCCAGTTAAGGTAATTCCTGTAACTTTGCTATTTATATATTTCTCTCTTTTTTTTCATTATTCTAGATCCTTTGCATTTTCCTATAAATTTTAGACTCTCCTTGTCAAATTCTACCCACAAAAAGTCCATGAGATTTTTTATTGGAAATATGTTGACTTTATAGAGCAAATGTGTATGAGTGTGCTAAGACTGCCATAACAAAGTACTACAGGCTGCATGGCTTAAAGTACTGAACCTGTGATTTATTTTTGCACAGTTCTGGAGTCGAGAAGTGTAAGATCAAGGTATCTACAAGAGTGATTTCTTCTCAGGGCTCTATCCTTGGCTAGTAAATTATCTTCTTCCTGTATCTTCACATGGCATTCTTGGTGTCCTAATCTCCTCGTCTTACAAAGACACCAATCATGTTCAATTCGGGCCCACCTAATTGCCTCATTTTAACTTAATCACTTCTTTAAATATCCTATTTCCAACAATAGTCACATTTGGAGGTACTGAGGGTTAGAACTTCAACAAATGAATTTTGAGTAATTTTGACTTCTGTCCTGAGTATTGTGAATGTTATGTTTTATAGACTCTGGATCTTGTTGTAATCCTCAATGTTAATGTATTTGTTTTGGCAGACAATCAATCCAGCTAGGTTCAGACCTTAAGTTCTTTTTTTCTTTTATGTTTAATTAAGAAATAATAATTGTATATATTTTTGGGATACAATGTGATGTTTTGATATATGTTTATAGTGTAGAATGATTAAATCAAGCTAATTAACAAATCTGTTACCTCACATACTTATCATATTTTTGTACTGAAAACATTTTAAAATCTGTTCTTTTAGCAATTTTGAAATATATGATGCATTGTTATATTTATTATAGTCGCAGTTCTGTGCAATAGATCACTAAGGCTCGTTCCCCCTAGCTGAAATTTTGTACTCTTTAATCAACATCTCCAGCTGATGTTAGATAATCTCCAGTTTTCCCATTCACCTCCCACCCCTAGCCTCTGGTAACCACCATTCTATCTACTTTTTCTATGAGTTTGACTTTTTTAGATTTCATATTACGTGAGATCATGTGGTATTTCTCTTGTGGACCCGGCTTATTTCACTTAGGGTGATGTCCTCCAGGTTCATCCACGTAGTTGAAAATGACAGAATTTCCTTCTTTTTAAAGGCTGAATATATTCCATTGTGTGTATAGCATTATTATCTTTATCCATTCATCTGATAATGGACACCTAGGTTGCTTCCACTAGGACAGACACTAGGTATAGGTTTGGGGTGGGGGAAAGAAATATGCATATAACAAAACTCATATTTGTTTTCTTCCTCTTCTTTTCTCAACTAAATTGTTTTCCCAGTGAGACAGTTACATTACCAATTGTGAAGTGACATAATAAATGTTATACTAGAACTGTAGAAAAGTGCTGTGAGAATGAGTGTAATTGGGAAGTGGCCTTCTGAGAGACTTGGGCAGCTTTCATAAAGGAGAGTGCTGATGAATGCAGATAATTTTGGGGAGAATCTTAAAAGATGTCAAACAGTTTACCAGGAAAGAAAGAAGAAGAACAAGTAGAAGGCATATTTGGATCATGGCAAGTCATCTGAAGGTGACTGGAGGATGTAGTAAAGAGTGTAATAGGATGAAGATGGGAAGATGGGAAGTTTAACGTGCTCATGGAGTTGCATGCCATAGTATAACTTTATATTTTATTGTGTAAGCAAATGTGTTTATATTTTGAATTGCCTTTCAAGTCTATTCTTTTGATGCTCTTACCTGAGGGAATCTCTAAACAACAGTCATAAAAATGGTCATGCCCACTCTTCTGATTTTCAACATTGCAAACATATTCACACCAGAAATGTCCTTGACACAAAAGGTCTGCATAAAATGAGCATGCAGAAATCTGACAACATTTCCTCACTAATTAGTCAACTGGCAACAGTAAATTGATGACAATAAATCTGAATAATAATGTATAAAAGCAGAAAAAAAAGATATATTTTGGGCCTCAGAATCTTAGCTAGAGAAATTCTAACTCAAAACAAAAACTGTAGATATTATCTAGGGTGATCCACTGAATCGCACACTGTAGAAATTAATGTTTACAATGGATGACTGAAGTTACAGCCCAAACTCTATTTTTCCCATGGGCATGGGAATTTTGAGCTCAACAATTTCTGGAAGTGAACCTAATAACAATTAGATGTTTGACTGGAATGTTTCTATCATCTATACTCCTTAAAATAATCACATCTCAGATAGAATAATGGTCATGATAAGGTCTTAACATATGCATACCTGAGGAATTGAGTTTGCCTGGGAAGAGATGCAATTGATTTGCATAATCTTCACCTTAACCAAAAGGAGTAAAATAGAAAAGAAAAAGATGGTTACTTTTTTTTTTATTATACTTTAAGTTCTAGGGTACATGTGCACAAAGTGCAGGTTTGTTACAAATGTATACATGTGCCTTGTTGGTGTGCTGCACCCGTTAACTTGTCATTTACATTAGGTTTATCTCCTAATGCTATCCCTCCCCCCACCCCCACCTCACAACAGACCCTGGTGTGTAATGTTTATTTTACTTTGGATTTATTTTAACTAATGTTATGTGTGTACCCTATATTGAACAGTCATAACTTTTATCCATAATTCAGATAATTTGAATATTTCTTTATTTCAAATTTAGAGATTCTTAAGGCTCTCTGTTATTTATTGGTGGATTTTAGATTAATAATTTTCTTTAAAATGATTAGTGCTCTTTGCACATTTAGAAATCAAGCCCCACAAATCTTGATACTTTGTGGGGTAGCAAGCAAAGGTGTCAGAAGAATTTAATGATTGTACAATTTGAGTGTGAATCCAAAAAAATAACCATTTTCCCAAAGTACTAGGGATGCCTACTTTCTAGTGTGTTTGAATGGTTTCCAGGGCCTAAAACTGCAAGAGCAGTGTCTAGTGTGCATCAGATGCTCCATGAAGGTCACCTCACGATGATGTTTGATAGTGGCAGTGGCTCCTTCCACACAGTCCTGTAAGGTCCTCTGTCCCCCTCTACCACAGCAACTAGGGCATTCCATGGATTTATATTTTATATGTTTCTTTTGCACACTATTGACTCTTTAAAGAAACTTGTCTTATTTATTTTTTTATACTCAGAATCTAACACAGTGTTTGGCATATTGTAGACATACTTCAGGTATTTGTTAAACTGTAGTAGAATGTTTGAGAAATAACAAGGATACGTCCAAAACAATGAGAATTATTCACAGATTTCCTGTACAAATACTAATTTGATAAATGACTATGAACATGTACATTGAATAAGTGAACACTTGAGTAAAATCATAAACCAAGGGTCTTTTTCTCTGTGCAAAGTATAACTATCTTTGCACAACTACTAGGCTCCTTTCTCCAGACTCTGCAGACTCAAATCTCAAGAAGCCTTCATAGATTTTCCAGCCATCCAAAAGTTCCTGGTCACTCTCAGCATAAGAGTTTTACCTTAGTAATGAACATATCAAATTCAATGTACAAATATAAGCACTCAGCAAATAATTTGAATAGGCTGACTGTAGTCTGGGAAGATTGTAGTGAATCAAGGGAGTGAGCATAGTCAATTCAATAATCTTTCTCTGTTCCTCTCTCTTGTCTTGTGATAACTGTAGAATTGGGTCAGGAGAAGAAGGGATAAGGGACAAGACAATCTCATTTAAGAAATAATCAAGCATTTGTGTGCTCAAGTTCAACACCAAATCTTTTTATCTTGGAACACTTTAGTGGTTTTCTTTGAGATTTCAGTGACTGTAGCCTTGCTTGTATCAGACAGTGACTCTTCACTGTTGGGAGCTGTGTGACACACCCTCAACTTTCTCTTTCAACAATACACCTACAATGTCTTTCTGCCCAGAAAGGCCTCTTGGACAATCTCTGGGGGCACCTTCCCCTTACATGATCATATCTAGACCATAAAAACACTCCTCTGTTCTATCAGCAAAGGCACTACAGCCTTTGTTCCCATTATAATAATCTGACAGATTTAGATGTATTAGTCAGGGTTCTCTAGAGAAATGGAACCAATGAGATGTTGCTTAACAACAGGGATATGTTTTGGAAAATGCATCGTCAGGTGATTTCTTCATTGTGCAAACATCATAGTGTGTACTTACACAAACCTAGGTAATATAGCTTACTACACACCTAGGTTATATGGTATATCTAATTGCTCCTAAGCTACAAACATGTTATGGTACTGACTACTATAGGCAATTGTACCAAATGGTGTTTGCGTATCTAAACATATCTAAATATAGAAAAGGTAATGCATTACATGTTTTGGTAGCTATGACATCACTAGGCACTGGAGATTTTTTACCTCCGTTATAATCTGAATACATTTTTTTAAGATGGAGTTTGCTGTGCTGATAGGCTGGATGTGAACTTCTGTCCTCAAGCAATCCTCCCATCTCAGTCTCTTGAGTGGCTGGGACTACAGGCATACAACACCATGCTAGGTCCATTATAATGTTATGGAGTCACTGATGTATATATGTTACTATATATACATATACGCACACACTGTCTCGTTATATATACACACACACATATATGGTGTGTATATACCTTTTGACATATATCTAGGTGTGTACATATAGAGTTTATATGTGTGTATATATATAAATGTGTATAGATACACCTAGATGTACATCTGTATATATACACATTTATAGGTATATGTATATATATACATGCACACCAAGATATATAGAGATCTGCACTCTCTAGGTATGTGTGTGTGTGTGTGTGTGTGTCTATATACATAGTCTCTAGGTACATAGAAGTAATGCTCCAACCATATATATATATATATATGTGTGTGTGTGTGTGTATATATATGTCTCAATGGAGAAATCGTGTATTTGTGTGTGTGTATATATATGGTATATATATAGTACATATATGGTGTATATATCAAGTGTGTGTGTGTATATATATGGAGTCATGGGTGTGTGTGTGTGTGTGTATATATATATTTATCTTCCACACTATTAACTCTTTAAGGGAACTTGTCATTCATTTTTATATACTCAGATTGTAACATAATGTTTGGCATATTGTAGACTACATATATACAGCTTAGAAAACAGTATACATATATGCAGTTTAACAGATACTTGCAGTATGTCTAATACATATATGTGTGTGTGTGTATGTATATGTGTATATATATATATATATATAAAAGGAGAGAGAGAGACAGCGGGAGAGAAAGATAAAGAGAGCAAAGGGGTGAGAGAGAGAGATTGATTTATTATACGGAATTGGTTCATGCAAGTATGAAGGCTGAGAAGTCCTAAAATCTTTAGTCAGAAAGCCGTAGACCCAGAAGATCTGAGGATGTAGTTCTAACACTACCTCAGAGGCCTGAGAACCAACTGATAGTATAAGCTCCACTTCAAAAGACAGCAGGCCAAAAAACAAACAACCCCATCAAAAAGTGGGCAAAAGATATGAATAGACATTTCTCAAAAGAAGACATTCATACAGCCAACAGACACATGAAAAAATGCTCATCATCACTGGCCATCAGAGAAATGCAAATCAAAACCACAATGAGATACCATCTCACACCAGTTACAATGGCAATCATTAAAAAATCAGGAAACAACAGGTGTTGGAGAGGATGTGGAGAAATAGGAACACTTTTACACTGTTGGTGGGATTGTAAACTAGTTCAACCATTATGGAAAACAGTATGGCGAATCCTCAAGGATCTAGAACTAGATGTACCATATGACCCAGCCATCCCACTACTGGGTATATACCCAAAGGATTATAAATTATGCTACTACAAAGACACATGCACACGTATGTTTATTGCAGCACTATTCACAATAGCAAACACTTGGAATCAACCCAAATGTCCATCAATGACAGACTGGAATAAGAAAATGTGGCACATATACACCATGGAATACTATGCAGCCATAGAAAAGGATGAGTTTGCGTCCTTTGTAGGGACATGGATGCAGCTGGAAACCATCATTCTTAGCAAACTATCACAAGAAGAGAAAACCAAACACCGCATGTTCTCACTCATAGATGGGAACTGAACAATGAGCTCACTTGGACTCGGGAAGGGGAACATCA
>NC_045436.1:130467298-130527236 GCF_002776525.5 Piliocolobus tephrosceles
AAACCATCATTCTTAGCAAACTATCACAAGAAGAGAAAACCAAACACAGCATGTTCTCACTCATAGGTGGGAACTGAACAATGAGCTCACTTGGACTCGGGAAGGGGAACATCACACACTGGGGCCTATCATGGGGAGGGGGGAGGGGGGAGGGATTGCATTGGGGAGTTATACCTGATATAAATGATGAATTGATGGGTGCTGACGAGTTGATGGGTGCAGCACACCAACATGGCACATGTATACATATGTAACAAACCTGCACGTTATGCACATGTACCCTAGAACTTAAAGTATAATAATAAAAAAAAAAAGACAGCAGGCCTGAGAAACAAGAAGAGCCAAAGTTTCAGTGGAATATTGAAGGCAGAAAAAGACTAACATCTCAGCTCAGCGGTCAACAAGAAGAGCTTTCTCTCACCTGCAGGAGGGTCAGTCTTTGTGTTCTTTTTAGGCCTTCAGCTGATTGGATAAGGCCCACCCTTATTAGGGCAGGCAGTCTGCTTTACTCAGTGTGCCCATTCAAATGCTAGCATCATCTCAAAACATCCCACAGAAACACCCCAGAATAGTGTGTGACCAAATACCCGAGTGCTGTTTCATCCAGTCAAATTGACATAAATTAATCATCCATAAGCTATATCTTCTTACATTAAATTTCTCAGGAACAGATTTAAAACTGGCTGCTTATGTTTTCCTCAACTTCAGACAATATATGCCAAGCTGTACAACTGGTACTTTTAAAATATTTCTCACGAGATTGTATCTACTTTTCTTCCCCTATGGCTTGGATAGGGAAAATGCCACAGAACTCCAAAGGTAGCTTCTCTTTCAGCTTCCCCAGTTCATTTCTTTTCTATCCTTTGAGTTCTGTTGTGCTTCAGGTCACAAGCTTTGATTATCTTCTCTTCTACTTTGCATAGAAATAGAATGTGCTCCCTCAAATTAATATGTTAAAGTCTTAACCTTCAGTACCTCAGAATGTGACTGTATTGGAGATATGATCTTTACAGAGGTAAAATGGAGTTGTTAGGTGGGGTCCTAATCCAACATGACTAGTGTCCTTATTAGAAGAGAACATTTGGAAACAGGCAAGTACAAAAGGCAGATAATGTGAAGATCCAGAAATAAGACAGTCATCTTCAAGTCAAAGAAAGAGACCTTGAAAGAAACCAACCCTGCCAACACCTTGATCTTGGACTTCTAGACTCAAGAACTGTTAGAGAATTAATTTATGTTGTTTAAGCCACCCAGTTTGTAGCACTTTATTATGGTAACCCTGCAAACTAATACATTTCCTTTGCAGATCTCGCTTAGGTGGTCTAGAAACCTTAATTTGGAATGTGTGGGTAGTTACCTCCTATTATTTTGTCTTAGCTTTTGGAGGATGTAAATGGAAGGAATCTCATTTTTAGAATATTACTATATGTCTCTTTTTTTAGTTTACTATGTATATATCTCCTTTCTAAAACTCTCTGCACTTGTTTCAACCAACTCAGTTTTATAAAACTTCAGATTTGCGTACATGCATTTTAAGTCCAAACCATTGGAGAGCATCACCTTGAATGTTGCTATTTAGGCAACATTAAGTTTTGATGGAATATCAAGGAAAAAATGATTTTTAAATGGTATCTTAAGCCTGTTTCATGCTTCAAAAATAAAGAAAATGAATGAATGGATGCTTTTGATTACTGACATTAAAGATAGAACCCATATTGTATTTCATCCCGTAAGTAGAAACTGCTCAGATAAATGAATTTGATTATGATAAGGCAGATGTAGCACAACCCAGATGACATTTCTTTACCTCTTACATCTAAAGGAATAAGGATCTAGAGACATTAGCCATCTCTTTAAACATAGGAGTTTGGGAGTTGAAAGTTCAAACAAAATAAGAGAGAACAGTGAGTAAAATATTTTTGTAGTGCAATAGGAAATGAACATTCCATCAGAACTTCGTTAGCATATAATTTATTCTCAGTTGTAAATAACAACAGTGATTCTAAAAATATATAGCTGTGTGATGCTTCTAATTTGGTCTCATAATGCCATGCATTGACATGTGGTCAGTCTAGTACAACATGAAAATGTAGATGTGGCTTTCTTCACTAGGGCAAATACACATAGTGATGATACATACTTTGGTTGATAGTTTATACAGATCTTAAGGAATACCAATTAATTTGGAAACATAACACTGCCTGAAAATTAACATTTACACCCAGAATTACTCCTCATCAGGATTTCTAAATTTGTGTGCCTTTTCATATTCTTACTTTATCCAGGAAACTTAATGAAATCCCAGGTGCAGAACACTTTCAGAGTGTCTGCAGTTTGTCAGACACTCTCACATTCTCCTCACAGTGCACAGGCTTCTATTAACAGGCAGACTTCATAGATTCTTTTTGTCAAGAGCTTATTGGAAACAGAAGTCTACTCTGTCTGCTAAATGTGAGGAACTGAGATTCAAGTTCCGGCACAGCTAAGCTGTCAACAAAATGCAGTGATTGGGCTGATGTCCAATTTTCTAATATTGACTTGGCTCTTACGAATCCTAATAAAGTAAAGTACTAGTGGCAACTCCAGCCAAAAGCATGCCTTGGACACCTTCATGTTTTATGAGGACCCATATCAATTTTCTATGACAACATCTAATATCTGCTTTCTTACCTGTGATGTGTTAGCACCAGGTTCCTGACAAGTAACAGTCTCCCAAACCCGAGGCATTGCATTGCCATGGAAATCAGACACTCAAATGCCGATATTCAGAACTCAGCTTTCCCACTTTCATGAAAAGTCCAAATGTTTATGAAACCTGTGAAAATATTTCAAATGATATTCTTAATAAAACCTTTCTGATTTTCAAGTCAAACACAGTTGAAACTTCTCTTAGAAGTGGAGGTAGGAAAAGATGGCGAGTGATTGTTTTTGTGTTAACTCTCTCCTTTCAGGGAAGACTGACTTTAAAGAAGTAAAGTTTCAAAAGTTTCAAACCCCCTACCATGTTTTATTGAAGCTTTATACCCCTTTGCTTAAAAGGTAATTCTTTAGGTTTTTTGTTTGCTTGTTTGATTTTGTTGTTGTTGTTATTAGTTGAGATTTAAGTGATAATCAGGGGCTCCCAGTCCAGATACTACACAAACCCTCCTTAAATTTCTATAGGTTTCCAGGGGTTATAGCCTTGTGGTTGCATCTGGCTCTAAATTCCTCTTTATACTGAACTCTTATAATAATTTCTATTCCTGTTTGTTCATCTCATACTGAACTAGACTAATGCCTAACCCTTTTAAAATTTCCACAAACCACCCAGACAAATCACTCGTATATGTAATAGACTTTACTGACCTTTTAGGAATGGAAAGAATTCTAGGCTGCCTCTTTGCAAATTTTCTTATCCTAACAAATCCTTTGGCCATTTTGCCCCCAAGAATTTTTCAGTGGCCATAATTCTGGCTTGAGTGTTTTACCAGGTTGCTTGACCCACTGTTCCATTTTCCTTATAGCTCTCCTTATAGCTTTTTGTTTATCTTTTGTAAGATTGCCCAAAATGTGATTTCTCCATTTCAGTTTAGATTTTCTCACCTTATTTAGCTCACTTCCTCGAAGTTTGCTCTGAGACTATGTTTTCACTTTCAAAGACTTATTAATGTATAATTTTGAAAAAAGGGCCGCAGCACTCTGTCTTGTCCACTGGCAAACCCAAGTGTGGGGTAATCTTTTTTTCCTCATTCCCCTTCAGTCACTTTTAGTTAGTAGAAATAGAAAAAGTTATTTTCCCTTCACAGAAAATTAAGCATATAGCTCCAAAGATAAACAGGACTATGTTCAACTAGCTTTGGTTTTAAGTTATCAAAGTTCATGGTACATTTGAAACTTGGACTAGCCTTTCTCTTTCTGGTGAAAAATAAGCACCTGTTACTATTTTTTCTTTTATTGGATGGCATTTCACAATGTGGGCATACAATTTTTGCTTTGGCAAGACTTTTGGAAATGGAAAGATTAGAAAGAGCCCACCAAAATCTTTTCCAAATGATTATATGTTAAATATGTTAGTCTTTTACATTTGAGTGAAAGTATGATTAAACACTACTGAATTATTTTCCACCTTCTGGGTCAAAGAATTGCCTACGCAAGAGTAGTTCCAAAATATATTTCAAAACAAGCTAAAATATATGCCAGTAGCCATCTTTTGAGATATTCTCAGAACTATCTAAACCGTGCTTATTGCCAAATCAAAGATTAAAGTATGGTAATACATACAAAAGTATCACGCAAGTTCAGTTCTCCACATCCTAAATAAGTACTCAGTGAATCTGAGCAGAAAGATGGGAAGCTTCCCCCACTTTCTTTCAGTGGTTAGTTATCTCAGTTGGTGATTTTTTTTTTGCAGGCTTATTTATTATTTATTTTTCTTCTTGTTCATAAAAATACTATATTGCAAGGTAAAATGTACAAATAATCTTCAAAAGGGGCAAATAGGCCAGGTACTGTGCCTCACACTTGTAATCTCAGCACCTTGAGAGGCCGAGACAGGAGAATCCCTTGATTCCAGGAGTTCAAGACCAGACTGGCAATATAGGGAGATTCTGTCTCTACAAATTAAAAAATAATAAATATTAGCCAACCACAGTGGCCCGTGACTGTGGTCCCAGGTACTCAGGAGACTCAGGTGGGAGGATAGCTTGATCCCAGGAGGTTGAGGCTGCAGGAGCTGCAGTGAGCCATGATTATACCACTGCACTCTGGCCTGGGCAGCAGAGTGAGACCCTGTAAAAAAAAAAAAAAAAAAAAAAAAAGGAAGAAGAAGAAGAAAAAGAAACAGAAGAAAAAGAGGGAGCAAATAACAGACAACAAATGAGAAACAAAGAAAATAGGAGCGAGGAAAGAGCATATACAATGGAATCAGGGATAAGACTTAAACATAATAATAATATACTATAAAGCCTTTTTCTTATCTATACCAAGATATTGGTAATAGATGGTAATTTGAGATAGTCATGGTTTTTTTCACATATGAATGGGGCTGTAGTTTGCAGATTTAATCTCAACTGTAATAGATGCTCACAAATTTATTCTGATTGTTATGCCAGGGTCACTCTGACATTAATTGAGAGAGTTTTTCTCTTTTTAATGGCATATGCAGAAGCGGAGACAGAACAAGAAGAAAGCCTCCAAATATTTTAACTTTCTGGACGGTTTTTATGGTGTTCACATTTGTGGGTAAAGAATAACTAGCAATGTTTTTCCTTTAGGAAAGCACAAGACGTCATATGATGAACCTTTGAGTGGTGAAGTCTTTGCAAACTCTCTTAAATCTAATGACTTCTGGGTACAACTATACTTTGTCATATGAAAAGAAAAGTTACTTTTTCCTCTGGTGTCTGTTGATATCTTTGAAGTGAGTTTGTGTCTTTTTTTCCCTCTAAGCCCCATTTAAATCAGCTTCCCAGAGATTTGGAGCCAAAAAAAAAAAAAAAAAAAAAAAACTTGAGAGAAAAAGAAAATTAAATGTTTTTCACATATGCACTAGGGTGATTGCCACAGTAGACAAAACATTTAAAATGTTGTATTATATTAATTATTAAGAGTTGGGAATTCAGTGATAATATAAGATGGAAAAAATAAAAAGTATGTACGTGTATTAGTCCATTTTCACACTGCTGATAAAGACATACCCAGGACCTGGCAATGTACCAAAGAAAGAGGTTTATTGGACTTACAGTTCCACATGCTGGGGAGGCCTCACAATCATGGTGGAAGTCAAGGAGGCGCAAGTCACGTCTTAGCTTGTCTAGGGAAACTCCCATTTTTAAACCCATCAGCTCTCATGAGACTCATTCACTGTTAACGAGAACGGCACAGCAAAGACCTTCAATCGCTTCCCACAGGGTTCCTCTTGCGACATGTGGGAATTGTGGGAGTTACAATTCAAGATGAGATTTGGGTGGGGACACAGCCAAGCCATAACAGTACATGTGCATCTGTACTTGATGAATGAACTGCTAACTGTATTTACAGACTGTAGGGTATAAGATAAACTGTCTTTAGGGTATAAGATAAACTGTCTTAGGTTAAGTATCATTGTAATGGGGAGTGTCTCCAAAATATTTAGTATCACTTAATTTACCAGGCATATTTTCAAATATAATAGCATTAGGCTTTGACTTTTAGATAAGTATATCAGATAATAGAAAGTATAATCAAGTCTTTTAGAAACGCTTTGCTGTTAAAGTACTGACTTTTGCAGTAATTAAAATAAAGGTATGTGGGGAGATAGGGTGAGCATGTTTGCATGAAGTGATGTAAAATAGAAAATGGTTTCCTTTATTTTTTGAAGACACAGAACTGAGAATGGCTTAAATGTTTAATATTTTCTTATCCGTTGACTTTAATAAGTTATTTAAATCTGGTTTTGGTTTCTCTTTTTAAGAAATTTTGCATTTATGGGTCTACGCACTGGTTCTTCTAATTGCTGATACTGTACTCTTGGCTAATTTATAAGACCTCCGAGTTTTTGCTTTCTTAACAGTATAGTAGGGATGAAAATAGGAGATACCTTTCTGATGAGGTGAGAGTAGGAATTAAATAAGGTAATGTATCTAGAGTAGGGCCAGGTGTGTGTTAGTTACTATTATTACTTTGGTCCTTAAATGCATGTTGAATTCACGTGATGATTTAGGCATTTTCTTGGGAAACATACTATAAGTAAATATGGATGTTTCTTTGGTACATCATGCTTCCTTGCTGAGAGGCTGCTATAATCCATCTCTAGAGGAAGCATCTTTGGTGCATTCTTGATGCACATTGTAAGACTGCAGAGTAGTTAGAGTTCATCTTTTTAAATCAAGAAGTTTTGATTTTCAGGTTGTTGATCTTTCACCTGTTCTACATTTGTGCCCGTTATGTGAAAGCTGTACCAAGAGGAATAAAATATTCCCTTTATCTACTACAGACTAATGAGAAACAATTGACCATATTTATCAATATCATCCTTACAATCTTCCCTCTGTGCCACTTTCCTTCCTTTGAATACAAATGGTGCATTGTACATAATTCATCTCTGTGTTTCTTATTTTACTATATAGTACTCAAGAATTCAGTTTATATATTTTGTGTATTTGACATTCACTTGAGTTTCAATTAACATCTAAAACCAAATCCCAAAAGTTATGTAAACTTGTGTGCCTGAGACTCTGCTATCGGGATTGTATCACAGGCAGAGACAAAGACAATTTCATTGGGATTCTGTTTCACCTAATAGCATAGCACTGCCTTAGTGGCACAAAGAGCCTTAGAGAAAAAAAAAAAAAAAAATACATTGCCTCCATTTCCAACTTTCATAGGCTTCAGTTCAAATCAGCTAATGTGGAGAATTTGCAGTGAAGTTGCTTTGAATCCTTAATTGTTTGTTTGTTTATTTATTTTTACATAGCATCAAGAAGGCTGTATTTAGTATATACTGTTAAAAATATTTATTCAAACTAGGAATCTATTAAAATTCTAAAAACTCTTCATAAATCACTTAATGGAATAGAGAGAGTTTTGGATCAATAATAAATGGATGATTTTTATTAAATAAGTAAATCCTCTTTTAATACCACATTGCAAGTAGGAAGATAATATATTTTACTATTTACCAAGTACTTTAATTAGCATATTTTAAAGCTAAATATGTCCATTTGTACATATAGGGGAAATACAATTACTCTTCTTATCTTTATAAGGATGAGATATACTGGATAAGTTTTTTAATCATTCAAGAAAATATATTTCTAAGCAGCTTTCTAGATTTATAACCTGTATGCGTTTTCATTCAGTTATTTTTCTATAAGGGCAAATAACTCCACAAGTTAGTCATTTAGAAATTTGTTTTACAACCAATTATAAAAATATATAACTGAATGTTTCCTTACAACAGCCTTTTAGAAGATGCTATTATAAACACTTAACTTTTACTTACATATCCACAAAAATTTTAAGAAGCTACTGTGAGATGGAGAATCACATTGATAAAGCAGTGTTAAAAATAACAGTGAGGAAAATTTAATGAATGATGGTTAGAGGGAGATAAACCGAAGGCATTTTTTCCTCTTTCTACTTACAGGGGGAAAATGTAGAAAATAGGATATGTAAATACTGCACAAGATCCGAAAGTATACTACCCAATAGTATCAGGTAGTAGGGAAGAGTTGTTTGGTTTCCACAGATGACACGATAAAGCTTTTGGCTTTTGGTTTCAGAAAGCCATTTTCACATGTCACATGCTTCCACACACTATACACACACTGACACATACCCTATATATCTCAAAGTATTTTTCCATTGCTTCTGTTGTTTAGTGCTGCAGTGTCTCTTACCTCAGTTCTAACTCCGTTTTTTCCCTTTCCCTTGTTGACCTCTGCTCTGAATTGGTCCCAGTCTCTTCTAAGTCTGAAATTCTTTCATTCAGTGATTCTACTTCTGTTCTGTACACATCAGGTGTATTTATTTCCAGCCGTTGAGGAATATGTGATACTAGGTTGCTTTTCTATTTCTTTTTCTAGATGGCGAAAATATAGAATTACAGAAAATTACAGGAGGAAAACAGGATAGATGGCTTTTATTCATTCATTCCCAAGTGATTGCTTACTGTTTCCTAAGGGCTGCACTAGATACCAGATACACAAACAAGACTAGGTTTCAATTCATGCATCAGAAACTGTCAGTGAAGTAGAAGAATCAGACATATAAACAAGGGCACATGCAATAAAGAAATAAAAGTACTATAACTAATGTATATATAAGTCATGAAAACAGAGTTGGTCAGTTCTCCCTGGGCAGCTTGGCCACCAGGAACCTGATGTCTGGGCTTCATTTTAAAGATGAATGGATTTTGACATACTGGGTAGGTCATTCCAGGCAGAGGGAGATGTGTGAGCAACACACATAAGTGTTCAGCACAACTGGAGAGTAGAGAGGGTCTCCCATTGGAGGAGTTGGATTTCATCATGTCAGATATTGGTCTCCTAGTTGTTATAAGTGTACCAAATGCTTCATATATTCCATTGGAGTGTACAAGAATATATTAGAATTTATATTTAAATTGAGTTTATATGATTTTTTAATTTTTATTATTTTTGAGTATGATACACACACACACACACACACACACATATATTTGTGTGTGTGTGTCTAATTTATAAATAAACAAATGTAATCTGTTGGATGTATGCTTAAAAGTTTTTTAAGAAGCCGGGCGCGGTGGCTCAAGCCTGTAATCCCAGCACTTTGGGAGGCCGAGACGGGTGGATCACGAGGTCAGGAGATCGAGACCATCCTGGATAACACGGTGAAACCCCGTCTCTACCAAAAATACAAAAAACTAGCCGGGCGAGGTGGTGGGCGCCTGTAGTCCCAGCTACTCAGGAGGCTGAGGCAGGAGAATGGCGTAAACCTGGGAGGCGGAGCTTGCAGTGAGCCGAGATCCGGCCACTGCAAGCCAGCAGGGGCAAAAAGGAAAGCACCCGAAACAAAAAAAAAAAAAAAAAAAAAGTTGTTTAAGAATGAGATATACAAACAAAATGTTTAGAGTTGACTGCTCCAGGAATCACAGTTTTCAAAGAGTTTGGAACTGAGGCTGTTTGGCATTGTGGAAGAAGGAGATCAAATTATTAAGAATTACTGAGATAGATTTTAAAAATCAGAAGAGTGTAAAGCAAGTAGTCAGTGAAAAGTAGATATTGTAGTAGAAGTCGTGTACAAAAGATGTCGCTGAGAGGAGCAAATACGGGTCTCAGCATTCAGCGTCCTTGAATCACGAGTCTAACAACCATGTGAGTTTTTGGAAATATTAAATTTTCAAAAGCACATTTTTCTTACCAGCTAGATAAGAATAAGAATTTTGCCTTCCTGTGCCCAAGTGATCTCATTGTTCAATTCCCACCTATGAGTGAGAACATGCGGTATTTGGTTTTCTATTCTTGTGATAGTTTGCTGAGAATGATGGTTTCCAGCTGCATCCATGTCCCTACAAAGGACAGGAACTCATCATTTTTTATGGCTGCATAGTATTCCATGGTGTACATGTTCCACATTTTCTTAATCCAGTGTGTCACTGATGGACATTTGGGTTGATTCCAAGTCTTTGCTATTGTGAATAGTGCCACAATAAACATACGTGTGCATGTGTCTTTATAGCAGCATGATTCATAATCCTTTGGGTATATACCCAGTGATGGGATCGCTGGGTCAAATGGTATTTCTAGTTCTAGATCCGTGAGGAATCCCCACACTGTTTTCCACAATGGTTGAACTAGTTTACAGTCCCACCAACAGTGTAAAAGTGTTCTTATTTCTCCACACCCTCTCCAGCACCTGTTGTTTCCTGATTTTTTAATGATTGCCATTCTAACTGGTGTGAGATGGTATCTCATTGTGGTTTTGATTTGCAGTTCTCTGATGGAGAGTGATGATGAGCATTTTTTCATGTGTCTGTTGGCTGTATGAATGTCTTCTTTTGAGAAGTGTCTGTTCATATCCATTGCCCACTTTTTGATGGGGTTGTTTGTTTTTTTCTTGTAAATTTGATTGAGTTCTTTATACGTTCTGGATATTAGTCCTTTGTCTGATGAGTAGATTGCAAAAATTTTCTCCCATTCTGTAGGTTGTCTGTTCACTCTGATGGTAGTTTCTTTTGCTGTGCAGAAGCTCTTTGGTTTAATTAGATCCCATTTGTCAATTTTGTCTTTTGTTGCCATTGCCTTTGGTGTCTTAGACATGAAGTCCTTGCCCATGCCTATGTCCTGAATGGTATTACCTAGGTTTTCTTCTAGGGTTTTTATGGTTTCAGGTCTAACATTTAAGTCTCTAATCCATCTTGAATTAATTTTGGTGTAAGGAGTAAGGAAAGGATCCAGTTCCAGCTTTCTATTTATGGCTAGCCAATTTTCCCAGCACCATTTATTAAATAGGAAATCCTTTCCCCATTTGTTTTTCTCAGGTTTGTCAAAGATCAGATGGCTGTAGATGTGTGATATTGTTTCTGCGGCCTCTGTTCTGTTCCGTTGGTCTATATCTCTGCTTTGGTACAAGTACCATGCTGTTTTTGTTACTGTAGCCTTGTAGTATAGTTTGAAGTCAGGTAGCATGATGCCTCTAGCTTTGTTCTTTTGCCTTAGGATTGTCTTGGCAATGCAAGGTCTTTTTGATTCCATATGAACTTTAAATCAGTTTTTTTTTTTTTTTTTTTTTTTTCCAATTCTGGAAAGAAAGTCATTGGTAGCTAAATGGGGATGGCATTGAATCTATAAATTACCTTGGGCAGTGTGGCCATTTTCACAATATTGATTCTTCCTATCCATGAGCATGGTATGTTCTTCCATTTGTTTGTGTCCTCTTTTATTTCACTGAGCAGTGGTTTGTACTTCTCCTTGAAGAGGTCCTTTACATCCTTGTATGTTGGATTCCTAGGTATTTTATTCTCTTTGAAGCAATTGTGAATGGAAGCTCATTGATGATTTGGCTCTCTGTTTGTCGGTAACTGGTGTATAAGAATGCTTGTGATTTTTGCACATTAATTTTGTATCCTGAGACTTTGCTGAAGTTGCTTATCAGCTTAAGGAGATTTTGGGCTGAGATGATGGGGTTTTCTAAATATACAATCATATCATCTGCAAACAGGGACAATTTGACTTATTTTCCTAACTGAATACCCTTGATTTCTTTCTCTTGCCTGATTGCCCTAGCCAGACCTTCCAACACTATGTTGAATAGGAGTGGTGAGAGAGGGCATCCCTGTCTTGTGCCAGTTTTCAAAGGGAATGCTTCCAGTTTTTGCCCATTCAGTATGATATTGGCTGTGGGTTTGTCATAAATAGCTCTTATTATTTTGAGATGCGTTCCATCAATACCAAATTTACTGAGAGTTTTTAGCATGAAGGACTGTTGAATTTTGTCAAGACCTTTTCTGCATCTATTGAGATAATCATGTGGTTTTTGTCTTTGGTTCTGTTTATATGCTGGATTTCGTTTATTGATTTGCATATGTTGAACCAGCCTTGCATCCCAGGGATGAAACCCACTTGATCATGGTGCTTTTTGATGTGCTGCTGGATTCGGTTTTCCAGTATTTTATTGAGGATTTTTGCATCAATGTTCATCAGGGATATTGGTCTAAAATTCTCTTTTTTTGTTGTTGTATCTCTCTCAGGCTTTGGTATCAGGATGATGCTGGCCTCGTAAAAAGAGTTAGGGAGGATTCCCTCTTTTTCTATTGATTGGAATAGTTTCAGAAGGAATGGTACCAACTCCTCCTTGTACCTCTGGTAGAATTCGGCTGTGAATCCGTCTGGTCCTGGACTTTTTTTCGTTGGTAGGCTATTAATTATTGCCTCAATTTCAGAGCTGCTATTGGTCTATTCAGGGATTCAACTTCTTCCTGGTTTAGTTTTGGGAGAGTGTAAGTGTCCAGGAAATTATCCATTTCTTCTAGGTTTTCTAGTTTATTTGCGTAGAGGTGTTTATAGTATTCTCTGACGGTAGTTTGTATTTCTGTGGGGTCAGTGGTGATATCCCCTTTATCTTTTTTTATTACATCTATTTGATTCTTCTCTCTTTTCTTTTTTATTAGTCTCGCTAGCAGTCTATCAATTTTGTTGATCTTTTCAAAAAACCAGCTTCTGGATTCACTGATTTTTTGAAGGGTTTTTTGTGTCTCTATCTCCTTCAGTTCTGCTCTGATCTTAGTTATTTCTTGTCTTCTGCTAGCTTTTGAATGTGTTTGCTCTTGCTTCTCTAGTTCTTTCTATTGTGGTTTTAGGGTGTCAATTTTAGATCTTTCCAGCTTTCTCTTGTGGGCATTTAGTGCTATAAATTTCCCTCTACAAACTGCTTTAAATGTGTCCCAGAGATTCTGGTATTTT
Source organism: Piliocolobus tephrosceles (assembly GCF_002776525.5). NCBI lineage: Eukaryota > Metazoa > Chordata > Mammalia > Primates > Cercopithecidae > Piliocolobus > Piliocolobus tephrosceles. The sequence continues at coordinate 130,480,198 of NC_045436.1, forward strand.
GACTCAACCAGAAAATCTGCATACATGAACTATCAAGTGCAAAGCAGAGTTTTAAAATTATAAAGTAGGCTTGACTTTATTGAACAATTTGCTGTTCTACCCAGATGTTATCAGAAAGAACTGATGTGCATCAATTATCAGTAAAAAATTTAAAATAATTATTTATGGTAGATATTATAAGGAATTTGTTGATGGCATATTACATAATTTCATATAGGATTTAACTTGTTTAATTACACACAGATACACTTTGAAAATAATTTATCTTGGCAGGATCACCATTGTGTGTGGGGGGGGGAATATAAATCAAATGTTTCAAGTCAACCTTAAAAAATAAAATGTATCACAGATTAATTCTTTTCTAATGCTGATTTGCTGCTTATTTTTATCTTGCTTGGAATTTGCATTTGGTCAAACTTTCTTTTACATCTGCTGAGAGACACTGTAGGGTAATGACAGTCATAGTAAGATGTTAGGAAGACACCCAAGTGTTTCAGGAAGGAAAGTGACATGTCCAATTTATATTTTTAAAAGATCACTCAAGGTGTAGAATGGGTTGCAAGCGATGTGGTATGTCAAAATTTAAATATTAAAAAAAAACTTAAGAGACACTATAAATGACCAAAAGAAGACATGGTAAACAAAGTTAAAATTCAGGCAGGAGCATGGGGTAAATATTTACAGCATATATAAAAGACAATGTTAGTATGCTGAGATAAGTAAAAGTCCTAAAATCAGTAAGAGCAAAATGAACTAATGGAAATAGGCAAGAAATTCACACAGTTCACAGATGAAATATTCATATGGCCAATAACATATGGTAACAAATTCAGTTCAACCTGGGTTTGGGAAAATACAAGCAATGAGTTATAAATTTTTATTTATACATTTAAAAAAGAATTTAATCATATTCATTAAGAATGAAATGAAACAACATCATATGCTACCATTGACAGTGTGACTAAACATAAGCAATTCAGAATTAAAAATATATTTGCTTTGTGTCTACCCTCCATGATAGACATAGTCCAAAGGATGTAAAGGGATATTTAGTAGAATGATATTGTTTATATGTTTACATATAATATGTGTGTATATATGTGTGTGTATATATACTATAAACAGTATATATAGTATATAATGTATATATACTATATAGTATATATACTCTATATACTACTATACATTATATACTACTATATATAGTATATATAATCTATATAATATATATACTATATACTACATGTATACTATATATACTATAGTGTGTATATACATGTTAAAAGATACTCAATGATATGTGCTTTCTACAGGGACATATTCATGAACACAGAAATATATAGAAAAAGGTCTGGAAACATAAACACCACCCTGGTTATAATAATTATCTCTGGGTGAATAACCAGACTTTGCAAATCAGCAAATCAAAAAAGAATTTAATCTTTTTGTTCCCATTTTTTAAATCAGGAAAATGTATTTCATATAAAGACAGTATAATAGACTGTGTAGAAGTGCAGCCTCTGGAGTCAGACTGAATGATTTTAAATTGTACCTCTGTCATTTACACATATGTGACTTTGGACAAGTTACTTACATTCTTTGTTCCTTAGGGTTTTCATCTGTAAAATGAAGATAAAAATGGAATTTACTTATACATCTTCTTGAATACATTTGATAATCAACTGAGTTAAAACATATAGAGATAGATACATAAGGGGTTTAGCATCAACCCTACCACATAGTACATGTTAATTCTCAAGACAGGTGTAATTTGAAGTATTTCTGAAATTTAGTGCGATTCCAAGGAAAGAGAGTACTGTCAATTTTGGAGAATGTATACAGAGATATGACTGCAGATCTACAGAATGATAGAGAAACTTTAATAGAAAATGGAAACTTTAAGTCTCAGATTGAGATAGGTTTATGAGAGGAAACATACATCAGTGAAGAAAACACTTCTGGCTGTATTAAGGAGTTCACTTAAGGATGTTGTGAGAGAAAAGCATGAAGCATGAAAGGCTTCAAATTCCATGCTTAGGGATTTGAACTTTATCTCTGTAGCAAAGAGTCCCTGATGATTTTTGAGCAGAGGAATGACATGGTATGTTAGTTGTGTTAGTTTTACTTTCCTATTCTGGTATACAGGATTGACAGTAGAGGTACAACCAAAGGAAGTGCATATGTTATGACTATAACAATAGTTTGTATGGTGAAAAGGATGCGGACTAAAAATAGCTAGAGAGGGAAGGAAAAAGAGCAATAGTGCCTGAGAATCTTCTGGTTTCCAAGAATACATTGTCCTTATCCTCAATAAGAGTTTCCAGATTCAGAAAATTAAAACATAGGCAACCCAGTTGAGTTTGAATTCCAGATAAATAACAAAAATCTCTTTTATGTATGTGTGAACATCCCATAGTCTGTCTAGCAGTCCTCTTCCCTGGTCCATATTTTATCTTTACATTCAAGTACTGATCTCAGGCAGTGCTTTAACTCTTTTGTTTGACTGTCACTTTGGTGGTGCGAGAAGATAGAAGTATATACATTATAGTCACAACTCATTCAGTGAGATGATGGTTATATCTTCTGTTGGAAACATTGTTCTTCATATTTAAAGAAGAGCCTAAAGTGGGGACAGAAAGCAAAATAGTTGTGAGTGGGCTATCAGTGGCAGGAGATGCCTCCACTCCCACAGCACATCAGTCACTAATTCAAGGCCAATGGTGTATCTTTGGATTACATCCCAACAATGCAATGTGTTACCACTCTACTAAGACTGTTATGGTGTCTTTAATAAGTTATACCATTCTTCCATTAAATCATTTTTCCATTACAATGGCTGATTTATTACATAGTAAAACAAGTATATCCTCTGGGTTGAGCTCATTTATCACTACTTTTCCTATACAAACATTACTTGGTCAGACATAGCAGTAAACATAGCATTCAGCAAGTCTACATATGGTGGTGCTAGCAGAAGCATAATGGACAACAAAGGCTAATTCATATTTAGACTAGGTGTCTTTTCAAAGTGGATAAATCTTTGCACCCTTCAAAATGGAAGAGATCAAATGTAATTTACTTGCCATCTGGAGATTGGATAGTCTCCCCAGGAAATGGTGTCATTACAGGAGCTCAGCATGAGTTTCTACTATTGGCAAGTTGGGCATTTATCAGTAGCAATAGCTGTAGCAGTCTTGGTAAGTGGATGTGCATTTTATTAACCTGTATCTGGCCCCTTCTTCTGTCATTGTGGAGGTTTTATAAATGAATCCATTGAACAAGTACAGGGGAACTGAGGAAAGAAGCCTACCTGAGGGTCATCATGTTTTACTTGAACACTAAGAGCCTTTAATGAGTGAATATCCTCTGGTGAGGATTTATGTATAACAGTATATCTTTATAGTCAAAGTTCCATCCATGTATCTTTCTTCTGTACTTGTTTTGTCAAAAATTCACAAAACTTGTTTTTCCAAATCCCCAGCCTTTCAGCCAAATTTGCCCTCACCTACAAATAGATACAAATCCATATCTATGTCCATTATTCCTTCAAAACAAACTGAATATACATGTATTAAGCCCATTAGGAGTATTTTTATCCTTCTCATCATCCAGGCTTTTGTAACCATCCCTGAGTGAAACTGTAATACTGGTATTTCTGGTTGGTGCCAATATAAAATATGAAACCATCTGTAATTGAGGTCCTAATGTACTTTTTTCTTAGTCAGTTGATCAGACATAACTCTCTATGAAACTATAGATGGACCTGAAAGAGAGAGATTGCAATGTAACAGTAGCAGGTGCCTTGAAAGTTAGAGTGACTTGTTCACACTTACATATGCCTAGAGAACACAGCTTCACTTGTTAATGGAGTACCACCGTGTATGCCTAACATTATGACTTAGCCTAATGGATCAGATAGTGCAACAGTTTTCTATTGCTATGTACAAATTACCATAAATGTAGTGGCTTAAAACAACATCCATTCATTAACTCACAATTCTATAGGTCAGAGGTCTGATATGTCATGAATGGGTTCTCTGTTCAGGGTCACACAAGGCTTAAATCAAGTCAAGAGGAGAACTGTTTCTTTCTTGAAGCTCTGGGTAAGAAGCTGCTTCCAACAGCATTTGTGTTTTTGGCAGAATAGAGTTTCTTATGTTTGTACGACTGAGGCTCCTGTTTCTTTGCCAATGACTTTCACCATCCTCAAGTCAGCAATAGTGTATCAAATCATTCCCATGCATCAGATATCTTGACTTTCTCCTCTGTACCAGCTGGAGAAAACTTTCTGTTTTTAAATGGCTCAATTTATTAAATTATGTCCACTGGGATAATCACATATTTTAATATCAACTGATTAATAACCTTAATTACACCGAGAAAGTGCATAGTGTTCTCCCACTTTGATTTGCCAGAGGTTTATAGAGCATCTATATCTTCTTCCACAGACATTTTAGATACCTTTGAGTCTAGTAATGCTCAGCTAAAGAAACGTTTCTTGTTCCGGAATGCACTCAAAATCTACAGTCTTATGGATTACAGTTTCAAGTCAAGTGGTTGTTTACCCAACCTATTTTTTTTCAATTATATGAATCAAGTAGTTTGTAGGTTCCCACTTATTTCAGGGCTAGAGGAACATTATGATTAATTAGTCACACCATTCTGTCAGACCATTTTGACAGAATGAGCCAAGTCATTCCGTGTCTCTAACGTTGCTGTCCATTTGGTACCACACTCATTTTTTACATGGTTGAGTAATGCCATTCCATCAAGCCCTTGGTAGCTATTTTTATGGTGGAATAAAATACCACTGTTCATCCCAGCTTGCCACAACAGGTGCTACAGAGATTTTCAAGGATGCTGTTGCTCTCTCAAAAATATATTTCCCAATGCTATTGTAAAGTAAGTATACTCTGATTTTCTGTTGGGATATATGTGTATAATGTGAGTGAGAGATTAAGTTGCACCTGATAAATTCAGTTCAATATTTCTATATCATTAAGTTATTGGATTCCTTTTTTAAGAAAAATCAAAGAACTTTTGGTTCCAAACCACTCATCCTGGTTTCAGCCAACCAACCAAAAAAGCAATATAACTCATTTCTAGTTCCTTCACCTAAAACCTGGAATCAAAATCTCCAAAAAGTCAACCCATTTAAGTAGGTTCATCCTTGTCCAGTGTTTGCCCTTTTGTCTTTGGTCAAAGACTTTTACAGTTCAACCGCCACATTTAGTCTGTGGGATTCTGTTGACATAAATGAACAAAAATTTTCAATCATTAAGGTTTGAGAATTATCTTTCCCCAGACCACACATTATACTAATCCGCTTTAGGTACGCAAGGACCTTTTGTTACCGATTTGGAAGCCAAGAAGATTACTGGGTGCCCTGAGGAATATTAACATCCTTGTATAAATTACTATCTGTCTTAGTTTGTGTTGTGACGCTATTTAAAAAACAGAGGCTGGACACTTTATAAAGAAAAAAGGGGTATTTTGCTCACAGTTTGCAGGCTGTTCAAGAAGCAGGGTGACACATCTGCGTGGCTTCTAGTGAATGTTTTTGTGTTGCATCCAACATAGTGGAGAAGGTCAAAGTGGAAATAGGCATATGTGAAGAGGGACCAAACACAAGGGCATCCTGGCCTTATGACACCCATATTTTCAGGAATTAATTCACTCTCTGAAAACTAATCCATTCTTACGAAAGCCAGGACTCACTTGCTCCCACTGAAATTACAGCAAACCGTACATGAGAGATCCACCCCCATGATCCAGAAACCTCCCACTAGGCCCCACCTCTCAACTCCAACACACTGGGGTTCACATCTCAACGTAAGACTTGGTGGGGACAAACAAACTATATCCAAACCACAGCACTTACCTTAGGTAATGTTATTATATGATCAAGTTGGGAAATAGCTCGTATCACTTGTGTCACATTCCCTGAGCCAGAATTTAACCGTATGGCCACACATAACTTCAAAGAAATATGAGTATAGTTTAGTTGTGTGTCAACAGGAATACATTTTGATGTACACAAAATTTGCTGCTACTCTCTTATTCTCATTTAAAGGAGAACCCTGCCTCTTATTCTTATACAAAATCAAATAAATATTTTAAATAAATTTTACACTTATTCACACAGATAACTCAGTCACTATCTCTGCAAAGTCCCATCCATTCACGGCAGTCAGCTCAAGGTCCAGAAACTGCAGGTGATACACAATCTTCATCATCAGTTTCAGATGCAACTCCCCATGATTCATAACCAAGAAACCAAAATCCATGTTATCTTCCTAAAACACCCAGTGGTGGAGCAGGAAAAGAAGACAATCTCCTGTTTGGAAGAGATGAATGAATGGCACAAGGCAGTCAATGGCTCATAGAAAGTATGAAATCTTGCTGGAGAGTCATTGCAAAGGCCACATAGCCTGAGATGAAAAAATAGTTTTAATTATGTCCGAAAATTTATTTCCGACAAGAATTATCCTCTGAAAACCCTAGTTTGGCCCTCTTGGACGTATGTCTTTATTTGATACCCGTTATTATCTAACTGTGTATGAAAAATGTCTGGCTTCCTTGGGAGCTGAGCAAATTATGTCCCTTTATGCTTGTAGCTCTTTTTTGTTTCTAGTTAGTTTCTTCCCCTAGTAACTCCATACAAAGCTGTTTTCTAGATTGTGCCTTAAGGTTTGACTGTTTCATTGCTTTCTGACCCCATCTCTCTCTTTCTCAAAGTAATAGCAAGGTAATTTAGGCTATCTGAAACAATAGGGTTGGGTAAGAAATAAATATTATTAAACTGATAATTAGCACACATTTGATTTTACTTTTTTTTTTGACAAAATCTTACTACACCTTGGTTACTTAAGGCCTTTTACAACTAGATCTTTGGTATTTACTTTCAAGAAACAGTCAGTTTTTCCAATCTTGTAAGGCACCTGAGCTCTGGACTTTCTCTATTACCTTTGATCCCTGCTTGAAAACCAGTCAATTCTTGTTTGAGTTAATCTCTTTCTTGTAACACCTGGCTAAATGTCACCAATGGTAGTCAGCATACACTGTCACTCTTTTAATCTTTCTCCTAGAAGGATTTTGCCTTCCAAGTTATCACAAACATCTTGCTACATGTAGCAGGGCTCTCCAGTCTTCTAGCTGCTGTATCTTCTTCATTGCTGCTTGCCACCTATTTGTTAAACCAACTTCACCTATTTCATTCTGTTATGGCAGCATACAAGTTATGGTACCAATTTCTGAATTATTCATGGTTTAATTAGGAAAACGGGCCACTCTAGATATTCCAAACAGTAATAAATGTAACAGAGATAAAGTAGTTTTTAAAAATAGAATATAACTTTTTGACACTCCTCCCATTAAGAGGTGAGATCAGTTTCCTTTCCTCTTGAACCAGGATAGGTTTGTATCTCCTTCAACAATAGAATACATTACAACTGATCCTATAATGCTTCCAAATCTAGAGTATAAGTATCCATAAACTTTATGTCCATTTCACTTGGGATACTTGCTATGAGGGAAATCAGATATCATGTAAAAAGACTACCCATATCAAGAGCACCATGCTACAAAGTCCAGTTGACAACCAGCATCAACTGCAAGTCACGTGAATGAGCCACATAGGATATTTAACATATTTGAGACTTCACAGATGTAACTGCAACCATGTAAGAAACTGCAGGCAAACCTGTCAGTCATACTTCTCCAAATTTCTGGCATATAAAATTGTGGGCAAAGTAAAGTTGATATTTTATGGTGCTACATTCAGAGATAATTTTTAAGTCAGCAATAGATACCAGAATCATAAGAATTTGGTGCTTATGAAAACTCTTGGAAAGGATGTCTGCTTCCACAAAGGAACATGTATCTGCCATAGAGATTTCTCTCTCACCATCAAAAACAAAAAATAGAAGACCAGACAAAATACGTGATTACAAAATACATGAACTGGAAAACAGGCAATAAATGACACGATTCCCTGACAGAAGTACATGTAATGAGGCACATTCTCTGATTTCCTGAGCTTACCACCTGGAGGTGGTTTCCAGGCTGCAGATCAGAAAGGGCCACAGTGGAGACCAAAAGCTTAACATTGTTGAGGAAGGAAGAAGGAAGGAATCCAAGAAGTTAAGGAAAGTCAAGTCAGCTGGAATTTGCAAGGTAGCGTAGAAAGAAAGGAGTTACTTAGAGAAAGAGCCCAGAGATCTAAAGTCTTTGTTGAGTAGTGATCTGGATAAGTGTGAGTTTAAAGTCCATGGGATGAGGGAGTAAAATGTCAGAAAATAGTAAGTAGGTCAAATAACTCCTGAGGCTTATAGAGGGTTGGGAATGGCTCACATTCCTACCATGTTAAGGGAAGAGACATCAAATTTACAGGACAATTGTGAAGCCTTCTGAAGAATCATACCTCAGACATGTGTCTAAATTAGACATAATTAAGTCTGTTCTGGATCCAACCTAAAGAAGTTAAAAGCAAACTTTAAAGTGAGCCAAAGTAACTTAACTTCATGTCAGAAGAAAGGCCCGTAATTGTTTGAAGGGATAGAGCAAACTAACAACCAACAAGGTAAAATGTATAATATCCATTTCCAATAAACCTTACAAAGTATACAAAGAAGCAGGAAAATATAACCCATAACCAGGACGACAATTAATTGATAAAAACAGACCCCAAAATAGTGAAGGACCTTAAAACATATAAATATCATAAGCATGCTTAGAGATGCAAAGAAAAACATGAGCAGAATAAAAACAGAAAAAAAGCTATAAAAAAGACTAATGGAACTTCTAGAGATATAGCATATTTTAATTAAATAAGTGTAAGATTGACATCAGAATAGACAACTCAGAGGAAATATCAGTGAACTTGAAGACATGGTAATAAAAAAAAAAATAAGACTCAAAATAAAGTCCAAAGTGAAAAAAAAAAAAAAGTGCAAAACTGAACACAGCTTCAGTGACCTGTTTCCAGTGGTACAACATGTATAACTGGAGTCTTAGAAAAAATAAGGGTGTGAGTAAAAAAAGCAATTTTGAATAAATCACTACTACAATGTCAAATTCAATGAAAACTATAATCCTATGAACTGAAGAAGCTCAGTGAAGCCCAAACAGAAAAAATATATAAGGAAACATTATAATCTAAGAATCAGTGACAAAGAGAAAAATCTTAAAAGTCACTACAAAAACAAAAGCCACTACAGGAGGGAAAAATGACCGTGTGTGTGTGTGTGTGTGTGTGTGTGTGTGAAAGTGTGTATTAATGGCAACTAATTTCTTTTCAAAGTCTAGGTAAGTCACACACAAATTTAATTTACATTTATAAATTGTTATAAAAAACTATCAATTATAATTTTATTCCCAGACAAAATGTGCTCAAAAGATGAAGACAAAAATAGTGACTTGTATACACAAAATGAACTGACAGAAATAACCAGCAAGACTGCACTACAAGAAATATTAAGTGCCTTTTAAGCAAAAGGAAAATGATATCAGAGAGAAATTTGGATCTACACAAAGAAATAATGAGTGCCAGAAATGGCAATTATAAAAATAAATACCAAAGCCATTTTGTCTGATTTTTTTAGTCTTTTAAAATAATAATTAGTGGTATATAGCAAAAAATAATATTTGTCAAGATTATATTTTAAGTAGAAATAAAACACATGACAACATTGGTACAAAACCCAAAACAGAGTAAATGAAAGTTTCTTACACTATATATGAATTGGTTTAGTATCATTAGAACATAGGTTGGGAAAAGTTAAAACCTATTGTAAACCTAAGAGAAACCACTAAATAAACATATATATATATATATATATGTTTATTAATAAATTTATTTACTTATTTATTATTTAGTTTATTTATTATTTATATGTTTATATATTTAGTTATTTATTAATTTATTAATAAACACATATATGACAACCAGTTGATGCTGATTGTCAGCTATATATATATATATATATATATATATACACACACACACATACATATATATGCAGTAAATCAAAGTAGAAATAAAATAGAAACATAAAACATACTCACCTAAGGGAATATAGGAAAAGGGAAAAACAACAAGAGATGGAAAGCTAGAAAACAAATACCAACGTTATAGATTTCATGTCAAGCTACATTAAATTTAAATGGTCTACATTCATTAATTAAAAAGCAAGAGAGGGTCAGGGTAAATAAAAGGTAAGATCAAACTATATCCTATTTATAAAATATTTACATTAAATATAAAGACAAACTGGTTAAAGTGAAAAGGTAAAAAATGTATATCAGGCAAACACTAATTTTAAAAAAGCTGGAGTTGCTATATTAATATCAGGCAAAGAGATGTAGACACACACACACAGTAAGCAAAACCCCACAGAAACACACATACACACACACACACACACCCTGACATGCATCCTATTAATAAAATATGTAGTCCTCCCCTCACCCACCCCCAAAAAGTCAGTAAAAACAGAGGAGACTTTAACAGCAACATCAAGGAATTTAACCTAATTTGGCATTTGGAATTTGTAGTACAGTCCCCTCAATAGATGAATACACATTTTTTCCAAATAGGCCTAAAACATTTCTCAGGATCTATTATCTACTTAAATGAAAACAACTCTCTATAAATTTAAAAGGAAAGAAATCACACTGTTTATTTTCTATCTATTGAATTAAATAAGTAATCATTAACAAAAAAGATATCTGGGAAATCTCCAAATATTTTACAATGAGAAACATGCACATAAATAAATAAAGTTATTTATATAATTAATAAATAAAAGAAGAAATCACAAGAGAATATAAAAAAATTTTTGCACTAAAGGAAAATGAAGGCACAATATATAAAATTTGGGGTATGCAGCTATAGCATTGTTTAAAGGGAAATTTATAACACGGAACATTTATATTAAAGGAAGAATGCTCTCAAAGCAAAAAGCCTATCTTCCACAAGAAACTAGAAAAGAAAATTAAGCATAAATTAAGCAGAAGGAAAATATAACTTAAAAGCAGAAACCAAATAAGTAGAAAATATAAAAACTATAGAGACAATTAATAAAGCCAACTATATTTCTTTAAAATTGGGGAAAAAATCATGAAATCATGGATAACCATTTATCTTAAGATTTAAAAAACAAATATAAGTTACTAATATACAGAATGTAAAGGATGTCACAGCAAACAATGCAAAGAAAACAAAATAATATTATAAACAACTTTGTCAATAAATTTGTTAATTTTGAGGTAATGAACAAATTTCTTAAAAGACAAGAAATTTCAAATCTCAATATGTGTGTATTAAATGTGTCTTTATTTGACATATGGGCTTTCTTTGACAGAAATTGAATTTAAAATTTTAGAGCTTCCCAAAAAGAAAATTCCAGACTCATAGGGATAGGAAACAAAGAAGTAAAACTTGCTTCATTTCCAGATGATATAACCATCTCTGTGTTAGACATCCTAAGGAATGTACAAGACAACACTAAAAGTTATAAATGTGTATAGCAAAGTTGTAGGACATTAGGTCAATAATTAAAATAAGTAAATTTCTAGTTTTTGGCATCTAAAATTGGAATGTGAAATCAAGAAAACAATAAAATTTATAAATTCCATATAAATGAGATAACATCACATAGTCTTGTTTCTGGCTTCTTTTGCTTATCATAACACTTTAGAGATTCACTCATGTTGTTGCATTTATTGGCAGTTTGTTTCTTTTTATTACTGAGTCACATTCCATTGTATGGCTGTATCCAAGTTCGTTCATCCATTTATCAGCTCATAAGCATTTGGGAGATTTCTGCTTGGGGGCTCTAATTTTACAAATGTGAAAGTCATTTGTACTTTGATGGTTATTTTCTGGGGTAAATACCTAAATTGGTATTACTGGGTGTTCTAGTAAGGTGTACTATAAATTCTATAGTAAATTTTTAATTTTTTTTCATTTTATTGGAAATGAGGTCTTGCACTATCACCCAGACTAGACTATGGGGGCAAGATCATAGTTCACTTCAGCCTCGAACTCCTGAGCTCTCAAGTGATCTATCCTCCCAAGTAGCTGTGACTACAGGCACATACTACCGTATGTGACTAATTTTTATTCATTCTTGTTGTTTTAGACATGGGGTCTCTCTGTGTTGTTCAGGCTGGTCTTGAGCTCCTGGCTTCAAGCAATCATCCTGCTTCAGCCTTCCTGGCTCTAAAATGTATTTCTAAGTGATTTTTAAAGCTTTTCTGTGGCATTTTGCATTCCTTAGCAATGGGCAAAAAGTTATAGTTGTTTCTCAGCCTCACTAAAGCTTCCTATTGCAAAGTTTTTAAATTTTAGTTATTCTTGTTGGCACGTAGTGACATCTCAATGTAGTTTTAATTTTATTTCCCCAAAGATTAGCTATTTTGAACATTTCCTGATACTTAAAGAAATATTAAGCAACCATTAAAAAGCCATCACTTTTCTAACTTTTCTATTATACGGCACTGTATCATGATTATTACAAAGCATGTGTATAGAGTCAGTGTAAGTTTGTGACCTACACTATGATTACACCCACATGAAACCTGCATGTGCTTTTGCATGACAACAGGGATCAAATTAATTTAAATTAGTTGTTATGACAGGACTCTGGTTAAATCGTTTCTTATATTTTTTATATTCCTTAGTGTTACATTTTCAGGGATTGTAACGTTATTGTAATGGAGATGTGATAGAGCATAGAAAAGAATGACTTTGACTCATGTAAGTTAACTATTCAGTGAAATTCTCAAGAAGTAACTACAAGGATATTTGATCAAAATTCTAGAAATGATGGCTTTGTTAGAGTTCAGATGTGTTTCTGTATTTCAGATGTGTTCCAGGAGGTTTTCTGTACTCCCCACAAATGAAGATGAGAAAAACACCATTTACACATAATAGCTAACACTAAATTAGCAGAATCCAAGAAAATCCAGGAGGCAGATCATGGCTGAAGAGAATGGTGGGAAGTGACAGTGTTGCTGTCTGTTTTTCATTCTCTCCTAAAATCAAGTGTGAAGGTCACAGACAAAATAAAAAGTCTAAACCAAGTATTCAGGCCACAGACAAAATAAAAAGTCCAAAATGACTTGTACAACATTTAACAGTTTATTGGGTCGTGAAGAACAATTAAATAATCGCTTACACAAAACATACTTGGTGAGGTCTAAAATGAAGAGGTTATTCGCTTGACTTTCTCTATCTCAGGTTGCCTTACTGGTCAGAATTGTTCCAGATTCAGGAATATTCTACATGTTTCATGTCTTCAGTGTGCTTACATTTTCCCTTTGTCTAACACTGCTATTTATTACCCTGCATTGCACAAACTCATATCACCCTCTTGCATCTTTGGTCCATAGTTTCTCTAACCTTTTCTGTATCACTGGACTTTGTTTGGACTGTCTTTGACTCTATAAATATCCTCATGCATAGTCTTAAAGGAAATATACTTTATTCAGTCACACTTGATAAGGCACTTGCCACTTTCCAATGTTTCCTTTTTCAAAACCTACAATTTTATTTAACCAATTACTTTATTAATATTATTTAATCATCTCTCTGTCTCCTTTAATTCACTCTGAATCCTTTCCATTGTTCTCTCTACATTCCCAAAGTTTATCTTTTAGCTTCTCAGCTCAATAATTGCAATTACATGGCAAATTTTCTTAATCACTTAATATCTTCTAAGTTACACAAAAAATCTATTTTAGACAACCATACACGTGTTAAGCTTCTGTCATTTTGTTTTGCCCTGATCCTATTCTTTGACTGATTTTCTGTGTTATTATTGTTATTGTTATATTATTATATTAGCTATTTATCTCTCTATACCAAGGAATTTCTAACTTTCCTTTCTCAATTCCCTTTCTTTTTATCTGCCTTTAATTTGCCAAAATTCTCCATCTTGATGTTTTGAAAGTCTAATTATTTCAAGAGTATACAAAAGTTTGAGAAGTTAATTTATTGATATCAGTATGTTTTATTATAGCTATGTAAGATATTCACCAGAATTAATCATTTCTCATTCATATGTATACTTTTTATTTCAAGGTTACTTCCAATTCACATGATTTACAATCAGATTCCCCCATTAAGACTGATGATATATGCTTGTCATTCATGCTTATAAATGTAAAGTCTCTAACTTGTCTGGAATGTGGCTTCAAAACCCAGTTCTCTTCTACTCCACACCATTGTAATTTACTCCTGTGAATTTCTCCTCCTCATATCAACTTCTGTATTGTTTACTTTTTGTAATTTGAGCATGTACCTAAATTCTCATCTTCTATTCCTTACAGCCAGAATAACACAAATGTATATTTCAATACATACTCTCATTCTTCAGAGTTATCCACACAAAATCAATAAATTCTGGGAAAACTTGAAACCTGTGTGTGTGTGTGTGTGTGTGTGTGTGTGTGTGTGTGTTTAATAGCTATGGATTCAAATAAAATTTCTTTATAGCTAAGTTTTTAATCATTGAGAGAAAAAGAGAGAAAGAGTCATCTAAGGAAATTGACTATGAAGCATATTATTATAATTTACCATTCCACAAAGGGATAATGCAAAAAATGAGGATACTGAGGGTTAAATCACCTTCCCCCACCTTTAAACGTGGGTAGGAAGTACTTTGGAATTTAATGACAGCTTTCACGAGAAGAAATAATAAATTTCATTCTACCAAAATAAAGGCTCCTACATCAGACATTTGACATTTGAGAAATAAATCTTGACATTCAAGAGATGATAAATCTTGATTCCTTTGCAAATGAGGAAATGTGACTACAATCTCCCAGCTTTTTCTCAAATCCTATTTTCAAGCAAAAGTATGTTTCCAACATACATATTCCAACTTAACTACCTTTTCAACCTGTACAAAGTTTGTTTCTTTATCTATTTTTTCATGAAGTGTAAACTGTTTGGGACCTCAGGTCACTCACTTCAAGGGTGGCAATGAGTAGGAAGCCCAAAGGTGACCTGAGACACAGTTGGTGAAGTGCCTGTGTTGGAACATGCTCCAGAGTCTCGACACATGAATTTTAAATTTGTGCTTTGTCTAAACAATAGTATTTTGCACGACATAAACTTTTATGATCACTGGAAAAATTGCTGAAACCTCAAACACTAAATCCACAAATGTTAAAGGACTATTTGAAATAATGATTCAGTTTCTCTAATGTATATTCTTTGTGCTGTCATTATGTGGCATATCAAATTGTTGGGACAATATTTAGGAACTAAAAACTAAACTGCTTCCAATTAAAGTGGAAAATATTTTCCAAAAGTGGAAATTTTCCTTTTCCCTAACATTTTCAAAAAAAAAAAAATAGGAAAAAATGGAAAATATTAGAGAAAAGGACAACTTCTACTTTATTTTCTCCTGGATCCCAAAACTACCATAAAGTATTTCTTAGGATTGTGCAGTACACAATTTGAAAAACTTTTGATTTATTTTTCCTATTATTATACTTTAAGATCTAGGGTACATGTGAATAACGTGCAGGTTTGTTACATATGTATACTTGTGCCATGTTGGTGTGCTGCACCCATCAACTCGTCAGCACCCATCAACTCGTCATCAAACCTGCAAACTCATCTTCTCCAACTTCCAAATTAGATAAGTCATTCATTTTAGATTTTAGGAAAGAAAATTGAGACATAGAGATATTTAGAAATTATCTATTCTGGCACTCAGACTTCGTGATTCTTTTTCAGTAGAGAAGAATCGTCTGTCCTTGAGTCAAATATAATATTTAATATATAGGTTGTTTCATGCAGCTTGACTATGACTGTGATGTCCATTTGACATGATAAATACCAGTCTAAGCTGCTTTTTCTGTTATTATTAACAGTTCTGTCAGACACCTTGAAGATTACTGTACAAAAGTATTTATTGAGCTTCTAGCTTACACAAATACAGTTAGGGACCTGGAAAATGATTTCACAGTTAAATATAGTATTGTTAAGGGAAGAATAAAAGCTTTCTCCCACCCCACCTCCATCTCTGCATGCATCAATTCTGTGAAATTTGGCTAAGGTAGTCTTGGTATTCTTGCATAATAGCTCTAAGCAAAGTTCTCCTACACTTTCTTCCAAAAGTTGGCCTATTAAATGAGGCATTATATAATACAAGAGTAATGGAGGCTTTTGAAAGTAATTTGGGATTTAAGAAATAGCAAAATTAAGATTTGAAAATTACATAATCTTAATACACATTTTTAGCTCAATTTTCTGGCCATGAGTCTTTAGTCTGCTTTTAAAAGAAAAACACATGTTGAGAAGAGATATGTATGAGGCGAAATGAGTTTTATGTGGCCTCCTACTACACTTTGAAATATAGTCTCTAGTACAGAAATCAGTGCATAAAATAATTGCGCCCAAGTGTAATTATATTCATTTCATCCCCAAGATGACTGCCTCTTCTTACTTCCCATTTTATTTAAATAAAGAATAAATGCAACTTGCCTGCCTCTGTACTTTGAGTAGAAAAAAGAATGGTGAAGGTTTGAGTGATCACTATCTAAAATAATCAGTTCATTAATTATTTATGTTATTAATGTATCATTAAGAAGTGGTTTATGTATGAAGCAAAGCCATGTTTGCTATCCATTACTCAAAAGTTTGGTGATTTCCAAACCCATATGGAATTCTAAATCACTGGAAAATTTTTCAGAAATTCAGATTTTAGGGTCTCTATGCAAATATACTAAGAATCTCAAAGAATAGGCCACTGTCATTTGTATTATCTGTGAAAGCTGATCATACAAATTGAGTCATTCTTGTCATATTCAGCTAAAACAGAATTAAGAAGCCGATGGGGAAAGCACTCAGGGTATAAAACATTGATCCAAGAATGCAATTCTCTGCAAGACTGACTGATGAAGCTGCTTGTTGTATAACTTGAAACCACTCTTATCCATAGTTTGTCAGATGACTTGCTGCAACTCCAGGACTAATTTTGCTCGCTGCTATCATTCACCAGTTGGAGCTTGCCAGTTCCCCAAACCCTTACTGGTGCCAATGGACTTTCTCAAGATCAATACGTAACATTCATCCTTTTTTATAAAACCTCTAACCTTCTCTTTGTCCTTCAAACATACTGAAGACCACCTGTCTGCATATACACCCTGAATTGCAATTCTTTCTTCCCAAATAAAATGTTAGAGATTCATCTCTCCATTTTTATTTTGATATAACCTATCAATACTCCCCCAAATTATTCTGATGTTCAGGAAGGTTTAAGAACTACTTGACTAGAAGTTATTGGGCTGAAATTTGCCCAACTGGCATCTATGGGTTTTTCCATAGAAATAGGCACCATAAATTAATATATTATGCTTAATAATCCTTATATGAACAAATTCTTTGATATGCTTTAATGAAAGCCATTTTACTTCTTAATTGTAATCCATACTTGCATTACAACCTTATTAAAGTGAATTTTAAATAGATCTGATCCAATAAGTAAGCTATGGTCTCTAAAGTGGGAGATGTAAAGCATAGGTTCAGTGTGTGTGGGAACATATGCTGTGAACAATAAGAATCCCAATTAAAATGGAAAATATTACCCAAGCTAGTGTCTTTTGGAGTACTAATTCTTATTTTAATCAAATGCATCCATCTTTTATAGCTTAGTAGAAAAGAATATTATGTGTTATGTATGTGTATGTGTTTTTTAGCATTTCATGGAGCCTTAACAGCCTCTAAAGCAGGAATTTTGTTGTTATCTCTTGCATAAATTTTCAGAACATTTGAAGAGAAAGGAGGGGCTTTCTTTACAAACCCTAACTGTTCTGTCTGAATTTTACTTGAGACGCACTGAGCATAAGGCTTGCTGGGATGTTTCTTTGACTTCTAGGACGTGCAAAATAAACATAGTGACGTGTGTTTTTTCTAATGGATGTATCAAGAAACATATACAGAGTACACACCTATAGTTTGTGCTGGCAATAGGGTGGTAAACAAGTCAGAGACACCCCTCCCTAACAGAGTTTACCACCATATGAGGAAGAGAGACATGAAGCAAGAAATTATAAGTGAAATAAATTTCATCAAGGAGAATGACGGATGTGGCAAGGAAGGTATCTCTGCCTAATTGATGTCAAAGCACAATTCCAAAAAAAAGAGAAGGAGTTATCTGGTTACCTATGCAGAGGGAGTTCAAGGCGGAGAAACCAGCATTGGTTTGAGGAGGGTCCAGCCTGCCTACTTTGTTGCTCTTAAATAGTAGATGATGGTGTAAAGTATGATGGACTCCGTGTGCAGACAGTGATAGTTCTAAATCTAACTCTGCCATCACTACCTAGTCATATATTTGGGTAGATTAATTAATCTCTCTTAAAATGTCCTTATTCATTAAGGGGGGTTAATAATAGGATTGCAGTGAATACAAAATGGTCAAATAATAAATAATTACAGAAAATAAAACTACTTGCTTATATGTAATGATATACAGCCTTGTCATATTTAATACATAAACTCCTAACTTGGGTCCTAACTTAAAAATCGAGTTCCAACTGCAGTGCTCTCTACACAAAACTACATTGTAAGTTACTAGAGCTCCTACAGAAAACCTTATAAACATATTATTCTTACTTAAGATTTGGCAGGAGAAAATTAGATGGGAAAACTGAAAACCTCAGAATCACTGTTTTTCGCATTCAAAAATGTTGGACAGTGTTTACTGGAAAAGAAAAGGCTTCCTGTGAATTTTAAATATTTGAAAGGAACAAGTTGTGTGTGAATATTAGCAAGTAAAGTTGAATTTAATTGCAGTAGGTAGCAGGACCAGCAGTAGGACAGCAAGTGAAATTAATTTGAGTAAATGACTCAAAGGGTGTTGGGACAAATCATCTTAATTGTTCTTATGCACAGCTTATCACTGGGATAAATATCAAAATTAGATTTTAAAGTGATTGAATTATTTTATGAGCTTTAAAAGCCCTTTCAGGTAACCAGCTCAGGCAATAATTTTTTAATCAAACCTCATGATCCAGGAAGTAAACTGATCATACAGAGGTCAGAATGACATTTATGGGCTTGAGAGATTTCTATCTGTCTCCAAACTGGCAGAATGGGCACCATCAGAGGTAGAAAGATTTATCACACAACATGCAAAACAGTTCTTATATCACTAATGAATCATTAGGGGCAAATAGAAGATTCTGTTTGATGAGAGTTCAAGTATCTTAAGAGTTTTCAGAAAAATCAGATGCACCTTAATGGACAGAGTATAATGGAGCACTCCAAAATTGTAAAATAAATAAATAATAAATAAATAAATAAATGGGTTATGATCTACTCATCTACTCCAATTTACTCTTTTACTGCCCACACATTTATTCAAAGACATTTATTGGGCACCTGCTCTGATTCATACACTGTATTAGGCACTGAGATCTGTTATGGGTTGAATTGGGTTTCACCAAAATTCACATTGATGTCCTAAACCCAGTACTTCAGAATTTGATCTTCCTTAGAAAGAAGGTCATTATAGATGTAACTTAACATACACTAATGTACAAAGTCTTACTGGAGAGTAGAGTGGGTCCTAATGCAATGTGACTGGTGTCCTTAAAAAGGGGAAAATTTGGACACAAGTACACACACAGGGAGAACACCATGTGAAGATGAACACAAAGATTGGGGTGACACTTCCATAACATGAGAAATACCAAAGAGTTCCTGCAAATGACCAGAAGCTAGGGAAGAGTCATGAAAGGATTCCTCCTCACAGCCCTCTGAAGGAACCAACCCTGCCGACATCTCCATCTTGGACTTCTGACCTCCAGAGCTGTGAGACAATCAATTTCTGCTGATGAAGTCACCCACTTTGTGGTACTCTGTTACGGAAGCCCTAGGAAACTAATGTAAGATTGGAGCAGGGTATCTTCCACCCTGATATGACCTATATTCCAGAGGGTAGAGTAAATTTAAAAACTTTTCTGTGTTTCTACCTCAAAGGACTCTATGGATATTATGTTTTAAAACAATCAAAATATAGATTTATGTATAAAAGAAGAAAGTAGAAATATGCTAATCTGAAGACATTCATTTATTAGCCAAAAATATAATTAATCTGTGCTCTGTATGGGACATTCTTCATATACTCTCCCAGCTCTATGCCCCACTTTTCTCTGCACTTTGATTGCTGAACTTAATGGATTGCATCTGTCAGGATCCCTTGACCTCTGTTGTTCAGGTGCAGTCAACCCATTGGAGGCACTGGAAGGACAGCGGGGAGCAGGAGAGAGCCCATTAGCTTCTCCTAATGGCCTGCGGTGTTTATAATGTTAGGGTTTTTTCTGCATGCTCGTCACTCAGCCAGTGTCTTCTCTCAACAGATTTCAACAACATGACTTTCTTCTTTTCCCCTTTAAGACTAGGCATGGTAAAAGTTTGCTCCTGGTAACTGTTACCTAGTAACTGTTGCTAGCTCCTGGGAACTTTATTCTTTCATTACCTTTAATCCTGCCCTCACTTTGTAATTACTCTCATTTTTATACCATTTTTAATAGCCTCTTTGAGTATGTCAATGATTTCTTGCCAGAACCATGGCTGAGACAAGAATTTTTCCAGGAATGTTGCCAGGAAACAGACCCTCAAATTTGCATTTCAGGATTGATGTCTCACATATTTGATGAGCACACAGATAACCTCTTTGCTAGGGGGCAGTAGGACACTGGTACTCCATGAATACAATGGCTTCATGCCTATTCAAATTATCACAGGTGAAATGAGATGGAGCATAGTGGAAGGAAGCTTTGGGAGATGAATTTGCTGTGGTGCTTAGTTGCTGTGCTCACATTGTTGATTTATAAAGTGGAAATAGGTTTGTTGGTTTTGACTAACACAAAAACACACACACAAATAAACTCAAAGCCTGAAATTTCTTTTCAAAATGCAGAAAGCATTTACACAGCTTATCTCATGTAGCTGGCTGCAGACATGACTGTGGATCAGGTACAAAGCCTTATTGTAAATGCTGTAGAGATGCAATGTCAATTAAAAGTACAATTTCTTCTAGATCTCTTACGCAAACATGACCACTAGTTAGAAAGTATATCCCAGAAAATGGGAATAGGAAATCTTGGTCAGCATATCTGTTTGTCCACTTTCCATGGACATCTGGAAGGAGAGATAAATAACCTGATATGAAATTTACATTAATTCATAGTCAGAAGATAACAGGTTAGTTATTGATAATGGTATTGAAAGAACCAGATTAGGAGATGAATGGCAAAGGATTCTAGGAGAGAGGGTTGTGAATAAACATC
The DNA here is from genome assembly GCF_002776525.5 of Piliocolobus tephrosceles. Classification (NCBI taxonomy): domain Eukaryota; kingdom Metazoa; phylum Chordata; class Mammalia; order Primates; family Cercopithecidae; genus Piliocolobus; species Piliocolobus tephrosceles. The sequence continues at coordinate 130,501,510 of NC_045436.1, forward strand.
TCAGAATGGGCAGAGTGTGAAAATATTCATGGGCCACATCAATCTTCCACCATGAAGTGAAAGTTGTCACCAATCAAGTGGACAAAATTACCTGTTGTGTGGATATAAGTCAGCTTCTACCCTTGGCCACTACATTGCTCATTTAATGGGCCCATTTACAAAGTGGCCATAGTGATAGGGATGGAGGCTGTACATGGGCTAAATAAGGTAGATTTCCCTTCACTAAAGCTGATCTTGTCACAACTACTGCTGAGTATCCAACATGCTAAAAGCAGAAATAGAAGTAAACACCAAGTCTCTACTATGAACACTTCCTGGGAAGCCAGATATTCACCAGGTGAAAGGTGATTACTTTAGGCTCCTTTTATCAAAGATGTTGTACACATAGGAATAGATTCATATTCCAAACACAGATTTGCCTTTGTGTCTGCAAACTCTTATTGTTGCTATTCAGGGACCAACAAAATTCCTTACTCACCATCTTTGTATCCTGAAACACACACACACACACACACACACACACACATACGGAAAAATGAAAGGGAAGAAAGAAATCACATTTTCTGAAACATTTCTGAAAATGTTTCCTTCACATATTACAGTGAAGGAAATGTACCAATGGCTTCCCTCAAGGTGTTCTGTGGTCTTATATTCCTCAGAGAGCAACTGTTTGACAAAGTGGTAAATTGGCTGCCAAAGGCTAAATAATGATAGTAGGTAGGTGATGATACCCTGTGAGTTTGTGATGCTGTTATACATGATGTAGAATATGCCTTAAATCAATAAATAGTGTCATCCCTTCTGCAGATATAATATATGAACAATCTGGGAAACAAGACGTATATGTAGGAATAGTCCCTCTTACTATTACACTAGTAGTAAACTAGATGTGGCCTCAGTGTGTTAGGAAAGTGAGTATTCAAAGAATTAATGTTTCCATCAGGGAGCATAATCATGATTCTATTGAAATAGAAATTAAGACTGATCTTGAGCTAGCGTGAACTTTTCATTTTGATGGACCAACAGGCAGAGAAAGGAGTCAATGCCCTGGGTTGAATAATTAATTCAATCCAACGAAACTTTTTTTCTTCCAACTAGTGGGGGCAACAAAACCCCTCAAAATCCAGGCAACTTAGCTCAGCCATTTTATTATTAGTTGCCAACAGGATGTTAAGGCAATGTAAGACAGGACCAGTAACTACTTGGTTCCTTTAGGGGTGAAGATTCGTGTAAACCGAACCCCCCTCCACCACCACCCAGGAGACCCCCCCCACACCCCCCCCCCAGGAAAAAAAAAAAAAAACCAACCAACTGATGTTGGCAGAGATTTTTTTTTAAATATGAAACTGGTGAACAAAGAAGGAAGATAAATATTTCAACGAGCTTTGTAACTTAAGCCTTATAATCAGCTACACATGTAGGCACTATAATCGGCTATGTTTTCTCGTAGTTATTATGTTTCTCCTTTCCATCCACTCCTGATACTTGATACTTTTATGGGAAGGGCAATGATCCCCAATAGTGTTACAACTAAGGTTCTTGGTGGGATTCTAGCTACATTGACATCTCCTCAAGGTGATGAAGAGATTAATACATCTTTATGTTTCCCCTGTTGAGGGGGATTTTTCTGTTGTGTTTCAGATTTATCTACCTAAATAAAGAACAGGAATGAATTTAATTGGGGAAAAAAGTGGATTGTACTGACTACTCATCATTTATTTTTACCCTTCTGAATTCATCCTGTGCCCTAATCTTTGCCCCAGAACCAGCACTTGGGATCTCTTGCCCTCTGGCATCCTGTTGGTTTCAACTAATAAAAAATACTCCCAAGGATCAGGGTTAGGAGGACAAAGTTATCGGGTACTGATTTTCACCACACCTCAACTTCCAAGCCACGATTTTGACAGTAGCTGTGTTCCTCCCTGGGTGTCCACAGCTACTATTGGGTGGCCCATCTCCCACAGCTACCGCTATCACTGGGTTCTGATACTTAACACCACAAGGCTTTGGCACAGAAATGGCTTTCCACTGTTGTGGACTCCCAAATGTTTAATCATCCTTTCTTGCTTTTTTTCTTTTTTTAACTGTTTGTATCTTTGTAATTAGTCCCTTCTTATAATTCTTGGACTGTGCCTCCTGTTTTCTGCTAACATCCTGATTGACTAAATTTTTGTTGATAAATGTCTTTTGTGATTCTTTAATGTAGATAAAAAACTTACTTGTGCAGCAGTAGAAATTATCTATCTTTTAAAGTCAAGACTCTACCAGACGCTGCCGTGAAATATATTTATTTGACCAACAGTGTTAATTACAGAGTAAAAGATTCTGAAGGAGAAGATATATTACCCGAGAACAGATGAATTAAGAGTAGTGGCATTCTGGGTATTATGTGCTATAACCAATATACTAAATACTTAGAAAGGTGTTGTAGTCATACTAAACAAATTGCATCAAGACTCTATCTGCAAAATACTTAAGTAGGATGAATTGGTGAAAATAACATGATTACAAAAACATCAAAATCCAGTATATTGGAGTGATTACAAGGAAACTTCTAATTTAAGTCTTTAAAGAACTATTAGGTTTTTTTAGACCAGGAAAACAGCCATCAGTTACTTGCCCAACTGCTGTATTTTTGGTTCTTTTATTACTATGCTGCTTTAGGAAAATGTTAATGATCTATTTTATGACACCTGAACTATTCTGTTGAGTATTGTTCCTTAAGAACCCACATAACTGATTCAAACTGCTTACTGAAATTTGTATGGTTATTTCTTTTGGGAAAGGAAAATGTGGGGGGAAAATTCCTTCAGAATATTGTGCAGAGTTAATGACTACCACATATCAACTCTCATTGGCCATTGCCTTTGCCACATACCCAATCATTTTACTGAAAAACAGAGTTTTCTGATTAACATTTATCCTCCCATTTTGCTCTTTGGGAGCTAAACATGATACTGTTAAAACATACTCTTTGAATTTAATAAGAAGATGATCAATTTTAAGGCCAATGATAAAATTTATGCTATCTCAACAGAAAGATGTGTAATGTTCAACATACCCAATAGTAAAAAGGAGGAGGCAGGCTTGATAGTTGTTCATTGCAATTGAGAAGGTCCCCTGTTTCTCTCTATATCCTGGACTAGACCACTGTAACAAACTGTCAGCTTTAGCCAAATTTTGTTTTTATGTCTCAGCAAAGATATGCTTCAAAGCAATCTTCCTTTGAAATCTGTGATAAAAACTATTCAAAGCAAACTAATTCCATCATCAAATAACTTGTATTTTCTCTTTTTAAAAAATGAAAAAATGCAACTCTTCCTTGCAATACATTTTTAATGGTATTTTTGGTAACTTTTTCTCCCATTGGGGGTTCTGTAGTGTCAGCCATGTTCTGACTGGGCAATCTTCTGTTTACATCAGAAGTGTTTAATAATTGGACTTAAATGAGATCACATGATAGCATTAAAAATCTGTCTCTATCAGTGATTCTTTCTGAGGAAAAAAACTGCTCAGAATGGAAAATTCATCACTATTATTTCTCAGCATTTTCATAGTGAGGAATTACACATAATGCAAATTTTGGCCTCTCCTGTGGGCCATAGGCCCCATGCCCATAATCCATTTTTCATCCTTCAACCTAGCCCATTCCTACCTCTACTCTGTGGTCTTTGTGCCTTAGGTTCTGCTTCAATTTGGTCCAAATCAATAGTATATGAACACATATCATGTATCAGTACCTAGATTAGAATATGAGAGATAATGGCACCAGTGCCTACAACAGACTATGAATAAATATGTGAATAAACAACATAATGCAGACTGAACATGAAATCAATGACTATAAAGACAGATATTGATAAATCAATATATAAAACAAATGCAGAAAAGTCCCTTTTGATTCTGCATTTGTGATTACTTATGGAAAATTAACTAGGCTTTAACAGCAAACAACTCATATGTATTTCTGAATGAAAACAATGATGTAATGACTAATGGTCCCAAAAGTGTATAACTTTGCACTCATTTTTTGCGGAAGAAAATTTAAAATCACAAATATTACAATTGATACCAAATATGAACAAAATTATAATAAAACTTTCTGCATAAAGAGACTAATAAGACATAATATAAAATCTAGAAATACACCCACACGTATATACTGACCTGATATATGAAAAAGTACCACCACAATTCAGACTGAAAGAATAGTCTTTTCAATAAATTTAGTTGATCAAATAGATATCCTTAAGGGGAAAATGTGAAATTGACCTTTACCTCACAGCATACACAAAAATAATTTGAGATATATTGTAGTCTTAAATATCAAAATAAAACAAAAAAACCTCTAAAAAAAACATAAAACAATATTTTTTTCAAACTTGGATAGAAAATATTTCTGAAACAAAACACAAAAGCACCAACTATAAATGAAAAACATTAATGAACTAAAACGTTCTGCCGTCAAAAATACATACATAAGAGGATGACAAGGCATGCTACACACTAGAAGATATTCCCAAGATACAGTACAAAAAAAGGATTTGAATTCAGAATCCTTGAAACCAATAAAAGACAAAAATGTAATTTTAATATGAGCGAAATATTTGAAAAACAGTGTGTCACTAAAAATGATATGCAAATGACTAATAAGCATATGAATGTATATTCAGTACCGTTAGTCATCACAGAAAACAATTTAAAATCACAATGAGACACTACATCTCCACCAGAATGCTGTAATTATGCATAGATATACATTTTTTATTTCATTCACAATACCAATACTGATTGATATTAAGTATTACTGATGATACAGAGAAACTGGAGTTCTTGTACATTTCTGATTTATATTTGTAAACTGGTAACTCTAGCTGACTATGCCTTAACTCACATCCTCCTAGTGTGTGAACTTTGATTTTGAACCCTCTAATAATTCACTATGACTTTCATTTGGGTATGGCTCCCTCACAGGAAAAACTTACAAAAGAGTTACTCTGCCTCTGCCATGACATTGCCTCTGAAAACTTACCTGTAGGCACCTTGGCCATGTCTTGTTTGGTGTATGACATTTGAGTATCCAGGACGGCACCACTCACTGTGCATCAGGTTAGTACAGAATGGTTTGCAAATAGTTTTCTTTCCAGACAGCCCAATAGAGGCCATGGGCAAAACCCCACTCCACCCCTATTTAGTTTTATGAACTAAATACTTCTGCCTTCCTCTTTCTCTTTCTTCCTCTAGACACCCAGTGATTCAGCATGAAAGATTTTATTTTCCTTTCCCAAATCAAATATTTCTCTCTCTGGAGAAGCTAGCCTTATAGTTTGGTTATTCCAGGAGAAAAAGTTGTTTACTACATTATGGAAGAAATTTGATGAGTTAAGTCCCTCTAATTTAATCATTGAGATAATCACTGGATGATAAATGATTTTACATATTTCTTTTGTTTTAAATAACACTTTGACAAAAAAAAATCTTTTTTTTTTTTTTGCATATTATAAATCTTGCCTCAGTTCTCCATTTTCCATTCCATGATAATAAGTCTCATTGTCACTCCAAGCATATGAATACTCTGAGACAGCCAGAGCAAAGTCATGTGTTTGAAAAGACAAAAGAGAAATGTATGTTCAGAATGTCCCAAATATCACTTTTTATTTTTATTTCCACAAATTTATCATTAAGGTTCTGCTAATCAAATTGAACTTTCTCTACTTCTGCAGTTTTATATTTCCAGACCCTTTAATATTCTTCTCAAATTTTAGCTTCTTCTTGATCCCTATATATAGAGATAATCTGTATTATTTCCAATATTTCTTTACTTTTTTTCTATTTTGATTTTATAGTGTTTACTACTATCTCTCTTCAACTGTAGCAACAGTTAAATCTGAACTTTTCTTTGCTGCCAGATTCCACTCTCCTTATAGCCATGGGCTACATATATATTGGATATAACCTGACATAATAGAAATACATTTCTAGCTCTTCAATGATTTCAAACAAGTTGCTTAAATTTTCTAAACTCAAGGTCATTTTATCTATAAAACGATAATACTATCAAGGAATGATTATAAATTTTGAAAGAAAGCTTCTAATATTGAGAACCCCATATCAGGAAGAATAATGAGTGATTATTTTTATAAAACAAATTTTTTAAATAAAAACACAATGTAATTTAAAGATTCTGAAGAACAACAACTGAAAATATTAGATGTATTTATATAGGAACTCATGAAGTAGACAGTTTATTCCTGATTAAAAAGTACAAATTATTATTATAAATACAGTGGAAAATGAAACTTTATCCTCTTCACTGCTTTCCATAGAGTATTTTTCCTTCATAAAAATGTTACCTTGTTTGCAATATTTTTAGGGCAAGTAAGTTAAATTGGAAAAACTCTAAAATGTAGAGGTTGGGGCACTTGCCCAAGATCAAATACTGACTACGTAGTCATGGGAATAGGTTGAGAAACAAATTCCTCCAGTTCCTTGCCTGAATTCTTTGCTTCAGCAACCAGAAACAAGAAATCTGTGAAGCTAATATTTTGCTTATAAAAATGCTCTACTGTTTGGGATAGGATATTTAAAGCATGTTTTTCTATTTATGTCACTTATTAGTGATAATGATAATAGCAACTCTATTTAGTATGTGGGACTTATGAGAAATAAATTTTGTGCTGTTCTGTGTATCTGGATGCATACCTGCAACATCAGTCACTGCTAGCCCACTATTATATTTGTTACAGTCACAAAAGAGATTAAACTCCCGTCATCTAAGAGCAGATTTGGACATTAAGAGTGCTTGGATTTTGGTCACTAAAATCCAAATTATTTTGTCTCTTCATTCACTTTTCTTTTGCCTTAGATCAGTAATCTATTTCTCTTCTCCTGTTCAAAGATTTGCCTCTGCAGCATAATACAAGGTTAACAGGTGGGTCTTGCTCTGAAAAGGATGAAACACTTGAAGTAACACTCGGAGGTGATTAAATGCCTTGGGGGAGAAGGGAGAAGAGTTTTCTCTTTCTCAATCTCCTTTTTCTCTTTTTCTTTCTACAGGTCCCTCCCTCCCCTTTTTTCTCTCCCCTCCCTTACTCCTTCCCCCTCTCTCTTTGATTTCACTGACAAATTATATGAAAGAGATCAGAGGATCAATTGCCTTAAAGAAAAATTCAGTGCTTATATCAAATATTGTATCAGAAAAATAGAAACTAGCTCAAATGCCTTTTGGTACACATGACTTTGGTAATCTTTGATAAATAAAACAAGTTTCAAAATTCTCTTTAGTAATTAAAAATCTTAAAGTCATGTTATGATAAATTAAGTAATCATAGAGTTTTCACTAAAAATCAGGGTTACTAAGAATTAGAATAGTTGTTAATAGATGTAGGATTATGAAAGTTAGCATGTTTAGAACAGGTTTTATGTAAAGTAGTTGTGATTCCTTTACCTAAATGTTTTATGAAGATGGATAGTGTATCTGACTCGGGAATGTTTTCCCTACCCAATTCCACACAAAGGAAGGCATGGAAGTCTGCCTTTTAAACAATATTAACTGGACACGCCAAATAGTAACCAGTAAGAGTGCCTGAGCCACCAGGCTCACATTTGTAATCTCAGCAATTTTGGAGACCAAGGTGAGCGAATCACTTGAACCTAGGATTTTGAAACTAGCCCGGGCAAGATAGTAGACCCCATAGCTACACAAAATAAAAAAAATTACCGGACACTGTGTCTTATGCCTGTAGTCTCACTAGGGAGGTTGAAGTGGGAGGATCACTTGAGCCCAGGAGGTTGAAGCCGCAGTGAGCTGTCATCGTGCCACTGCACTCCAGCCTGGGTGACAGAATGAGACCATGACTCACAAAAGGAAAGAGTGTCTGAGTCCACAGACTGTAGAGTGGGAGCTGGAATAATGGTATGGACAAATTCTCCACTTGATAGCCCTTTGTGGAGTGTTCACTGGTGCATATGGCCAAAGTCTGTGAGTCCCTTATATGGTTTGAATATTGGAGGAGGGACCTGGTGGGAAGTGGTTGGATCACAGGGGCTGACTTTGCCTTGCTGTTCTCATGATAGTGAGTTATTTCTCATGAGATCTAGTTGTTAAAAGTGTGTAGCACTTCCCCTTTCACTCTCTGTCTCTCTCGCCACCATGTGAAGAAGTGCTTGTTTGCTTCCACTTCACCCTCCACCAGGATTGTAAGTTTCCTGAGGCCTCCCTAGCCATGCTTACTGTACAGTCCATGGAACTATGAGTTAAACCTCTTTTCTCATAAATTTTCCAGTCTCAGGTAGTTTCTTACAGCAATGTGAGAATGGAATAATATGGTGCCTTCCAGTGACAACTACTGTGAATTTGTACTAGAGAATTTCCACTTGAGTGGCATTAACTATCTGGTTACAGGATGCTACCTGAAGTCATGCCTATGACTGAAGGACATAAAACGATCCGGAAACCCCGTGCTGTCTGGGGCAACACCAGAGAAACACTCTAATGTAGATAGTAGTGTGCAAATGAAGTCCCCAAAAGAGGTCCATAAGAGTCCAGGAAGAGTTTCTCTTCCTGAGTTCTTCAAAATCTGGAAACTACACGTGAGTATTCTTCTTTTATGGCAATATAGTTATTTGCATAAGTTCAATAAGAATCTGTTTTCCTTTGAAACAGGACACAATTGGAGACACAGTCGTTTTACCAAGGCTTTGTTAGAATAACATATTTGCAAGTAAAGTTCCAGCAAAGCCAACTTAAAAAGGGCCTATATGGCCAATCAGTTCTTTCTGTACTTTATGTAAATAATCAGGTCACGTATAATAAGCCTAAAACTTACTTGCACACATATTGGTCTTACTATAATTTCTCTTTGGTAGAAAAGGGGAACTAGGTGGAAAGAAATCATGTTTCAAAGGAAAAATATCTTATTACTAAATTCCTGCCGTGATATTTGTTTTTATTTTTATCTTTTTATTTATTTATTTATTTATTTATTTATTTTTTGAGACGGAGTCTTGCTCTGTCTACCAGGCTGGAGTGCAGTGGCCGGATCTCAGCTCACTGCAAGCTCCGCCTCCCGAGTTCACGCCATTCTCCTGCCTCAGCCTCCCGAGTAGCTTGGGACTACAGGCGCCCGCCACCTCGCCCAGCTAGTTTTTTTGTATTTTTTAGTAGAGACGGGGTTTCACCGTGTTAGCCAGGATGGTCTCTATCTCCTGACCTCGTGATCCGCCCGTCTCAGCCTCCCAAAGTGCTGGGATTACAGGCTTGAGCCACCGCGCCCGGCCAACCTTTGTTTTTAAGGGTGGATTGAATCATAAATTATGTCTTGGTTACAATAAGCCTCTAAAGAAGAATCAGGTTGTCATTTTCATCATGATGTTTTAATTAGCTTCCTAATAGAATAAACTTCTTTTTCCATTCTGACACTAATTCTCTTTTGATTGTCAACTTATTAATGCTATTTATTTCTCATTGTCTTACTTTTCCTAAGAAAATCAGAATCATGATATTTCAAAGGCTAGAGATGACTTGTCAAGGTTTTTTAATCTTCATTTGGAATCCTGTTGGGTCTGATCTGGTTTTTATTACCAATATCTTGCTGTTAAAACTACAAAAGCACCCTCCCTCTAGGCCCAGAGACTATTGAAGAAGAGTGCATGAGGTTGTAAAGGCCAGTTTCAAGGGACAGAATTAGTTCAGACTTTCTTAATCAAGGATGAGTACACATATGCCTAAAAAAGTTGACAAACTGAGAGACTTTGCCTGCTAGGCCACTATGTGCCTGCTTTTTTTCCATCCCAACCATAAAAAATTACTGAAAGGATAAAAAGGTATCTGGTGACAGAAACTTCTGGGTATAGTTGTTACCAGTTATGGGGTTTATATAAATGGAGATATAAGAAATTTCGGGCCACCTTAGAACAAATTTAAAAAGAAATCACAAAAAGATTATGGCACAATAAACGTTTCTAGATTCCTTCAGTTAAATGGTTTTGGCAAAATCCTTATATTTTGTATAGTTTATTGCTACAAGTCTGTAACTAAAACCAAGATTAAAGTAACTTAACATGCAGAATTATGGATAAGTCAATTTTGTAATCTTGCATTTTGGATTTGGTTTTTGACTATGCTGCTTAAAAGGTATTAAGGATTGGTGTGTGCCTGCCCACCTTCATTCCTGTCTGGACTAGACTGTTTAAACTGGTTGTAAGTCTTTTGGCTCTAAGTCCTTTGGCCATAGGAGTCCCACTGAGGGACACGATGAACCTGGGGCAGGTAGCCACACCACCTCAGCAACAATATGGAACAAAATAAAGCTTTGACCACTGATGCTGCCTATCACAGATTTTGTTCTAAAAGAGGAGACTGTAACCTAAAAATAAAATTCTAAGTGCCCCAACTGATGGAGTGAACCCTCTCTTGGCCAAGGGGACCACAGAGTAACCTTGAAAACTGAGTGTTCAGCCATGATAGAATGGGGAGTGGTCAGACATACCTTATTATTGCCCTCCCTCACTAACCATAATTATGCTTTCTTCCCTAAGGGCTTAGCAGAAACAAACTTTTTCAAAAGATTCCACCGCTGATATCAACCAACCACCTGATGTTGCCCCTTCTTTCTTGCCTAATAAGAGACCACCAACCATGCACTGGTTCTGTCCAGTCTATGGAGAATGCACAGTAAAGTATTTTGTGTCCTTGCTTCACCTTTTGATGTCAGAGGGACAAAAAGTTCACCCTAGATTTATGCTAAAGTAGCAATTTTTTGTACATGAAACTCATGGAGGGGCATAAAGCTCAATTGCACATGTACACATTTCTCCTTATAAATATTCATGACTCCTTGCATAGCTCATTGAATATGTATATTTGGTCATTCTGTTCAGTAAAAATTCTTGTTACCTTTTCCCTTCCCCTGAAGTGTCTCTTTTTGACTTCTAGTAAGAAGTTTTGCTTCCTAGTTTGTCAAAATGGCCACCCTGAAAGCTGTGACCTTTTATGAGAAATAAAGCTCTCCTTTCCAAATTTGTGAACCTTGTCATTCTTCAGTTGCCAATAAAAACAGGATTAGAATAATTAAGGGGCTTCAGAATGAGATCTTTCAATTATTTTACATGTACGTTCTTTTCAACTGACAAACATATCTCTCTTTCTGAAAACTAAGTATGAAAAACATAAAAGATTTGAAAAACAATGCCCTAAACATATGATGCATTATAACACGGTAAAATTATGCCTAGTTAGACTTTAAGGCTGCCTTCTAGGCAAATTCTATATGCAAACACACTAGCTAGAATTCAGTTCACCTAAAGCAAAGCAAATTTTATCTCTTTATACACCATTTGGGAGTAGTCTCTCACAAAAGAAGGTGTTGGATATACTCTTCTTATATGGTGAAATCCTGTCTTGACACAAAGCTTCTAGAGGAAAACAATCTTACTCTAAAATGTAATACTAACTGCTGTAGCTTAACTGGACAGGGATTTAGATTACTTGTTCATAATTAATGCAGAAGTCACTTTCATGATTAATGCAAAAAAGTGATCTGTTTTAAATTAGATCAAATCACTTTACATTAATCATGAAAGTGATCAAACAAAGCAGGTCATGTTTTGATCCACATTTTCTAATCATTTAACATAAAGCTTTGATAACATTGAGTAGATTGCTCTGGGTCAAAGCAGCCTCATAAAGCACACTGTTTTCTGGCTTCCCCAGAGAAACCCACTGATGTATGTTGTAAAATAACATAAGTAATCAGTCTTAACTCAAATACACAGTTAATCCACAAAAGAAAATTTACTCTAAAAAAAGGAAATATATCTACAATTATCCAAAGTTGGGTTTTATGTGACACCCTACTGCCACAGATTCTTGAGGAAAATTTAGTGATATTTGCTAACATTCATTAGCATCTGTATCTATCCATTTGGTGGACACTTGTTTACCATCCTGTACGCTGGGCACTATACAGAGCCTTTATCACATTTACTACACACATGCACATATACGTGCACCCCTCCACACACATACACTCCTATACCTGCACAAAAACTCTCCTCTGAAAATCTCCCTTTATTAAAATATCCTAAAATTTTGCAGCTTATACAAAACAAACACTTACTGCTCATAAGTCTTTGAGTCAAATGGGTAGCTCTGAGATCTTGACTGGATTCCCTCATGCATGTAGTCAACTGTGTGTTAGCTAGTTGGTCTTGGCTGGACTCATTCATGTCTGGAGGTCAGCTGATTCCTGACTAGTCTAGTGTAGGAATGATGTGTCATTTATATGCCTTGGCTCTGTGTTCCCACCCAAATTTCATCTTGAATTGTAATCACTATAATTCCCACATGTCAAGGGAGGAACTGGTAGGGGGTGATTGGATTGTGGGAGACGTTTCCTTCATGCTGTTCTCATGATAGTAAGTGAGTTCTCACAAGATCTGATGGTTTTATTAGGGACTCTTCCCCTTTCACACTCTCTCACCTGCTGCCATGTAAGACACGCCTGCTTCCCCTTCCACCATGATTGCAAGTTTCCTGAAGCCTTCCTAGCCATGTGGAACTGTGAGTCAATTAAATCTCTTTTCTTTACAAACTACCCGGTCTTGGGCAGCTCTTTACAGCAATGTGAGAATGGACTTATATAGTCATATAGCTCTGTTCCATGTGTGTCATCCTCCAGCAGGCTAGCTGGGGAGTGTAATAGCAGTTAAGCCAAAGCAACAAGAGAGCCAGACCCAATATTCAAATACTTTTCACTCTTTATATGTCTTATTGTTTATAAAGAAAGCCGCAATTATTTCTCCCATCTCTTTATATATACTTCTTTGTAATGTATCTGTTTACACATCTATTGAACCTGGGGTGGCCATGTGATTTGCTTTGATCTATACGATTTGGCAAAGTGACACTATTTAACTTCTGAGCATAAGCCTCATGTGGCATTGCATCTTCTGCTTTCGTCCTCTTGGAAAGTTATATTACCATGTGAGGAAACTGCATAAGGCCTACTGGAGTATGAGACCTCGTGGAGCCCAGCCAAAGACCAGCCACCGTACCTGAGAACTCCTAGACAAACCAGTCCATAAAGTGAACCGTCAGATAAATGCATCTGTATAAGCCACCTCAGGCAAGAGTGGCAGAGAACTGCAGCTGAGCTAAGTCCAAATTTGTGACCCACAAAACTGTGCAAAAATAAAATAGTTTTTGTTTCAGTCACTAATTTTAGGAATGATTTCTTATACAGCAATAAATACCTGAAAAACTCTATTATGCATTATGTTTGGTAAAATTCCATTGATCAAATCATATCACATAGTTATTTCCAGAGCCAATGAGTGTGCCAAAATGTCCCACCCACAAGAAGAAAAGTGAAAAATTAAGACCATCACTGCAATAAATTTACCATGTAAACATTTAAAGGTAAAGGAACTAATGCTGAGAAGCTTAAATGATTCACATAATATTACCCATTTAGTAACAAAATGTGTTGATCCTAGCTCATTTAACTACAAAACCTGTGCCTTTTATCATCTATGCCTGAAGAAAATCTATGATAAAAAAAAAAGAAAGAAAAAGATGTAGAACTTCAGCCTCTCAAAGCTGGGGACCTTGATTTCTGTAACTTTATTCTGTAACTTGTCACTCTGTCACTAGAAGCTTCAGTAAAGTATCCAAGACCCCAAATCCAATCTGAACTGAAATGAGTAATATCTACAATCCTTTAAACTTAGGAACATTTTTGACTAAGCATCAGTTGCCCTTGATATTAATCTGACCCCAATAAAGTGCTGTATTTCTGTTGAATGGGCTTTGACCTTATTCTAAATGTCTGGTTTCTCACATGATGTGCCCCAATTCTTCTAAATAGAGTTCCATTCTGAAATTCCACTTGTGGTAATTGACCTATTTCTTCATTGTTCTCTTTGCTTTTTTCAGTCTCAGTCAGAGACTGGACATATTTTCCTGGTTGAAATAACTATGGCCAAAGCCTTACTGCCATTTTCAGGCCTTTTTAGTGCTACCTGCCTGGACTTCTAAAAATTATTTGAACCTACTATCAATTACCTCATTCTTCACATTGGATAGATGCATGGCTATTTAGATTTAAACCCTATTGCTAGTTGTTTTCCTGCATCTATCCTGCTAAAACCTAAGACAGAATATTTTATTCATCTTTATATTACCTGGAAAGACTTTGCAGTACTTTGAATGTAGCCAATGTTTCACCAATGAGTGTTGAACAAATGACACAATTAAATGTTTAAATAAATACAGTTTTTTATGGTTTGGATCTATATCCCCATCCAAATCTCATGCTCAGTTGTAATCCCCAGTGTTGGAGGTGGGGCCTGGTGGGAGGTGATTTGATTGTGCAGCAGTTTCTCATGGTTTAACACCATCCCCCTTGCTGTTGTTGTCGTGATAGTGAATTCTTGTGAGATCTGCTTGTTTAAAAGTGCGGGGCACCTCCCTACTCTCTCTCTTGCTCCTTCTCAGGGTATGTGAAGTGCTGCTCCCCCTTTGCCTTCCGTCGTGATTGAAACTTTCCTGATGTCTCCCCAGAAGCTGAGCAGATGCCAGAATCATGCTTCCTGTACAGCTTGTAAAATCATGAGCCAGTTAAACCTCTTTTAAAAAAATAAATAAGTCACCCAGTCTCAGATATTTCTTTATAGCAATGCATGAATGGACTAAAACAAATTCACAATTTTTCCCAGCACTTTGGGAGGCCAAGGTGGGTGGATCGCTTGAGGTCAGGAGTTTAAGACAAGTCGAGTCAACATGGCAAAACCCTGTCTCTACCAAAAATACAAAAAGTACTCAGATGCAGTGTTGCATGCCTATAATCCCAGCTACTTGGGAGGCGGAGGCAGGAGAATCACTTGAACCTGGGAGGAGGAGGTTGCAGTGAGCTGAGATCATATCACTGCATTACAGCCTGGGTGACAGAGTGAGACTCCATTTCAAAAAAAAAAAAAAAAAAGTTTACTATTTAAAGACAGCAGTTTCATATGGTTGCTTATGACAGGTATAACTGTTGCTATTGTCTCTTTTCTGATACTATTTTTACACTCATTGGTTAGTAAGAAAATTAACCACTGGTGACTTTAATTATATAATATAGAAACAGCTTCTATTACCTCCTGATGTATCTGTGCTTACCAGTGGATTTTCTAGAGTTACTGGGTACCATGGTGATCTGTGCTTCTATGGAGGCTAAGTGGAGAAATAGATATCGAATTTGGTTGGTGTCAGGAGAAGCAAATTAGGTAAAAAGAAGTAAATACTACATTTTAGATAGCACAATGATTTCTCTTTGAGTTGCTCTTTTTGGTTCATAAGACTGGTGAAAAAAAATAAGAAAAGATGGATGTCTGGAGACTTTTAATAAAGAGAAATCTGTCCTGTTTTGATTTTATCTTATTCTGTTTGCAGGAAGAAGAAAAAAAAAAAAAAAAAAAAAAAGCAAGCCCAGTGACTATTGTAGAGTGAATAAGTCTGTGATGATTAACTTTGTGTCAACTTAATTGTCTTTATGATACCCAGATATTTGGTGAGCTGTTATTTATGGGTGTGTCTGTGAAGGCATTTCTGGATGAGATTGGCATTTCTATCAGTAGGCTGAGTGCAACAAATTGCCCTCCCCAACGTGTGTGGTCCTCATCCAATCTCTTCAAGGCCTGAATAGAATAAATGGCTGAGTGAGAAAGAATTCTTTCTGACTGATTGATTGTCACTGAGTTGAGACATCTGTCTTCTGCCTTTGGACTCAGACATAGGCTGGAACTATACCAGTGGCTCTCTTGGGTCTGAACTTGTGAACCAATTCCTTATAGTAAATACACACACACACAGACACACACACATACGTATTCTGTTGTTTCCATTTCTCTGGAGAACCATTAATAATACAAAGTTCTTCCTAACAATAGTGTAAATGGAATTGTTGAGCAAGCCAAGCATTCAGTGAAGATCTCATTCCCACCAAAATTAAAAGTGATGATCCTCTAATTTCATTGTTTAACTTGCAATCATGTTAAAGCATCTGCATTCTGAAAATACATAAACTATTCAGCAAATACATAAAAGAAACAAGGATTTTAGCACAAAAGGCGAAAGAAAGGTGAGGTCTACATTTTCCTATGGACATTAGCAAGTCTTGAACAAGTAATTACATGAATAATATGTGTTTTTAAAGGTCTGATGGTTTTCATGATACCAACCAAAGATGTATTTATCATTTTCCAAGGTTCACACAGCATTAATAAAAAAGTGATGTCACAGCTCCCTATGCTATTGCCAGAGCAAGTTTTTGTTTTTATGTTGTATCTACTATCAGAAGGTGGGACGGAGACTAGAAAAGGTAAATAATTAGTACTTTCTTTCCTCCTTTCTCTTTTGTTCTACTTAAGAAATACTCGAAGGTATTTTATATGATTTATAAATACCTGTGTGTGTGTGTGTGTGTGTGTGCGCATATGTATGGACACTTCCAGTTTTAAAAATTCATTGAAGAGGTACATCAGCAGGAGAAACTTAGCTGAAGCTACGTAATTATATATAAGAATTCTCTAAAATCACACATTTGGAAGATTTAAAGGATAGAAAAAATTAATGGCCAAAAATGTTATGGAAACAAAACCTTTCATGAAAAGAGAATTTCTTTTTTTTCCCACCTTACTGCTCTGAGTTTAAGAAAGTGAGCCATGTAATGGCTGTCATAACAATTGTCAAGTATCTAATATATAAATGTCATATAGTGCTGAAAATATCAGAATTGTTGATAATTTAAAATAGGAAGAACCCAGTATAGAAATACACTATGAATAAGACATTTTTGTTTTTCTCTGAGCCACTGGTACAATAGGCCATTTTTATTAACAAAAATGGACAATAAAATAAAACAATGCTTAAAAAATCTCATGTAAGTTTTAAAATCAAGTGGCGTCAGTTCTCTGACTCTGTTTTTCTCCTTCGATATTTTGTTGACTCTTGTGGGTATTTTCACTCCTTTTTAAACACCTTGATTGAAATATAACTCACAAACCATAAAATCCACCAATTTAAAATATTTTATGACTTTTAGTATATTCACAGAGTTATAAAACCATCGCTGAAATCTAATTTTAAAAATATTCCATTAATCCAGTAAGAAACTCCCTACACATTATCATTCATTTCCTATTCACACTCTTCCCCAGCCCCCTGACTCAGACAACTGCTCATCTCTTTTCTCTCTCTATTGATCTGGCTATTATCAACATTTAATATAAATGAAATCAGACAATATGTGGTCTTTTGTGACTAGATTCTTTCATTTTGCAAAACATGTTCAAGGTTGATTAATATTGCAGCATATATCAGTAATTTATTTTGTTTTATCGATAAATTGTATTCAATTGTATGGATGTACCAGGTTTCATTGATCCATCAGTTGATAAACAGTTGGGTTATTTTCACTTTGAGGTCATTATGAAAAATGCTGGTCTGAACATTTGTGTACAAGCTTTTGTGTAAATGTGTATTTTTATTTCTCTTAAATAAGTAAAGTAGTGGGATTTATGGGTCATATGGTAACTCTATGTTTAGTCTTTTGATGATCTGCAAAACTGTTTTCAAAACCGGTTGCAGCATTTTCCTTTTCCACCAGTGCAGTGATTGGTCTCATCGTGTTCTCCCAAAATTCATGCGTTGAAACCCTGTGATAATATTTGGATGTGTGGCGTTTGGGGATTAATTAAGTCCTGAGGTTCGAGTACTCGTAAATGATATTAGTATCTCTGTAAGAAGAGTCCAGAAAGTTAGCTAGCACACTTTCCACCCTGTGTGTCATAGCAAAAACAGTGCTGTCCGCAAATCAAGAAGAGGGCTTTCACTAAATACCCGACTCTGCTGGCATCCTGATCTCAGACCTCTAAACCTCCAAAACTGTGAGAAATAAGCGTTTGTTGTTTAAATCACTCAGTTAAAGGCATTTTGTTTTAGTATCTCCAGCTAAGACAATTAGCATTGCTATCAATTTTTCTAAATCCTCACACACTTGCAATCTATCTTTTTGAGTATAGCCATTCTAGTGGTTCTGAAGTGGTATTTTATTGTTAATGCATATGATTTTGTTTTCCTTTTTTTGTTATTATTTACTTTTTAAAAATTAACAGGCCCTTTTTCTAGAACAAGAAGTGTAGAGTTCCCATATAATCCCTCCTCTCCATGCCCCATGCACTGTTTCTCTTATTATTAATATCTTGCATCAGTGGGATATATTTGTTATAATTTATGAATCAATATTGACATATTATAATTAATAAAGTCTATTGTTTATATGGGGATTCACTCTATATTTTGTACATTCTTTGGGGGTTGACAAACATAAAATGGTGTGTGTCCACCTTTATAGTATCATATGAAATAGTTTCATTGCCTTAAAATTCCTCTGTGCTCTGCCTATTCATTCCTCTCTCCCTCCTAATCCCTGACCACCACTGATCCTTTTACTGTCTCCACAGTTTTGCCTTTTCCATAAAGAATGTCATATGGTTGAAATCAAAAAATGTAACCTTTTCAGATTGACTTCCTTGACTTAGCAATGTACATTTAAGTTTCTTCCATGTCTTTCCATGGCTTATTAGGTCATTTCTTTTTAACACTGAATGATATTTCATCCTATGTTGTGCTACTGTGTATCCACTCACTCATTAAAGGACATTTTAGTTGCTTCCAAGTTTGGACAATTATGAACAAAACTTCTATAAACATCTGTGTGAAGATTTATGTATGGACATTAGTTTTCAACCCAATTGGGTAAATACCAAGAAGAGTGATTGCTGTATCGTATGTTAAGAGTATACTTTGTTGTATAAAACACTCCAAATTGTCTCCCTTTTTCATTCCCATCAGCGATGAATGAGTGTTCTGATTTCTCCACATTTACACCAACATTTGTTATTTTGTTTTTTTTTTATAATAACTATCCTAATGGTTGTAAAGTAATATGTCACTATGATTTTGATTTGCATTTCCCAAATATCTAATGATGTTCAGTAATTTTTCATGTGGTTTTCATCTGTACATTCTCTTTGGTGAAATGAATTTGGCCATTTTCTAATTGAATTGTTTGTTTTTTCTGAAATACAATTGGTTTTCTTTCATGGATCATGCTTTTTGTGTTATGTCTAAGAATTCTTCATCAAATTTTAGGTCCTGAAGACATTTTACTATGTTTTCTTCTAACAGTTTTATAGTTTTACATTTTCCATCTAAGTCCATGTTTCAGTTTCAATAAATTTTAATATAAGATGGGAGATTTAGGTTGATGTTCTAATGATTTTTCCTGATGAATATTTCATTTTCCAGCACCATCTGCTGAAAATAATGTTTTTTCACTGTTGGATGTCTTCTGCATCTTTCTGGAAAAAATTAGTTGTCTGTTCTTGGATGATGTATTTGTTGATTTTCTATTTTGTCCATTAATCCATAAGATACTTTATTCACCAAGAGCACACAGACTTGATTATAGTAGTTATATAATAAATCTTAAAATTTGATAGAGTGATTCATTGCACTTTACTCTTTGACAAAATTTTGTAAATAGTTCTTTTTTATTTCCATATAAATACTGCATTTTAGTATCTATTAATTTTTCTCTAAACAATAAGAACATATTAGAATAGGCAGAAAATATTTTAAATTTCAGATTTCAAAATGTGAAAATGTATGTCTGTCTGTTGGGGGCAGGTGGTTGTGGTAGAAGAGTAAGAATGTTCTTTATGATAGCATACATGATTTGTTTTATTGTAATCTGTGTGTTTAAATTGTATTTCCCCTTTTTTTTAAATCAAAGTCACTGTATAATGTCAACTGTAATTTATTTCCCCAGTTCATTGCCTGGTACCTAGCAGTCATTCAATAAATGGTAAATAACACCTTCATTAACATAAGAATGGAGCTGCTTTATCGTATCTTTGTAAATTGATTGATTAGAATACGTATTATTACTTCATTGGGCCCTCGATAAAAAGAGGAAAGGATTGGAGACTTGCATATTCCTGATTTCAGTGCAAATATTGTGGCCTCCTGGCTATGCCTTTGTATATGCAGCAAGAAATAATTCATTTCTGAAAAGTCTTATTATTGTATTATTAAACACATGAGTTTAGAGTGTAAAACAAAAGAGTTTTTACTTTTTCCCTACAGTGGCAAATGTTTATACCAAGTCAATCTGTGTTAATCACACAGAATCTCTCCAACTCTTTCTTTTTTCTCTTCTTATCTTGATTTTTTTTAGCATTTTAACTCATCTACCTCCTCATGGAGTCCTGTTTTTTGTTTGTTTGTTTGATTTGTTTTTGGTTTTCTTCTTCTCTAGGCCTCAAACTAGTACAAATCATTCCAGCATATTAGGTTTTTCCTTCTGTCATGGTGATGATAAACAAGATGGGAGTTGGATAGAATCGGAGGCTTCTTAGGCTGAAATAACACAGAGAATACCTCTGTCCAGCCTGAAGTTGACTCAAAGTATTTACAAGACAGATGAACCTTTTTTTCTAGTAATATTTCTTACTTCTTTAGCAAAATCCTGGCACATACTATTGTGAAAAGGATTTCTGCCACTTTACGAGGATCAAACAAATATTAATTTTAAATCCTAGTTTAGTATGACCCATGACGTCAGAAAGGAAAGTGGGTATGTAGGGCGCACCCTATCTCAACAGAGAGATAGAGAGTGGTTTTTAAAATCTTACTATAGTATTTTCTTTAAAAAATCGTAAGATAAATATCTCTGTTTTCTGTAACTCATGCCTCTGCGTTTGTGGAAAGATTTATAATACACGGAAGATATTCACACATTAGTGATTTATTTTATCCTCATAAACCGTTGTTGGAGTAGAGAAAGAGGAATTATTATTGTTATTCAAATTTAAGATATGAAGAATCTGAGACTTAAATGATGCCTGCAAGGTTACAGAGCGAGAATTTCTAGCTCTAAGTTAGCAGAAACTTTCCAACATACCATATTTTTTTCTTGCATACTACGAAAAAAGTGGGTGAGTAATCATAAAAATAAAACTACACAAAATAAAACTACATAAAAATAAAAAACTTTTGCAAAAATCAGAAAAACACTTCAATCAGTGAATATAGTGCAAAACTCAGGCTTGAAATTACAAGTTTGTGTGTTGCATTTTCAATTTTTAAAAATATTTTAAAAGCCTAATTTCATCGGATTAAGATCACAGGAAACATTTTTCAATGCCCAAAAGTCTCCATAATCCAAGGAAAATTTATTATTGACAATACAACAAGGAGAAAAATAAAAGACAGCAACAGATAAAGAGAGATTAAGAAAGAAGGAAAGAGAGAAAGAAAGAGAAGGAAAGAAAAAGAGAGAACTGAAAACATTAAGCAAATGTATTTCCTATTCTTAATATTAATTCATTTAAAGTATCAGAAATTTTAATGATTAAGTTGTTTCACCTAGATGGAAGCTATTGATTAAAATAAATGTTTATCGCTGGGGGATTGTTATAAAGGTGACTGAGGACAGACACAAAGAAGTGTTTTATAACCATTGAGACCCCAGTTTGTGCCTCATCTCTTAGACTTAAAAGATGTACAGCCTGATATGAGCTCAGACAGGAAACAGATGCACAGCCCCAGCAAGACTTACCATCTTGATATACAGTGTTAGACTAACACAAATTGATTACACACTGGTTCATTGCTGCAGAGAAAATCCTATAGCTACTGATGGGTTTTGCTCTTGAGATCGAAGGTCACAAAAATATTATATTCCTGTACTTGAATATTAATTAATTTTTCCTAGTGATCACTTGGGGAAACAAAGGACCACAGAAGGGAAAAAGGTTTCCATAAAATTCAATTACTCTGTGTTTAAAGGAAATAAGATGTATTTTTATGTCAGAGGTGTGCTTTCTCATATGATAGCTTTGGTAACAATTGGTGATTATTCTGGACATCTACATAATTACTAATGGTTATCTGTGACAATTTTATTTACTCTTCTGGAAAATCCTGATTGATCAATGTATATTCAATCATGCATTGCACATATGGAAATATGTTTAACGCTTTTATAGTATTGAAAAAATATGCCGGGCGCAGTGGCTCAAGCCTGTAATCCCAGCACTTTGGGAGGCCGAGACGGGCGGATCACGAGGTCAGGAGATCGAGACCATCCTGGCTAACACAGTGAAACCCCATTCTACTAAAAATACAAAAAACTGGCCGGGCGAGGTGGTGGGCACCTGTAGTCCCAGCTACTTGGGAGGCTGAGGCAGAAGAATGGCGTGAACCCGGGAGGCGGAGCTTGCAGTGAGCTGAGATCCAGCCACTGCACTCCAGCCTGGGGGACAGAGCAAGACTCCGTCTCAAAAAAAGAAAAAATATAGTCTGGATGTGTCATGATTAGGAAAAATTCATTCAAATATTTAATGTATAAGGAAATAAAATATAGCTGTAAAACACAGAAAAAAAAAAGTTACACCAAATAAACTTTTCCGCTATTTAGTAAGACTTAATTGCAGAAACAAATATTTCCATTGACAAATGGAACCAATCTAAACACCATTAACTGTCTCTGAAGGGAAGGAAATTTAGCCAAGTGTCTTAAGCTCTCTGCTGAGGTTCCCTCATCTGTTAACTGAGACATATAAAGGGTGTTTTCCTCACAAAGAATTTTTTTCCTTTAATTAGTATTTTTAAATATACAAAATAAGTTACAAGCACTGCAAAATTTAAAGTGAAATAGTTAGATATATCCAATAAAGCAACTGACAATGTTTATTTGGTCTTGTTCATAAGGCTTCAAAGTTTGGAGTCAGAAGATCTATAATCGGCACTTTGAAAAGATTATCACAATGCTTTGTCCTTTCTTGTATTCATATGTTTTGTCATATAAATTTGCAATCCCCTCCCATGGGGTTGGGGCAGACACAATTTCTATCCCTGCATTCAGCCACATATTGATCTGGCCAATGAGATGTTAACAAACGTAATGCAAAGAAAAGATTGAAGTTAACTTACACAACTGGGCTCATTCTCACATTTTCCCTTTACTACTATCATGAAAGGCATTTCAGGGATAGCTTGACACAGGATAAGAGACACATAGAGAAGAGCTGATGTTTCTGAGTTTTCCCAGGTGAGGCCATGCTGGATCACCTGATAACCACGTAACCTCTAGGCATGATCAACAGAGTTGCTGCTTGGGCCATTCCAACCATATGAGCAATAAGTTCTCCTAGTTATTTACCACAAAATTTCTGTGGTTGCTTGTTTCACATCATTGTTAAGGCTAGAGGTAGATAATGAAAAAATGTGTACTGAACATAGAGTACTGCTGTAACGAAAATATAGTCCATTGATTTGGGGATCAGGAGACAGGCAGTAAAAATACCATCAGAGGAGCCTGGAAAAATTGGAGAATACTGCTACAGGAATTTTAAAGTTTTATCACTTGTGTTATAAAGTTACGTCACATTTATTAAAACTGTCACATGTAATGCAAAAATTGGAAAATACCTAATAAATTTTGGGGCTTGACTTAAGAGATCTTCACGAAAAGCATTGAAAAAACTTTTTGGAATAAGTGCGATGTGGTGCTGAGAAAAATGTATATTCTGTTGATTTGGGGTGGAGAGTTCTACAGATGTCTATTAGGTCCGCTTGGTGCAGAGATGAGTTCAATTCCTGGATATTCTTGTTAACTTTCTGTCTCGTTGAACTGTCTAATGTTGACAGTGGAGTGTTGAAGTCTCCCATTATTATTGTATGGGAGTCTAAGTCTCTTTGTAAGTCTCTAAGGACTTGCTTTATGAATCTGGGTGCTCCTGTATTGGGTGCTATATATTTAGGATAATTAGCTCTTCCTGTTGAATTGATCCCTTTACCATTATGTAATGGCCTTCTTTGTCTCTTTTGATCTTTGATGGTTTAAAGTCTGTTTTATCAGAGACTAGTATTGCAACCCCTGCTTTTTTTTTGTTCTCCATTTGCTTGGTAGATCTTCCTCCATCCCTTTATTTTGAGCCTATGTAGGTCTCTGCATGTGAGATGGGTCTCCTGAATACAGCAGACGGATGGGTCCTGACTCTTTATCCAGTTTGCCAGTCTGTGTCTTTTAATTGGAGCATTTAGTCCATTTATATTTAAGGTTAATATTATTATGTGTGAATTTGATCTGGCCATTATGATATTAACTGGTTATTTTGCTCGTTAGTTGATGCAGTTTCTTCCTAGCCTCGCATTGCGCTTATTCCAAAATTGACCACATAATTGGATGTAAAGCACTCCTCGGCAAAAGTACAAGAAGAGAAATTATAACAAACTGTCTCTCAGACCACAGTGCAATCAAACTAGAACTCAGGACTAAGAAACTCAATCAAAACCACTCAACTACATGGAAACTGAACAACTTGCTACTGAATGACTACTGGGTACATAACGAAATGAAGGCAGAAATAAAGATGTTCTTTGAAACCAATGAGAACAAAGATACAACATACCAGAATCTCTGGGATACATTTAAAGCAGTGTGTAGAGGGAAATTTATACCACTAAATGCCCACAAGAGAAAGCAGGAAAGATCTAAAATTGACACTCTAACATCACAATTAAAAGAACTAGAGAGGCAAGAGCAAACACACTCAAAAGCTAGCAGAAGGCAAGAAATAACTAAGATCAGAGCAGAACTGAAGGAGATAGAGACACAAAAAACCCTCCAAAAAATCAATGAATCCAGGAGTTGGTTTTTTGAAAAGATCAACAAAATTGACAGACCGCTAGCAATACTAATAAAGAAGAAAAGAGAGAGGAATCAAATAGATGCAATAAAAAATGATAAAGTGGATATCACCACTGACCCCACAGAAATACAAACTACCATCAGAGAATACTATAAACACCTCTATGTAAATCAACTAGAAAATCTAGAAGAAATGGATAATTTTCTGGACACTTACACTCTCCCAAGATAAACCAGGAAGAAGTTGAATCCCTGAATAGACCAATAGCAGGCTCCGAAATTGAGGCAAATATTAATAGCCTACCCACCAAAAAAAGTCCGGGACCAGATGGATTCACAGCTGAATTCTACCAGAGGTACAAGGAGGAGCTGGTACCATTCCTTCTGAAACAATTCCGATCAATAGAAAAAGAGGGAATCCTCCCTAACTCATTTTATGAGGCCAACATCATCCTGATAACAAAGCCTGGCAGAGACACAACAAAAAAAGAGAATTTTAGAGCAATATCCCTGATGAACATCGATGCAAAAATCCTCAATAAAATAATGGCAAGCCGGATTCAGCAGCACATCATAAAGATTATCCACCATGATCAAGTGGGCTTCATCCCTGGGATGCAAGGCTGGTTCAACATTTGCAAATTAATAAATGTCATCCAGCATATAAACAGAACCAAAGACAAGAACCACATGATTATCTCAATAGATGCAGAAAAGGCCTTTGACAAAATTCAACAGCCCTTCATGCTAAAAACGCTCAATAAATTCGGTATTGATGGAATGTATCTCAAACTAATAAGAGCTATTTATGACAAACCCACAGCTAATATCATACTGAATGGGCAAAAACTGGAAAAATTCCCTTTGAAAACTGGCACAAGACAGGGATGCCCTCTCTCACAACTCCTATTCAACATAGTGTTGGAAGTTCTGGCTAGGGTAATCAGGCAAGAGAAAGAAATC
>NC_045436.1:130527636-130548335 GCF_002776525.5 Piliocolobus tephrosceles
CAAACACCGCATGTTCTCACTCATAGGTGGGAACTGAACAATGAGATCACTTGGACTCGGGAAGGGGAACATCACACACCGGGGCCTATCATGGGGAGGGGGGAGGGGGGAGGGAATGCATTGGGAGTTATACCTGATATAAATGATGAATTGATGGGTGCTGACGAGTTGATGGGTGCAGCACACCAACATGGCACAAGTATACATATGTAACAAACCTGCACGCTATGCACATGTACCTAGAACTTAAAGTATAATAATAATAATAATAAAAAGAAAACTTCATGCTTTTTAAAAGCTGAGTAATATTCCATTTTTTTGTATTCAAAGTTATATGTATCCACTCATTTGGTAAAGGAAGTTTAAATTGCTTTCACCTATTGGCTTTTGTGGATAATGCTTCAATAAATGATGTGCAAATAAAAAATAATAATAATAATAAAACAATTTGTGGCCAGGTGCTGTGGCTCACACCTGTAATCCTAGCACTTTGGGAGGCCGACACAGCGGATCATGAGTTCAAGAGATCGAGACCATCCTGGCCAACATGGTGAAACCCTGTCTCCACTAAAAATACGAATATTAGTTGGGTGTGGTGGCATGCGCCTGCAATCCCAGTGACTCAGGAAGCTGAAGCAGGAGAATTGCTTGAACCTGGGAGGCGGAGGTTGCAGTGAGCCAAGATCATACCACTGCACTCCACCCTGGTGACAGAGCGAGACTCAAAACAACAGCAACAACAACAACAGCAACAAAAACAATTTGCTCTGTGTTT
Organism: Piliocolobus tephrosceles; assembly: GCF_002776525.5. Lineage (NCBI taxonomy): Eukaryota > Metazoa > Chordata > Mammalia > Primates > Cercopithecidae > Piliocolobus > Piliocolobus tephrosceles. The sequence goes on from NC_045436.1 coordinate 130,528,412, forward strand.
AGTGACCTTCAACTTTAAATAAATGTTAAAGTACTGGCATAAAAAAAAAAAAAAAAAGAAAAGAAAAGAAAACACTTTTTGGTTGCATTTGGCTCTTCATGGTAATTTTCTTTTCTTCTTCTTTTTTTTTTTCTTGAGTAGTAATAAATCCTTATTGTCAAACAATAGTAGTAGATGTTTATTACCAAAAATAATATATCTTTGTGGCCTACCAAAAGATGTAGTACCTTGCATCTAAAGAGAAATCCTTGGCAATTGTTCTGTTTTTTCTTTGCACCTCTAAATGTTCCTTTACTTTTCTTTTTTCTTATTATTATTATACTTAAAGTTCTAGGGTACATGTGCACAACATGCAGGTTTGTTACATATGTATACTTGTGCCGTGTTGGTGTGCTGCACCCATTAACTTGTCATTTACATTAGGTATATCTCCTAATGCTATCCCTCCCCACTCCCCACCCCCCACAACAGGCCCCAGTGTGTGATGTTCCCCTTCCTGTGTCCAAGTGTTCTCATTGTTCAGTTCCCACCTATGAGTGAGAACATGCGGTGTTTGGTTTTCTGTTCTTGAGATAGTTTGCTGAGAATGATGGTTTCCAGCTGCATCCATGTCCCTACAAAGGACATGAACTCATCCTTTTTTATGGCTGCACAGTATTCCATGGTGTATATGTGCCACATTTTCTTAATCTAGTCTGTCATTGATGGACATTTGGGTTGGTTCCAAGTCTTCACTGTTGTGAATAGTGCACTCTTCATGGTAATTTTCTAAAAGAAAAATGCAGGATAAAGCACTGGCCAGTTTCCAAGCAGCATTTAGCAGGCATGTGGAGTGCTTAGATATTCTGGAAATTGCTAGTTTGGAAAATAAAAATTATTCTCAGCTTCAGCCTCTCAAACAAGTAAAAGATTCTCAAATTAGTACATTGCTTTAATTCAAAGACTGAATCAAGGCTTTCTGAGATGCCTTGTTAGGACAAAGAATTGAAGAATTAAAGCTGCCAAGTAGAATTTCCTCATCTGGAAAAATGGATTCCTAGGAATCCTAATGGTGTTGTTATCATAACAACCTGACATGTAAAGATACCAGTAACTGTAAATCTAACAGGTAGGCAACTGGAGCGTAACTTTTGGTGCACATAATGAATATGTGTGCAATTGGGGTGTAACTTTCGGTGCACACAATGAACTCAAATCTGATGCATAGAAAAACCATAAAGTTTTTAAGATGGTCACACTTGTAACGTAAATAAAATTTCATTAGCTACTAAAAAACAAAAAAAAAGAAAAGAAAAAAGAAAGAAAACACACACACACAAAACAAAAGACAACAACAAAAAAGATGCTTGCTATAGCAAAAGCAACACCTAAAGGGGCTGGGTCATTCTCAGTTTGAGGAACCAAGGCTTCATCAAAGAACATATCTCATTCCAATGTGTTCTTCTGGCAACATTTTCCCTGGAGAGATTTCAGAATTGATACAGACAAGTGACTGCCATGATGCCTCCTGCTTTTTCTTATTCAAATGAAAGTGCTTACTGTAGTTATTCTTTCCCTAAATGAATGACAAAAAGTAGATATTTATTATGTTCATGGATTTTATGAGTCAAGAATTTGATTTGGATACAGTGGAAATGGCTTCTCTCTGCTCTGTGATCTCTGGCACCTCTGCTAAAGAACTTGAAGGGTAGTTCAAGTTATCTGAAGGTTTGTTCATGAAGACATCTGGTGAGAGATGTTGGTGGGAATCTTAACTTTACCTGTTAAGCATAATATTTTTAAGACGTTCTGGTCTTGGTCTCCTCACCACATAGCGGCTAGGTTTAACCAGAAATATTGCTGAGGCCATTTAATTTGAGTTTGTAAGGGCAAATAATTTATCTTTTTACTGTATAGTTATCTAGATCAAGAACCCATATCAAAACCTGTTAAAGATTATACAATTTTGGACACCGTGAGATTGATACTATAGCTGGGTATTTGGTTGGAGAGGGGCTGCTGAAATAAAGGTGAAAAAATTCACATATTAGAAATTCTTGAATAACTATGGCTGGTGTGAAGACTGTGCTAGTTTACACTTATCAACCCAATAATTTACCTTTTTTGTCTTCACACACTCTGCCATGTAACATTCCAATGCTTTTCCATGGTAGGTATAAGGAGATTGATATAATTACCCTCCCTTGAGCCTAGCCATATGTCATATATGTCATGTCTTGGCCAATGAATTATTAGCAGGCATGATGCAAACAGAAGCTTGGACTAGTCTAATAAAACTGTACTTGCCCTTGCTGTTGCCGTCTGCCACCACCATGAGAAGAATGTTGTGGCAAAAAAGGAAAAATAAAACTGATATTCACATATCATACCCCAAATAACATCCATTAAAAAGACAAAAATGAATGCTACTCTGGATTACACTGTCATTCACTGCTAATTGGAAATGTATATCAAGAGATAATTAATACTTTACTTGATCAAATTTTGCCCATGCACTATATTAATTGGGCACATGTTTGAAAAAATCAGAACTTACTACTCAGGAGAGAAATGCTCAGATGTACACATATCACACTTGCATCCTGTTGAGCTACAGGGAAGTGGTGAACATCTGTATGAGATCGTCATTTGTATTGTTAAGCAGAGCACCCAACAAATTATCCGTAGACTGCAGTTAATGTTAACTAGAATACCAATGACTTTTGCACATCTGCGGTGAAATCAAATTTACATGCTTAACACTTTACTGCAGGAAATTTCCTATTTGAAAGTAGGAGACTGACGAGGCACTTTGCAATGAAAGGGCCTATATAAACGAAAATGATTATTACCTTATTAGTTATAAATGGACATCAGTTGTAGACATAGCTTCAGATATAAGTCTATGAAAATACCTATGCATATTTCAATAACTAATAATTATGCACATCATTATTCCTTATAACTTATCACAGAAGCTGAAGAAATGATTTTCTAATATAAAGAAAATATGAGTGAGCAGAAAAGAAGCCATTTTGTGGGTGTTTATTCTCCCATACCGAGAGATAATGGAATAATTTAGTGTTACTCCAGGCAACCATATTACTCCTAGTTTGAAAAACATTCATCTATATCAAACATCACTGATTAAATTAGGCACAAGTAGTAACCTAAGTGATATCACTTTCAGGGAATCTAAAGCATCCTCTTGGAGAGTTCTTATAATATGTATGTCTTTTGAAAAATATTTGCATATTCCCTTGAGGCCAGGAGAAATTCATGGGCACTAAATTTCCAATTGCTGCTAAAATATATTAGAAATATACTCAAAAGAGTTTCAGACAAGTTAGTGTAAGAGTACTTTCTGGAATCAAACAGCAAAAATTAGTGTCTCCAACATTAATTAACCCACTGGGCAACTTTGACTTATTTAATGTCTCTGTGCCTCAATTTCCCCATCTGTAGAATGTTAATGTACTCATGTCATATAATTGCTGTGAGGATTAAATGAATGAATACAATGCTTAGCACATGATATGCATTCAAAAAATATGAACCATTAATATATTTAAATGTAATAATACCAATCAGTTGCTTAATCATATCTGATTACCTATCAGAATCCTTAGGTGTAACTATGACAGCAGCAGATCCTGGATTTTAATCATTAATTACCTGACAGTAAATGCGATGGTATTATTCTTTCATGTGTCTCGATACAAAGATAATAGATATTAGAACAACTCAAGCAGTCATTGTTTTATCTCCAGGAACTCTTCCATTTTGAATATTGAGGAATAATACTACCAGCTGTGGGGAAAAGGTACTCTCACTACAAAAATAAAGAAATTATTATTTAGGCTTTGACATTACTTTTCTATAGGACTTGTGGTAGATTATTTCTCTTTTCTCTAGTAAATATGATAATACTAGAAAATCTGTATTAGAAGCTGCAGAAGTCACTTCCAAAGCTAAAATTATAGAATTGCTTATGTGTATTCAAACCCAGCACAGGTTTTGGAATCAGACGTATAGTAATATAATTGTGAGCTCTAGTTTTGCTTTTTTGCTTTATGGGACTCCATATTTTTCAGTTAGTACATAATATTTCTGTAATAATTGATACATGTAAAGTGCTTGCCAATGAGAAGTACCTATGGACACTGGAACACTTATTACTGAGGCATGTCATGGTAATAAAAGTCCGACCTCTGGAATCAGATTAGCTGGGTTGAGATTTTGGCTCTTCTACTTAGGATCTTACTAAAGTCTTTAAATCTCAGTGTCTTCATTGAATAATAATGCAACGTTATTGATAGGATTGTTATGATGAGAAAGCCAATGTGTATAGATAATTTAACACTCCTTTTATAACATGAATCATAAATAATAACTATTTGTTCTAATCATTATAAATATGTTTCTATATCATACCGTTTATGTTATTTATTATGGGTTTTTATTCACAATTTTATATAGATCTTCCTCCTAGGCCTCCTTTTTTTAATCAGAGAAATGTCATTCAGTATATTAGATTCTTAAAGGTCAAGGAAAAAATATGGCTAGAATTAAGAATTTGATGAGCATGTTTTAAGTGGCAACCTGAGAAGCAATAATCTTTGCATTCTACCAGATATGTTTTAAAGCAGTATATGAGATTTTATTTTGCTCGCTGCACCTCTCTAGCCACATTTTCACACTGGATGTCTCCCACTATGTTGTCCATTCAGTGAAATTTTTAGATGTTATTTTGGCAAATTACCCACTTATAGAGACCATGTTCAATATAAGCAGATTAACACTGTAAGTGCCAAGTCGCTTTGTGTGAATGTTAGAGTCCTCTGTATAGCAGTAACTTATGTCAGTGCCTGTTATAAACCAAGACACTTTTTATGCCTATGGATAAAAGAACTGTTCCTTTATAAGTATTCTATCCAAAGACTACCCAGACAGGTGTCAAGTGATAACTTGGCTCCCAAATCTATTACAGAATCTTCGTGTGTATTTATTTCTTTGTATTTATTCCTGCGTGTTTATGACATTTCCATAGATTTATCTGTAGACATTTCTTTCTTCATTGAAAGGGCATTTTACTTTTCTTTCTCTTCTTCTCAATAAAAGCACATGATTGATGTTATTTAAGGCCTAATGTCCCAAAGTGGAGTAGTATATGAGGTCATAAATGGCTCTAGCAGTTATCAAAAGCCTCGGCTTCAACCTGAGCATTTAATCATCTGTAAAAGCCAGTTAGAGGCTCATATACTTTCCTATCATGGACATTACTCTTCTCATATGACAAGGCAAAAATATTTGTAAAAATAGATTAAACAAACCACATCATCAAAAATTACTAACAAATATTTTTGCTTCCCTCATAAGAATTTGGAAGTTCTGCACTTTTGCTGACTTCTTTCAATGTGCATTAATTATTTAATGTTTATTCAGTACTTTGAAGATGGAATGCACTATATAAGTGTTAAGTATTATTAATGGTGTTATTATGTGAGGTTAGTTTGGAACTAGATGAATAGCACAAGGGAATATACTACGGGAAAAAGAAATGAGATTTGTGATTAGACACATTTCATCTCAGAGAAGATTTGGTTTTCTTCTAAGAAAGGATATATTTATATTTTCTGAGATTTTATTGGTCAAAATGCTTTCCTTCATATACTCCTACAGGATGTATTATACCAATACTAGAAATTTCCATAATAAAGAGTGCTATGCTTCATATTTAGGAAGTAAAGGTTACTGACCCACCACTGATGAAATAAGCAGTGTAAATAATTTTCAAAATAGAAATGAGAGGTTTGTACTCCTATAGAATTTCTCAACTACTTTCCCTTTCAAACAAGGATATTCATGTTATAGATCACACACACACACACACACACACACACACATTCTCCCCAGAGTCAATGTTGTGGTTGGTATGCCCAGGTACAGAGCTTTCTGGCCTATATGTGGTTTGAAACCCTAGCATGTTTTGTTTGTACCACAGTTAATTAATGACCAAAGCTCCTTCCAGTGAACAAAACGAAAATTTTAAAAATCTTATGTTCACTGTACAGCAATAATGAATGCTAACTTCTCGCCACTCAATATTTTGTAATTGAACTTCTATTTCAAAATAAATAAGATGTAAGTCATTTTCAAATTGTAGAAAACACTATAAGCATTGCTTAATTCCCACAAGTTACCATGAAGGTAAAATATTTTATGGCTCTCTTAAAGTATTGAGTTCCTGGACCAAAAATGGAGAGATGCAATTTATAATGATTTGATAACAAAGATTCATTTGTGCAGCCAATTTGATCCAGGCATTTTCTGTTTTTTATATTCAAGTCAACTACGCACTTCCTCTCTTCCCCTCTAATTATACTCTATTGTTTTTCTTGGGGAATGAACTATGAAGAACACTTTTGTTTGTTGACAGAAATGGAACTGAAGAATATTTTCATGGAAGATTTATGATACATAGCCAATTACATCTGGATTGCAGATAGCAAATTAGTTTTGGATTTGTCTCATTCAAAGATCATTGACAAGTGTGATTCATCATAATAATTTTGCAAAAGAATCATAACAGATCATAGCCTCCACCACAAATGATGCTCCATCACAATCCATCAGGATTAAATTGTGGTCTAGAGTTAGATGAATGAGAACTTGGAATAATATATAAACATTGATAATTAGAGTTGATTTGAAGTGGGGAGCATGTAGATTTGTGTGGTTTTGTTACTTTGTTTTATACTGAGAAGATTAAGAATTATTTGTGCTTGCTGCTTTTAAATTGTATTAGAACCCTCATGAAAATTCTTCCTGAACTTACAAGCAAAACTCAGTTAATCTCCTATTTAAATATTATTAGAGTAGTCTGCATTGAAATAATTTCATGGGAAATTATGCATCCTTTATGACAATTTTTAGAAATGCTAGATGAAGTTTATAAAAGTTTCAACCTTAGGAAAAATTGCCCTCAAAAGGAGTGTCCATCTCTAAGCCTGATTTGCTTCCTGTGACTTAAAAAGCAATGCAAAATTCAGATTACTATTCTCAAATCGATTTTCACTTCCAAACTGTAGTACTCCTCATCACTGCTTTCTTGAAACTCTCCTGATGATTCTGAAGTTACCATGAGTTTATATTTATTTGATAAATATTTGTTGAATATTCTTCTACATGACGAGTACTGTTCTAGACATTGGGTACATACAACATTAATAAACTTGACAAAACTGCCTTATTTGAGCTTATACTCTTATGGAAGAAAACAGAAAATAAGTAAAAATAAACATCTTGATGATACATTGTTGGAGAAAAATAAATTACAATAAATGTTTAGGGAATATGAAATGGAAAGAAGATTTCATAAATTTTCAAATATGCAATATCTGCAGATGTGACTTAAAAAAATCTTATATTTTCTTTTTTTTTTTATGTCCTAAAAGAAAGTAACTAAATCAACCACCCACAAAGCCTTGTAAGTACTATGTGCTTTTTGGACCTGCTAGCTGTCCATCAGTTCTGCTCAGAAAGAGCCACATTTTATTGAATGCCTGTCTCTAATGTAAGAAGGATTATAGTTAGGTACCTAACTTAGACAGACAGACTATCCTCATTACTAGAAAAGAGCCTCAGAAAATATTTACTCCTATTCTCTTATTGTATTGTGGAGGAAATTTTATACAAACAGATGAAATCACTTGCTCACAATTCTATGACTAGTGAGGTCGGCACTAAGACTTAGCCTAAATTTCGTAACTCCAAATTCAATATTCCCTGCAGCCATTCTGCCCACACTCCTGCCTTTCTTTGCCAAGCATGCTGGATGCCCCACTATCGCCCTCCCTCTCCCAACTGCTTGGCATTCCCTTCTCACTCATGCCCAGCTCAGAAAGGTATAAGGTAAAAGAATATTTATTCAGAGGCCACAAGCAATAAAAAGAAAATTTAGAGTGTATCCCCAAGATATTAAGACTAAAACCATCCTGCTGGGCACAAGGGCTATGGCTGGTCATCCCACCACTTTGGGAGCTGAGGCAGGAAGATCACTTGAAACCAGGTGTTTAAAACCAGTCTGGACAATATAACAAGAGCTTTTCTGTACTAAAAATAAAAATAAAATTTAGCCTGGCATGGTGGTGCTCACCTGTAGTCTCCACTATTTGGGAGGCTGAGGTGGGAGGATTTCTTGAGCCCAGGAGTTCCAGTCTGTAGTGAGCTATGATCACACAACTGCACTCCAACCTGGGTGACAGAGTGAGACCCTGTCTCAAAAAAAAAAAAAAAAAAAAAATCTAAAACATCCTAATACAGAAAGTGTGTATAAGGACATCTAAAGAGAGTTTTTTTTGTTTTTTTTTTCCTCCATGATGACTTATTTGCTACATCAAATATCCAGTTCTTGGCAAGAAAGTCTTTACTGACTCTGATTGACTAGTATCCTAGTGCATACCAATTCTACTTGAGAGGGGATCCATCACTGACACTCAGAGTCCGGCCCTTTGTTTATGATCCAATTTCTAACTTCATTTATATTAAATATGATGTGGCAAAGGCTGGCTAAGCATTCTTCAAACTCACTTCGCTCCCCTTTAAAATCAGGTGTGACTATATTTCTAATATCAGGTGACTGGAATGTGGTGAAAGTGATGTATACCACCTTCAGGGCTGATCTCCAAACTGCCCCTTGTGATCCTTCCTGCTTTCCTCATTCCCTGGCTAAAAGAAAAGGACTCTGAGGGGACCTAGAGGAGGCCAGAGTCACATGATGGAAGAGACTTTGGTCTCTAGATTATGTTATAAAAGTTTATTTGCCATATATCACATTGAATTGCTATGTTAACAAGAAATGCATTTCTACTGAGTTAAGCCCCTGAAATTTTGGAAATTATTTTTTTATCAGCTAGCCTACCCTGGTTAATACATGTGTACTGCATCCACATATTTAAATGCATATCGATGCTTCTTACTCTCCTAAAAGTTTCATAAATTTATTGATTTTTTCACATTAATTGCCATATACTGACAAGTAACAGAATTTGGAAGTACTTTGCATATGAAATTTCCAATGAATACCTTTAAACATACCAGAGCCTTTTTTCTTTGGAGTGCTATTATTTCCTAAAGTTTCATCCATTTTTCAGTCAGTCTATACTACGGGACTAATTTTGCAAGATAATCCATAATTGCTTGCATATTTTATCTTTATGTAAAAGGTTAATATTTTTATTGTTAAGAGTCATAAGATATGCAAAAGTTAAGAAGAATAATACAACTCCCCATGTACTCATATACCCAGCTTCAGAAATAAAATATTCTCACTATTATTGAAAGCTTTGGTGAACTTCTTCTCAGTCGCATTTCTTCTCATCCTTTCCAGACATAGCCATTGTCTTGAATTTGGTGTTCAACACCTCTAGGTATTTCTGTATCATTTTAATGCAAATATCTGTTCCTAAGTAATAGCTAGTATTATTTTGCATGCATTTACATGATCTTCATGAGTATATAAATACATACAGATGGACACTACGATATATGTCCTTCTCAAATTTATTTTGGTTACCACTATGCTTTTAAAATTTAGTCTTATTGATATGAGTGACTCCAACTTACTCATTTTCACTGCTTCATTTCATTGTATGCCTATACTACAATATACCCCTTCTTTTTTGATGAGGTGGTTTCTGAAATTTTGCCTTTTTAAACACTTGCTATTTAAAACATCATAATACATGTCCTTTCATGTACATGTATGAGTTTTGTTTTCATAGGGTACATATATAGACATAAAACTTCTGGATTTAAGGGCTATTGATCAAGATAAATTACTTATGCTATAGCAATTAGTAATTCTAAAATTGCAGTAGCTTAACATACAACAATTGAGAACTTGTTCACACAAATTTTGCTGTGCAAGTGATGCTCTAGGGTAGCCCTACTATCCTCTAGGTATAGAATGCTCTGATTTTACCATAACTCCATACTACCATAAGCTCACATGGTCGCTGGAGCAGAGCAAGAGACTTCATAGAGTACAGTCTAAAAGCTCTTGAGTATTTGACTTAGAAATAAAATGCATCACTTCCACTTGCATTTTCTTGGCCAATGCAAGACTCACAACTATGTCTAACATCAAGACAACAGGAAAGTTTAGTTCTCCGTGGGTTAGGTAGGAGAAAAAAACTGAATGTGTGTCTTTATTTGTATTCAATATTTTATTTGACATTAATATAAATTAATATTAATATAAATTATATTAATAACTCCAAAAGTTCCTCCAAAACTCTGTGCTAATTTACACCAACAGTGTAATCTGGAGCATTCATTATGCTCTACGTCATCGCCAATACATGACGTTGTCAGACTTCATTTTTGTGAACTTGGTGGACATAAAATAGCATCTTACTATGATTTAAATTTCCCTCTCCGTGGCTAATACTGAGGATGACTGCTATTTTACATACTTTTCCTTCTATGAAATGCTGTTGCTGTTTTATCAAGTTGTCATTTTCTCTTTGATGTGTAATTCTTTAAAAACATATTCTGGATTCTAATTCTATGCCATTGTTATGTGTTGCATATTCTTTGCAGAGTTTGTTGCTTGTTTCATTTTTAATTATAAAGCATTTGGTGAATAGAGATTTTTAATTTAATGTCAAATTTACTATTTGTTTCTCCTATGACTTTTTGCTTTTTTTTTATCTTACATAAAAATTCTTCCTTAATCTTGGGTTATAAGCATAATTTTTTTTTTTTTTTTTTTGACAGAGTCTCCCTCTGTTGCCCAGGCTGGAGTGCAATGGTGCAATCTCAGCTCACTGCAAGCTCTGCCTCCCAGGTTCACTCCATTCTCCTGCCTCAGCCTCTCAAGTAGCTGGGACTACAGGCGCCCGCCACCACACCCAGCTAATTTTTTTGTCTTTTTTATTAGAGACGAGGTTTCATCATGTTAGCCAGGATGGTCTCGATCTCCTGACCTCGTAATCCACCTGCCTCGGCCTTCCAAAGTGCTGGGATTACAGGTGTGAGCCACCGCGCCCGGCTATAAGCATAATTTTTGCTAAAAGTTTTAAAGTTTTTATTTTACACATAGCTATGTAATCCACTTAGAACTAACTCATTCTGGAAATAATATAATGTAAATATTTGTTTTTGACTGTGTGCAGTGGCTTATGCCTATAATCCCAACACTTTGGGAAGCCAAGGCAAGAGAATCACTGGAGTCCAGGAATTTGAAACCAGACTGGGCAACATAGTGAGGCCCCCATTTCCAAATTAGCTGGACATGGTTGTATGTGCCTTTAGGTCCCGCTATCTGGAAGGCTGAGGCGGGAGGATCACTTCAGCCCAGGAGTTTCAGACTGCAGTGAGCCATGGTCATGCCACTGCATTCCAGCCTGGGTGATGGAGCAAGGCCCTGTCTCAAAGTATATATACATATATATTTCCATAGACACAACTAATTTTTGCAACACCATATACCTAATAGGCCACTTTTTTTCTCCAGTGTGCAATGGCACTGTTTTTATATAGTTTCCATATAAGTCTGAGTCTGTTTCTGGGCTCTCTGTTCCATTTCTTGGACCTCATGCTATTTGACCACTTTGCATTGCTTTGATTTCTGTTGCTTGATGCTTGTCCTGCTGTCTGGTCTCCCTAGTCCCTACATTCATTCGTTCATGTGATCAGAAAATATTGATTTTGCACATACTGTGTGTCAGGAACTTTTCTAGGGGCTTGGAATTTAATGGAGATCAAAAGGAGCAAATCTTTCTGGTCTCATATTAAGTTTCTGTTTTAGTAGATCAAATGAACAATAACAAACTGCAGACATTATTAATTCTAGAATAAGCTAGGGACTGATTCGTGCTATGAAAAAGAAGACATGGCAGGAAGTTAAGGAGTGCTGGGGGTAAGAGAGCTACCATTTTAAATAAAAGAAGCTTATTTGAGTAGACACTTAAAGAAGGCAGGCAAGTGGCTCATTCAGATAACCCAGACAAAAGGCATACCCAGGAGGAAAAGTAGTGCGAGCATTCTAAATTTCACATTTATCATTTCCAAGCATTTTAAATCTACCTTATGAGTGCTTGGAGTTTTCTAGGAACACAACCTTATTCTTTAAAATTGTCTCAGCTCTTCTTTACTGTTTCTCTTCTATATAAACATTTAAAGATAAATATTTTAGAAAATAATCTTCTATACTGTTGCATGAAAATAGTTTATTACAGGACTATTATCAAAATATGTTAAATTTCTAAAATAATACTTGTTTTCTCTATCAATACTGTATAAGGAAAAATACAAATAAAATGTTTGTGCAACTCTCTTTTCCTCCACTGATAATAATGTGTAGTTTATAAGGTCATGACTGAATGCTCAGCACCCTGAAGTATCTATTTAGATGGCTTGGCGAACTTCTGCAGGGAATCAGGACAAAATGTTATTGGTAAATTAAACCCACAAGCCAGCTCCATTGGATCAGAATTTCAATTTCTAGAATGTTACTTTGACTGCCTCTGTCATGTGGCACAATAAAATTAACCACTTTTTTTCTCAATTCTCATCAATGAAAAGGGAGTCACAGTGTACATATGCCCTTGGGATAATTGAGAGGGGTAAATAAGATATGTGAGTGTGTTTATCAGTAACTAACGCTGTACAAGTGATATGGTTTGGCTGTTTCCCCACCCAAATCTCACCTTGAACTATAGTTTCCATAATCCCCACGTGTCATGGGAGAGACCTGCTGGGAGGTAATTGAATCATGGAGGCAGTTACCCCCATGCTGTTCTCATGATAGTGAGTGAGTTCTCATGAGGTACGATGGTTTCATAAGGAGCTTTTCCTTTTTTGCTTGGCACTTCTCCATGGTGCCACCATGTGAAGAAAGATGTGTTTGCTTCCCCTTCCACCATGATTGCAAGTTTCCTGAGGTCTCCTCAGCCCTGCGGAGCTGTAAGTCAATTAAATCTTTTTCCTTCATAAATTAACCAGTCTCAGGACAGCATGAGAACAGATTAATACAACAAGTATGTATAATTTGAATTATGATCTTTATGCAACCCCTGATATATATGGTAAGTCATGTTTTGTGGGAGTTAATTATTTCTTTGAGATTTGATCCAGGTTCTCCTCAGAGTCATCAAGCACTTATGAATCAAAAGAATTTCCATAGTCATTTTCCTGATAAAAGTCCATCAAGGGTTCATCACCGGCAAGGTGATATCTAAACTTAAACATGGCATGCAACCAGTTCAGCATCTAGCTCCTGAGCATTTTCCCAACCTGACCTCCACCTCTCTTCCATAAATATCCTATAGTCCATCCACACTCAGGGTCTTTGCACATATTTTTCCTGGTTCTTAGAATACCCTGTCCTCTTTGTTCCTTAGGAATTTTGAACGGTTACCAGCTTGGTGTCGTGCTCTCTGTTATTTCAAGACACAGGTAGGAGATAACCCTGTGCTATTTGATCATTACTTTTCAAGTACAAGACATTCTTTTTTATGTGTACTGAGGCTTTTAGGTCAGGTCCAATTTGACTGGTCTGAAGATGATTGTAAAATACAGTTGAATTAAGGCAGAATAGAATCCTTTAAAACCTGTTACCTACAATATTGGATGTGTCCTAATAGTCCAAGATAACCCAAGATGATATTGCTGTTGACTGAGGAATTTGGCCAAGCATCCCTTTGTGAGTCTCTGGGAATTTTACAATGGTCTTAATATAATGCTGTATGATTCCTACAATTCAGTGATGAGAAGCTCATCATTACTTGGTGTTGAGCAAAGCATTGTGTGAATTGTATTTGATCTTACGTACAGGTACCAGTACCTATTAGATGAAATCTGCAGCCCAAGAAATCAATTTTCATGCTTCCTCTTGCCTATAAAGATACCCTCCTGATTTGGTGAGCATATTAACTACCTTCTTTGTAGGGAGATCTATGCCTGGGAAATAAACTTGGCTGACCAGCCTATGAACCCAAGTCATCTGTCTTTGTATTGATTTAGCACTCACTCACTTAACCTATTACAGCACCTATTTTTGTCAGGCTATATAGCAGAGCAAAGTTTCTCTCATATTTATTGCATCTCCCAATAGCTCTGTGAAGTAAGTGGTCATAAATGACAGTTTCAGAACTTGTGCTCTAAACTTCTCCATTGCAGTCGTTAGACAATCTTCTCAGACACTGGCCAATTGAGTACTCAGATGTAAATGTATACTGATAATTACATTCATCTGAGTTCCGTTTTGTCATTTTTTTCATTTCCTTCTTTCATCTGTGCCATGTATTACAGCAAAATGTTGTCACGATCTTTCTACAATTATATTTTCTCATATTTGTGCATCTCATATGCAATGCTAAAATTATTTTTATGCATTCCAATCTCAAGTTCACAACAAAATTTGATCCTCCTCTCTCCTCTACCAAATGTATTTCCAGAAATGATGCTAAGAAAAACTTGCTTCTCCAAAAACACCATTAAGGAAATTCATTCTATTTGTTTTTCAGCCAACATTGCCCATTTAGCAGGCAATTTCATTGAGCTATGTACATTAATGTGTGCATCTTTTTGAAGGTTCATTGTACAGCGACTCCAACATCACTGTCTGGCTAGAGACCATAAGAAGAAATTGTGAGACTTATAAAGTGTATAGCTTTCAGAGCTAATTCTCATTCATACTCCCATTGCATCACAGAGCAGTTTGTTTCTATTTATTACTCTATCTATAATCAACTTGTAATTATTTCTAAAGGCAGCAAATCTTACACCTGGATTTACCAAGCCAAGCTTATGAAATTTATGTAAGAAAATGCTATAGAAATCAATTATGAAATTCCCTACACAAAGTGTTTTCAACCTGGTAATAAGTTGTCAAACTTCTGTATCTTTACTTGGCTTCTATTGCTTAGATCATATCTCCACTCCTTCATGAGTCTAACTCACACTCAATTCTTCTAAATTCACCTAAGTGCTACTTCCTTGACTCACAGGGATTTTGATGCCTTTTTCTGTACTCTCATATTGCCCTATGCACAATTCTGTGGTAAGACAGTGAACTCCACCTTCAATGTTGATTGTCTTGCTGTGTCTTCAGAGAGTGCAGGTATTTCATCTTACGTGGGGTTGTAGCCTTAACACAGTGCCTAGTGTACATGAGGCACTTAATAAATATTTAATGAATAAAGGCAAATTAATCTTGTTATTTTATTTTATTCCAAGTCAGAAAGGTTCATTACTCAAGACAAGAAAATTTGTTTAAACTTGTGTTGTCCCAAATGAAATTGCACAATACCTTGCATGTATCAGGAGTTCCATAAGTATTGGTATAAGAAATGAATGAATACATAAAATACAAACTCCCCAAGAACTATTTTTGCTCTCAAGCACTGTATAACCTTAAGAATAGGAGTAAGGACATGATCTTATTGCAAAATAAAATTGAGGTTTTTCTGATTATCGTTTAAAGAATAGAGCAAGGTGAAAAAATGTGAAGAAAAAAATACAAAGAATTGACTTTATAGTTCCACCTGTTCTAAGACTTCTGTTCCTTTCATCTGAATTATATTCATTGTATACACAACCCACAAATTATTGCACAGCATGCTTACATTTTAAAACTCAGCTATAATGAAAAAAAAAAAAAACTATCTTCCAAAAATTAACACAGCATCTTTAACATTTAAAAATGAAAAAAAAAAAAAAAAAAAAAAAAAAAGCCTGAGAAACTTTTGTGAGCAATTGCTTTATCAAAATGAGGTATCTACAGTTGTCAATTAGTACAGTGTTGGTGAAATTCAAGTACGGAGGGGTTCATTGCTTCTTCATAGCTCCTACCCACGTCTAATCTTCATTCCGCCTTTCTACCTGGCTGTGGAGATTGATCTAGTAAAAACGTGCTGCAGATAAATTGCTCAGAGAGTATCAGAAGGGACTGTTACAACGCACATCCTAACACTATTCTGCAATTGTTATTTTTCATGGGTGTCCACATCCTAGTAATATATCCCTAGATTTGACTGTAATCTTGCCACTGAGCTCACCTGCAGGTCTCATAAACTTGTTTTAGTATAGCCCTAAGTCACAGATTCTGTGGAAGCAGACAGATAGTACTATCCTATAACATCCGTTAGAGAACACATCTGCACTTACATCTTCTACTAATAAATGTTTCCACAGGGGGACCACATTCTGTCAAATGAAAACATATAACATTACAAAGCCACTGACTGGCCATGTGCTTATTGCCTTTGTAATTGGATTAGCCTTTCCTAATACTAGGTTTTCTAGGTTGTCCTTGTATCCCTTTGATTCATAGATCATGACATACTCAACTATGAAAAACAAAGTTTGATTTTACTTTGAATGACTTAGGAGAGTTTGGCAAAAAAAAAATGGTAATTGTTTTTGGAAGATTCCCTGGCTTAAAATCTTGAATATAGATAAATTTGAAATTGTAGGAAATTGGAGGATAATACAATAATGTATAGACGATGGAATTTCTGTCTCAAGTCAGTTAGCTAGGACCTATATTCTGACTATTTCCAAATGATATGTGTTCATGGCTGTGAGATGGGTTGTATGGTAGCACCTTAAAAGATACATCCCTGTCTTAACACCCAGAACCTATGAATATAATCTTATTTGGAAAAAAAAAAAAGGTTTTTTAGCAGACATAATTAAGTTAAGGATCTTAAGATAATATCACCCTGGGTTATCTGGTAAGCCCTAAATCCAATGACAAGTGTCCGTAAGAGACAGAGGAGGAGACAGAAACAGAAAGAAGGCCACTTGAGCAAAACAGGGCAGAGATTGGAGTTATGAAACCACAAACCATAGGGTGCCTGGAGACACCAAACACTGGAAGAGACAAGCTAGGATTTTCCCTTAGATCCTTCAGAGGGAGCCAGGCCCTACCAACACCTTGATTTCAGAATTCTGGCCTCCACAACCTGAAAGAATAAGTATCTATTTTGTAAGCCACCAAGTTCATAGAAATTTGTTATGGCAGCCCCAAGAATGTGATAGAGGCAGTTTGTAATGTAGATGCAGTACCTGAAAGGTAAGGCTGTTCTTTGTAGTAAAGGAGTTTGTCTAGGAAATGCAAAGTCATTGAGAAGCCAGAAACACTTAAGGTTCAGCATTAGTCTTTCGAGGAAGGAGTCCCAACAATGTGTTAATATGATCACGGATTGTTGTAAGTTTGCATAAGTAAAATGTTTTCATCACAGCTGATTAAAATTGCTTTTTTTCCTCTCCAATTTCTCTTCCATGCCTGTTTTCCCTTGTTTTAATGGCATTTGAGGTCCTCAGATGATTTAGAGATTTATCTAACGAGGAGTTGAGATAAGGATACATTTTGTTTGGGTTTACTAAATTATATTTGTGTGTTCTTGCTTATTTTCATGTGGAAGTTATTGTTAACTGGCCTGCTGTAGGAAGACTCCCTAGTGATCACTTTGTTAACTGGTCTGCTGAGTTAACCCAAAAATGCAGGTCCAGACATAACATCATGATAGGGCCATGTCCTGAGACTTCTGACATCAGAAGAACATGGATAGAGGAGAAAGAACAAGGCTTAAAATGTGCAAAGCTGGAAGCTAGTCTGACAATAATTCTTCTAATCATCAGATGTGCAGGATTGCAATTCTCATTGATACTTAGTACAATTACCATTGTGTAATTCTCATTGATGCCTAGTCAAAATGAAATTTCTCTTCTGTCAGAAACATACACAATAACACAGCATATATGATTACAAATACAGTCTACACTATTTGGATGGAAATCATGAGCAATAGAATATATTCGGTTCTCCGTGTTTGTAGGACACTAAACCCCATGGCAATCCTGCAAACAGCAAGATCTGTGTATGAAGTCACATGTTTTCTGCATCCCAGCTCTCAATAATAAGAATTATTGAAATTGGCATCGACCATGCCAGAGGAAAGCCTCTATCTTGAGACTCTTTTCTTTATAGAAATTTGATATTACAAAATTGTTGCCATATGAAGAGGTGATCAAACAGTATGCAGCCAATAATGTAGTGAAAAATATAATTATAGAGTTGGTTATGTAATAAGTTATTGAAAACAATGTTAGTCTACATTTTATGCTTCTAGTATTTGTTAGCTTTTAAAGCATCTTAATTTGTTGTCATTTATTTTCTCATTCTAAATAAATATTTACTTTTATGTAAAATTTTGTGTCCTTTTCTTTAATGAGGTCTCCCTGAAATATATCTTTCAGCTGTCACAAAACCTGGACATACCTTTACTGCCAAAATATCAGGTTAGAGATTAAAATATACTGGGGGTTTGGAGGAAAGAAAAGGCAGGAAAGATGGGAAATGTGCCCTTTGATATATGGGGAAAATAATTCTCTAATTTAGAATATTTTCATTTATTTTAGATGCATTTGAATGTATTTTATTCTCTTGTACTGTGGTCATATGTATTGTTTTCTTTCTTGAAGTTCACTGTCCTTACATGTATTATTCCAATTTTCTCACTAGATAACTGAAATATGGGTAGCACAAATATCAATGACAATTTCTAGATAAGAATATAAGCTGTGAGGGTTATCTGACCTGTGCAAGTTCATAAACTTTGAAGCAGAGCCAGGATCTGAACTTAGCATTTGACTCTTAATGTCTCAAATCCTCCATGTGATGGCTGTCAGCTTTTTAGGAAGGAAATTCCAAAAGAAATGCTTGCAGGATTACATCCCTAAATGTATCAATTTATATACAAATAACCACCGGATTAATAACCAATTCTATATCTGAACTAGCTTCTGCATTCTGCTAATTCAGAAAAGTGATTTGTACCTGATGGCATACAGGTACTTTCATGCGCTTAAAAAAATCATTGACTCCTTTATTTAACGTGATCTGGACACACACTGTGCGTTTTTCATGTTGAAAGGAATATTTAAAAGAAGAGTTCTTTTGTTGTTGTTTATTGTTTCCTTTTCAAAGGTTTTTAAGCAAAATCATACTTTGGCATCTCTTGGTAAGGGAATTAGGTTCACATTCTTAAATCTAGACTTACAGAAGTGTCTTTTAACTTCCTCCTCTGCTTCCTTCTTTCTCATACTGCAGGTCTAGCTTGGAGAGGACCTACTCATGAGCAGAACACACCTTGGAAACTCATGGGTGAAAAGAGGCAAAATTCTATGCATTTCACTTTTGTCAGAAAGGTGAAAGGAAGGTCAAGAAGAAAGAAAAAAAAATACTGACATCTATCTAAAGAAAAAGTTTCTCCCATGAGCATATAGCATGCAAAATTATGGCTTTGCATAGGTGGGGTTGAATACAGAACACTGAACATTGGGAAATGTGGATTCCAGTCCAAACTCTGTAGCTAAACAAGCTGTGTGATTCAAACCACATCCCTTACTTCCTGGGCTTACACTCTTTTATCTGTAAATGAAGCATTTCAACTACACAATGCCTAACTTTCCTGCCAGCTCTAGAAGGCTGGAGTCCTATTTTACACACTGGATCCCACCTATATCCTAAAGAAAGCATGGTCTGGGAGAACACTAGAAATGATTTACAGGGACAGGGAAGGCAAGTAAGATTAGGAGTGGGAGACCAAAGGGCTGAGTTCCTCACTACCCAACAGAGATATTGCTACTCGCTAGAGTGAAGAGGCTAGCCCTCAGAAAAGCCTCCTTGCATAGACTCCTGGGAGACAACCCAAGGCATTCCCAGCTGTTAGTACTCTAGCCTCTTGCTAGAGAACCGGCCGGGCGCGGTGGCTCACGCCTGTAATCCCAGCACTCTGGGAGGCCAAGGCGGGTGGATCACGAGGTCAGAAGATGCAGACCATCCTGGCTAACACGGCGAAACCCCGAAACGCTGTCTCTACGAAAGAAAGAAAGAAAGAAAGAAAGAAAGAAAGAAAGAAAGAAAGAA
>NC_045436.1:130548735-130556263 GCF_002776525.5 Piliocolobus tephrosceles
GGCGGGTGGATCACGAGGTCAGAAGATGCAGACCATCCTGGCTAACATGGCGAAACCCCGAAACGCTGGAAAGAAAGAAAGAAAGAAAGAAAGAAAGAAAGAAAGAAAGAAAGAAAGAAAGAAAGAAAGAAAGAAAGAAAGAAAGAAAGAAAGAAAGAAAGAAAGAAAAGAAAAGAAAAGGAAAGAAAAGGAAAGAAAAGGAAAGAAAAGGAAAGAAAAGGAAGAAAGAAAGGAAAGAAAGAAAGAAAGAAAGAAAGAAAGAAAGAAAGAAAGAAAGAAAGAAAGAAAGAAAGAAAGAGAGAGAAAGAAAGAAAAAAATAAGACAATACAAAAAATTAGCAGGGCGCAGTGGCGGGCGCTTGTAGTCCCAGCTACTCGGGAGACTGAGGCAGGAGAATGGAGTGAATCCGGGAGGCGGAGCTTTGCAGTGAGCCGGGATCGCGCCGCTGCCCCCTCCAGCATGCGTGAAGGAGCGAGACTCAGTCTCAAAAAAGAGAGAGAGAGAGAGAGAGAGAGAGTGTGTAAAGAACCAAGAAGAACCAACAACCAAGGCAGAAAATGCAAGCTCGATATTTGTGTCCTCATCACTTACAGAAATAAATACCCAAAGCTTCTGTTGTGTTAGCACATATGAACCCACAATTTTCTAAGATCTGCTGATACAAGTCTAGCAAAATCTTATTTGTATAGAGTTGGCCAAGACTAGTGTCATTCCAAAAAAGGAAATTTTGAGAAAGAGAGATATTGGCATGATATTCTCATGCTGTACATGTCAGGACTCGTCTTGAGGCTTCTTGCTTTTCTGCAGTGGCCCCGATCCTGACTGTTGAGAGAGTCGAAGGAGCTTCTGTCGACTTGGAAGCAGGCTGTAGAGAGTTTTTCCACAACCTGTTTTTTTGTTGCCGGTGAAATATGTCATTTCTTTTATTTTAAAGAACCTAAGAAGATGGCATTAAATTGGTAAGAATTGTGATGCAGTAGAAAGTTGAATAGTGCAAATAAATGCTATTTCTTAAAGTCTGTTTACTGTTTAGATTACTATTAAAGAGCTGAAAGGCGCTGGCACTACAGTGTGTCTGTCAGACAGGTAGAAAAATGGCTATACTCTTTGGTTGTTTTCTCAGAAAAGGAATTAAATAGTACCTTCATTAAAACAGTATTATTTAAAAATATAAATGTTCCGGTTGTGATGTAAAGGCTATTTTCAGCTTGATAAATAATACTCTACACCTGGTCTAACCCAACTCCTTAGAAATTGAGAACTGATTGATTGATTAATTAACTGGCTTATGTTTTTTTAAAAAAAATGTATTAACCTTAGTAATAGTCTCCCTAAAATTTTCCACTTGGCATCCTACTTTTTTAACTAGGACACACTAGATGAATTTCACCATTTTTTGACCAAAATCTAGAAATTCTTTAGATTCATCCACAGAAAGATTTATTTTCAATGTACTATCCCAAGAATGAAAAAAATAAATTAGATTTGTACTAATTTAAGGATATACAATTATTGTTATTTTTAGACCACTGATAAATGTTGATTTGTAGTGTTGTTCCCATTAAAATGTATGCTTTTTCTTCACATAAAAGGGGATTCTACTTAATTTCACAGCTGAACAATTGGCTTCTAGATAGTTGAATTGCATTCTTTTGGTATATTCCTAGTAGTACGGGCAGCTTTCAGCCCTCTTCTCCTTTTCTTCTATTCCCATCGTGTAATCTCATTTATTTCCAAATTTCAACTATCAGAAATACATCAGTCATGTCTAAGGCTGTTCCTTCAGGCCAGATATCACTCCTGAGCTCCAGATCCATATTTCTGACTGCCTGGTGACTATCTCCACCTTGATATGTCATAAGATCCTCTTACAATATATACAAATCTAAACCATACATATTCCCCACTAAATCTCTCCTCTATCTGTATTCTCTACATCTATTTGCCTTACATCTCAGAAATCTGCAAACTGCCCTAGATGCTGCCTCTCTCCATCACATCACATTTAACTAGTTGCTTAATTGGCTATTTGGTTATATTTAGTCAGACTCATTCCTCTGCAATAATGAAATCAAATCCCTCCTCTTTATCTACACTGCTATACTCCTAGTTTAGTACTCATCAGCTCTCACCTGAACTTGCTTCCTTCCAACCCATCTTCTACACTATGACTAAAGTTATATTGCTAAAATCAAATAAAGGATATCATTCACCTGCTTAAGATTCTTCAGGCTGGGTGCTGTGGCTCACACCTGTATTCCCAACACTGTAGGAGACCAAGGTGGGCAGATCGCTTGAGCTCTGGAGTTCAAGACCAGGTTGGGCAACACAGTAAAACCCCATTTCTACAAAAACAAAAACAAACAAAAAAAAAATACAGAAATTAGCCAGATGTGGTGACATGTGCCTATAGTCTCAGCTACTTGGAAGGCTGAGGCCATAGGATTGCTTGAACCAGGGAGGTGGAGGCTGTAGTGAGCCATGTTTGTGCCACTGAACTCCAGCCTGGACAGAGCAAGACCTCGTATCTAGGGCATAATTCAAATTCCTTAACATTACATATGTGCTTGCATTTCTGCAGTGGTCCCAACCCTGACTATTATAAGAGTCAAAGGAGCACCTGTCATAGGATTTATCATAATCTGGCTCCTGTCCACCTCTTCAGCCTCATCCCCTTCCAGTTCTCAGTGTGCTTACGCTCACTCACCTCTCCATACGATACTATGCAATAGAACTGTTTTCCTAGGAAATTCTTACACATCATTCAAAGTTCTGCTCAACCATTCTCCCCTAAGAAGCCTTCCCTGACCCTCCAACAAGTTTGTCAGACCTTCCTTGATGCTGAGTCTATATCGGATATGTGTTGCTATTATTACACATTCTAACTGTGTTATCCCTTACTGTGTATGTGATCTAACTCCCTCCAACGTATTCAAGTGCTTTCTTCAGCAATTGTCTCCTCTCTCTTTCATTATCTATTCCTCCTTCTTTAGTGGATTTACTATAAGCATTTAAACATTTTGTAAAAATTTCCTACTTAATAAAATGCCTCATAATTTCATACATCTCTCTAGTTATTGTCCTGCTTTTATACCCTCTTTTGCAGCAAAACTCCTTGAGTTCTCGATGTTGTTGTCTCCATTTCTTCTCCCTTTCAATATTTCCAGCTTTACTGAAGCTGCTCTTGTCAACATCACCAGTGACCACCACATTGTTTGTTGCCTTCCCCTCATCTCCCTGAACTCTGAATGTGAGAGTGCTGTGAAACCCAGATAGACCCCCTTTTTCTCAGTTCACAGCTATTTCCTTGGCAAGCTTATCCAGCCTTTAAGAATTATCTTTGCACTGACAAATCTCACACTTGTATTTCCTTGGCCAAGATATAAATTTGGACTTCAAATTTATATCTACCAGGTCACTTGACATGTTCACCTAAATGTTTCTTGGGAAAATTTTACATTGCCAGAACTGAACTCCTTATATCTCTCCCATCTTTCAATCTTCCCTGTCTGGAAGATTGGTAACATCATCCTTCCCATTGCTCAAAACATAACATCTAAAGTCATCCTTGCCTCTTTTCTTTTTCTCACACTTCATAGACAATTCATCAGCAAATCCAGTAAGCTAGACCTTCAAGATATACCCCAAATCTAACCACTTCTTACAACATTCATTCCTAAAACCCTCTTCTAAGGTACACTGAAATTCTTAAAAACGCCTCCTAACATTTCACCCTGTTTCCACCTTTGCCTGCTGTTGTCTATTATCAAAACTTCCAAACTGGTCCCCTTAAAACTGGTCCCAATTGATTTTGAGACAGGGTCTCACCCTGTCACCTAGGCTATAATACAGAAGCACAATCACGGCTCACTGCAGCCTTGACTTCCTGGGCTCAAATGACCCTCCCACCCCAGCCTCCCAAGTAGCCGGGGCTACAAGCATGTCTTATCATGATAGGCTAATTTTTGTATTTTTTGTAGAGACTGGGTTTCACCATGTTGCCCGGATTGATCTCAAAAGAGTAGGCTCAAGCGATCCACCCACCTCAACCTCCCAAAATGCTGGGACTGCAGGCACAAGCCACTGAGCTACTATTGTCTCTTTCTCCACTAGAATGTAAATTCTAGGACCCCAGAACTTTGTGTTGGTTTTATTTACTTTGTAGTCTAGTGCCTAGAATGATGTGGGCACTCCATAAGTATTTATTGAATAAATGATGCATACATTTAGCAATAGATCATGCCACCTACCTTGAGATATGATGAGGAAAAGTTTAATAAAAGTAAAATCAGTTTAATGAAAGCTACTCAGTGAGTGTGCTCTTTAAGGAGGGAGTTGGGATTGTGAATATAAGGAATGATCCAGTATGAAACAGAAACTTTATCAAACAATAAAAAAATAACTGATTTTGTGTAAATATATAGTACATCTCCAATTAAGTGGAGATGTGTGGGAGAAACTAAAAACAAATATGTGAGAATGGAAGTGAAAATACACTTTTAGGGCTCTGCCGGTTGGGTGGGAAAGCCTTAGTTACATAATAATTGGAAAAACAGTGACTTAGAGGAATGCAAAATCCCCTGAAGTAACAAAAAAAGGAATGGAGAAAAGAAATGGAGAAAAGAGGACGTGAGAGGAAAGAAGAGGGAAAACTAAGAGGGCAAACGATTAAAGCAGCATGACTGAGATATGAAACTAGGTAGTCTTAATTGAGTAGGGAAATATTACCAACTCCCTGTGAAAGATAGGTTGAAATTAAAATCACACTAGTATGATATATTTCTAAATGGCTGTTACATTTATTTTAGCACTTAAAAAGACTTTAAATATGCATTTGACTGTAGTGTGTATACTAATCAAGTAAGTCTCACTGCTCTAACAAACTACCCCTAAATCTGAAAAGTGTAATCTAATGAAGACTTTTTCCCCTACTTTCTCATCCCAGTCTAATGAGGCTCACCAGAGAGCTAATTGATTCACTCATTTAGAGATCCAGTCTACAATCCATTGGCCAGAACTCAGTCACATAGCCACACAAAACTGAAAAACAGTCTGTGAATTATAGGTTAGTCATATGCCCAAGAAGACCAACCAGCCACCTATCAAGAACTGTGAAGTCTAAGACTGATATTTTAACCAGTTTGTAAACTAACAAGTTAACCCACCATAGTTTCACAGATGCTGATGAAAGACATGAGACTGCTGGTCAGAGATGAAGAATAGTTTATTATACAGAGCAATAGCTGTAATCAGAGTACCAGTTATTTTATTTTATTATTTATTCATTGCCAGATACTGAAGCTCCAGTGCCCACCTACATGGTAATGCAAACAGGGACACATGATATCTGTAGTATATTATGTTACAAGAGAGGAAATATGAGTTTAGGGAAGCTAAACATTTTATAATTGGAAGTAAGCATGCTTGATCTTTGATCTAGCGAGAAATACTCTCCATCTTCCATTTTTTATTGCTAATCAAACATCTTTGAAAAACAAATGCTTTGGAACAAACAGCAGCCAGTGTCTCACATGCAAAATGTGTGGAAAAACAAGAGACTCATGGAGAATTTTGTCCCAGAACAATCATATGCAATTAAACAGTTTTCAAGCAACTTACTTAAAGTAACTAGAGCAAGCCATATCTCATGAGTTAGTAACAACTTGACATATCTGGAACTATGTCCTACAGCTTATAATATTAGAGTGTTACCCAGATTTACTGCCTTACAGAATCTACATTCTACCTATCTAAATGAAAGTGTAAAAAAGTAAGGGTTGTTGTAAAATTAGGATGTTCAAAAGTATATACTTAATGGCAGCCAAGTTTTTCTGGAGAAAGTTCAAATTATAGGTAACTAATATCATGCTTTATGTATTATTTTGTTTGTATTGTTAAACACAATTATATATAAATTAGCTTTGTACTGATAATTTTATATTATTTCCCCATGACTTAAAGTGATAAAGTGGACTAATCCTCAGAACAAGTTTAGGCATAAAAAATAATAGCTTGGAAAAAAATGCATTATCTCTGTGATGAGATGCCGAGGTGAGCAAAGAAGAAAAGACATATCTGGATAAGTTAACTTTTAAAAAACCAAAATCTCTTGAGACATCTTAATGTACCAGGGAAAATACTAATTTTAGAGTCAAAAAAGTAAAAAGTGGATTCCAGAATTACTTATTTGGTTGCATTCATTTTTCTTTATTCCACCATTTATTGAGCAACAAATTCATGTACGTGTGAACCTACGCACTGGAGCTAAAACAGTAAGCCACCATTACTCACTTCAAGGGAATTCCAATCTCAGTGGAAGGACATACATATAAATAATTACAATGCATTACAATGCACTATAATAATAATATGGATAGAGTGATATAGCAAGTGCTATGAACAGAGGACCATCGAACACAGCGAGGGAGAAAAACAATGAAATGTTTACTGGGATCTCCTCACTAACTCATGGGAGTTTTCACAGAAGTAACATTGAATCAAAGTCATGAAATATAAATTGGAGATGTCCAAAAGGTCAAAATGGGAAATGAATCATTAAACAACTGAACTATGTGTACAAAGACCAGAAGATATGAAAACGCATGCTATGAAAGGGCAGAAAGCAGTTCCTGATGACAGAAGCTTTTGAGGGCAAAAATATTCACAAACTACGCATCTGAAAAAAAACTAACATCCAGAATGTACAAGGAACTCAAACAAATCAGCAAGAAAAAAACAAATAATTTCATCAAAAAATGGGCTAAGGACATTAATAGACAATTCTCAAAAGAAGATATACAAATGGCCAACAAACATATGAAAAAATGCTCAACATCGCTAATGATCAGAGAAATGCAAAACAAAAGCACAATGTGATATCACTTTATACCTACAAGAATGACCATAATAAAAAGTAAAAAAATAATAGATACTGGCAGGGATGTGGTGAAAACGGAACATTTTTACACTGCTGGTGGAAAAGTAAACTAGTATAGCCAATATGGAAAACAGGATGGAGATTCCTTAAAGAACTAAAAGTAGAACTACCATTTGATCCAGCAATCACACTACTGGGTATCTACGCAGAAGAAAAGAAATTAACATACAAAAAAGACACTTGAAAGCACAGGTTTATAGCACACAATTTGCAATTGCAAAACTATGGAACCAGCCTAAATGCCCACCAACCAACAAGTGTATAAAGAGAATGTGATATTTGGCAGGGCGTGGTGGCTCAAGCCTGTAATCCCAGCACTTTGGGAGGCCAAGACAGGCGGATCACGAGGTCAGGAGATCGAGACCATCCTGGATAACACAGTGAAACCCCGTCTCTACTAAAAAAATACAAAAAACTAGCCGGGCGTGGTGGCGGGCGCCTGTAGTCCCAGCTACTCAGGAGGCTGAGGCAGGAGAATGGTGTAAACATGGGAGGCGGAGCTTGCAGTGAGCTGAGATCGGGCCACTGCACTCCAGCCTGGGCCACAGAGCGAGACTCCGTCTCAAAAAAAAAAAAAAAAAAAAAAAAAA
>NC_045436.1:130556363-130678342 GCF_002776525.5 Piliocolobus tephrosceles
CAAAAAAAAAAAAAAAAAAAAAAAAAAAAAAAAAAGAGAATGTGATATTTGTGTGTATGTGTGTATATATATATATACACACACACACACCATGGAATACTACTCATCCATACTCAGCCATAAAAAGGAATGAAATAATAGCATTTGCAACAACCTCGATGGAGTTGGAGGACATTATTCTAAGTGAGGTAACTCAAGAATGGAAAACCAAACATCGTATGCTCTCACTCATAGTGAGAGCTAAGCTATGAGAATGCAAAGGCATAGGAATGATATAATGTATTACAGGGTCTTGGGGGGAAGGGTGGGAGGAGGGATGAGGGATAAAAATACTAGATGTTCGGTGAAATGTACACTGCTTGTGTGATGGGTGAACCAAAACCTTAGAAATCATACCTAAAGAACTTCCCAGTGTAACCAAATATCATCTGTTCTCCAAAAACTCTTGAAATAAAAATAACTAAAAAAAAAAAAAAATGGCAGAATAGATAAAATTCCACCAACCAAGTATCTACTATCTGCAAGAGACTCACGTAACACATAAGGACTCACATAAACTTAAGCTAAAGAGGTGGAAAAAGGTATTCCATGTAAATGAAAACCAGAACTCAGTATGAATAGAGCTATTCTTATACTAGATGAAACAAACTTTAAAGCAACAACAGTTTTAAAAAACAAACAGGGACATTATATAATGATAAAAAGATTAGTCCAACGGGAAAATATCACAATCCTAAATATATACACATGTAACGCTGGAGCTCTCAAATTTATAAAACAATTACTACTAGACCTAAGAAAGGAGATAGACAACAACACAATAAAAGTGACGAACTTCAATACTCCACTGAGACCACTAGACACGTCATCAAGACAGAAAATCAACAAACAAACAATGGACTTAAACTATACCCTAGAACAAGTGGACTTAGTAGATATTTACAGAAAATTTTATCCGACAACTGCCAATTATATATTATTTTCATCAGCACATAGAACATTCTCCAAGATAGGCCACAAAACAACTATCAATAAATTTAAGAAAATCAGTATTACATCAAGTACTCTTGCAGACACAATAAAATAAAACTGGATATTAACTCCAAAAGGAACTCTCAAAACTATAAAAACACATGGAAATTAAATAATCTGCTCCTAAATGATCCTTGGGTCAGCAATGAAATCAAGATGGAAATTTAAAATTCTTTGAACTGAACGATAATAGTAGCACAACTGATCAAAACTTCTTGGATACAGCAAAAGCGGTGCTAACAGAAAAGTTTATAGCATTGAATGTCTACCTCAAAAAATCTGAAAGAGCACACTAGACAATCTAAGCTCTTACCTCGAGGAACTAGAGAAACAGGAACAAACCAAACCCAAACACAGCAGAAGGAAAGAAATAACAAATGTCAGAACAGAACTAAATGAAATTGAAACAGAAAAAAATTAAAAAGATAAATAAAACAAAAGGCTGGTTCTTTGAAAAGATAAGCACAATCAAGAGACCACTAGTGAGATTAACCAAGAAAAGAAGAAAGAAGATCCAAATTAGCTCAATTAGAAAAGAAATGGGAGATACAACAACCAATACCACAAAAATACAAAAGATCATTCAAGGGTACTGTGAACACCTTCACATACACAAACCAGAAAATGTGGAGGAGATGGATAAGTTCCTGGAAATATGCAACTCTCCTGGATTAAATCAGGGAGAAATAGAAATTCTGAACAGAACAATAACAGATAGTGAGATTGAAACAGTAATTAAAAAAAAAAAAAATGCTGACAAAATAAAGTCCAGGACCAGATGGATTCACAGTTGAATTCTATCAGACATTCAAAGAAATGATACCAATCCTACTGAAACTATTCCAAAAGATAGAAAAAGAGGGAATCCTTCCTAAGTCATTCTATGAAGTCAGTATTACCCTAATACCAAAACCAGAAAAGGACATAACAACAAAAAAAGAACTACAGACCAATATCCCTAATGAACATAGATGCAAAAATCCTCAAGAAAATCTAGCTAACCTAATCAAACAGCATACCAAAAAGATAATAAACCAGATCAAGTGAGTTTCATACCAGGGATGCAGGGATAGTTGAATATACACAAGTCAATAAATGTGATATGCCACATAACCAAAAGTAAAAACAAAAATCATATTATCATCTCAATAGATACAGAAAAAGCATTTGACAAAATCCAGCATCCCTTTATGATTAAAACCCTGAGCAAAATCAGCATAGGAGGGACATACCTTAAGGTAATAAAACCCATCTATGACAAATCTTAAAGTAATAAAACCCATCTATGACAAACCCACAACCAACATAGTACTGAACAGGGAAAAGTTGAAAGCGTTTCACCTGAGAACTGAAACAAGACAAGGATGCCCATTTTCATCACTTCTATTCAACACAGTACTGGAAGATCTAGCCAGAGCAATCAGACAAGAGAAAGAAATAAAGGGCATCCAAATCAGTAAAGAGGATGTCAAATTGTCACTGTTTGCTGATTATGTGATTGTATACCTAGAAAACCCTAAAGACTCCTCCAAAAAGCTCCTAGATCTGATAAACAAATTTGGTAAAGTTTCAGGTACAAAATCAGTGCATACAAATAGCACTCAACAACCAAGCTGAGAATCAAATCAAGAACTCAACCCCTTTTACAACAGCTGCAAATAATAATAATAATAATAATAATAATAATAATAATAATAATAAACAAAAAGCAAAACTTAGGAATGTACCTAACCAAGTAGGTAAAAGATCTCCACAAGGAAAGCTACAAAACACTGCTGAAAGAAATCATAGACCACACAAACAAATGGAAACACATCCCATGCTCACAGATGGGTAGAATCAATATTGAGAAAATGACCATGCTGCCAAAGGCAGTCTATAAATTCAATGCAATTGCCATCAAAATATCATCATCATCCTTCACAGAGCTAGAAAAAGCAATCCCAAAATTAATATGGAACAACAAAAAAGAAAACGAGTCTGCATAGCCAAAACAAGTCTAAGCCAAAAGAACAAATCTGAAGGCATCACGTTGCTCAACTTCAGACTATACTATAAGGCTATAGCTACCAAAGCAGCATAGTACTAGTATAAAAACAGGCACAGAGCCCAATGGAAAAAAATAAAGAACCCAGAGATAAAGCCAGATACAAGGGGATCTTGATGGTTGAGGCACCAAAGTACTCACGGGGCCAACAAGGGCAGATGAATAAAATCACAACTCTGACCTGGGCCTTTAAACCACAAAATGACCTGGCCCCAGCCTTCTTCTCTGATCTTGACCACATCTCTGTTACTCTCTCCCTTGCTCACTATGATGCATCCATCACTGTCTTTTATTTCTCAAACACATTCTCAAGCCTCCCTCAAGACCTTTGCACTTGCTATTTCCTTTGTCTAGAGTGCCCTTTCTTGATCTTCACAGGCATGGCTTACTTACCATGTGGCAATCTCATGTCATCAAAGAGGCCTTTCCTGTTCCAACTATTTAATATGGCCTATCACCTACGGGTCACTTTGCTATATTACCCTATTTTATTTTCTCTATATAACATTTATCTGTACCTTAATCTTCTTGCATTTATTTACTTTTATGTATATTTATTGTCTACATCCCCTCATAGAAAGATTCTAAGAGACTTTTGTTCACAATTTTATTCTCAGGACACAGAATAGTACATAATAGGTGCACAAAAAATATTTATTAAATGAATGAACCAGGAAGTGAATGAAAGGGATGTCATAACCTTATTATTATTTTTTTTATGTTTTTATGTTTTTATTTTTTATTTTTTTTCCTCTTTTTTTTATTATACTTTAAGTTCTAGGGTACATGTGCATAACATGCAGGTTTGTTACAAATGTATACTTGTGCCATGTTGGTGTGCTGCACCCATCAACTCGTCAGCACCCATCAACTCGTCATTTACATCAGGTATAACTCCCAATGAGATCCCTCCCCCCTTCCCCCTCCCTCCCCACCAGGCCCTGGTGTGTGATGTTCCCCTTCCCAAGTCAAAGTGATCTCATTGTTCAGTTCCCACCTATGAGTGAGAACATGCAGTGTTTGGTTTTCTGTTCTTGGGATAGTTTGCTGAGAACGATGGTTTCCAGCTGCATCCATGTCCCTACAAAGGACTCAAACTCATCCTTTTTTATGGCTGTATAGTATTCCATGGTGTATATATGCCACATTTTCTTAATCCAGTCTGTCACAGATGGACATTTGGGTTGATTCCAAGTCTTTGCTATTGTGAATAGTGCTGCAATAAACATATGTGTGCATGTGTCTTTACAGCAGTATGACTTATAATCCTTTGGGTATATACCCAGTAATGGGATGGCTGGGTCATATGGTACTTCTAGTTCTAGATCCTTGAGGAATCGCCATACTGTTTTCCATAATGGTTGAACTAGTTTACAATCCCACCAACAGTGTAAAAGTGTTCCTATTTCTCCACATCCTCTGCAGCACCTGTTGTTTCCTGACTTTTTAATGATTGCCATTCTAACTGGTGTGAGATGGTATCTCATTGTGGTTTTGATTTGCATTTCTCTGATGGCGAGTGATGATGAGCATTTTTTCATGTGTCTGTTGTCTGTATGAATGTCTTCTTTTGAGAAATGTCTGTTCATATCCTTTGCCCACTTTTTGATGGGGTTGTTTGTTTTTTTCTTGTAAATTTGTTTGAGTTCTTTGTAGGTTCTGGATATTATCCCTTTGTCAGATGAGTAGATTGCAAAAATTTTCTCCCATTCTGTAGGTTGCCTGTTCACTCTGATGGTAGTTTCTTTTGCTGTGCAGAAGCTCTTTACTTTAATTAGATCCCATTTGTCAATTTTGGCTTTTGCTGCCGTTGCTTTTGGTGTTTTAGACATGAAGTCCTTGCCCATGCCTATGTCCTGAATGGTATTACCTAGATTTTCTTCTAGGGTTTCTATGGTATTAGGTCTAACATTTAAGTCTCTAATCCATCTTGAATTAATTTTCGTATAAGGAGTAAGGAAAGGATCCGGTTTCAGCTTTCCCAGCACCATTTATTAAATAGGGAATCCTTTCCCCATTTCTTGTTTTTGTCAGGTTTATCAAAGATCAGATGGCTGTAGATGTGTGGCATTATTTCCGAGGACTCTGTTCTGTTCCATTGGTCTATATCTCTGTTTTGGTACCAGTACCATGCTATTTTGGTTACTGTAGCCTTGTAGTATAGTTTGAAGTCAGGTAGCATGATGCCTCCAGTTTTGTTCTTTTGACTTTGGATTGTCTTGGCAATGCGGGCTCTTTTTTGGTTCCATATGAACTTTAAAGCAGTTTTTTTCCAATTCTGTGAAGAAACTCATTGGTAGCTTGATGGGGATGGCATTGAATCTATAAATAACCTTGGGCAGTATGGCCATTTTCACAATATTGATTCTTTCTATCCATGAGCATGGTATGTTCTTCCATTTGTTTGTGTCCTCTTTTATTTCACTGAGCAGTGGTTTGTAGTTCTCCTTGAAGAGGTCCTTTACATCCCTTGTAAGTTGGATTCCTAGGTATTTTATTCTCTTTGAAGCAATTGTGAATGGAAGTTTATTCCTGATTTGGCTCTCTGATTGTCTGTTACTGGTGTATAAGAATGCTTGTGATTTTTGCACATTAATTTTCTATCCTGAGACTTTGCTGAAGTTTCTTATCAGCTTAAGCAGTATTTGGGCTGAGACGATGGGGTTTTCTAAATACACAATCATGTCATCTGCAAACAGGGACAATTTGACTTCTTCTTTTCCTAACTGGATGCCCTTTATTTCTTTCTCTTGCCTGATTGCCCTAGCCAGAACTTCCAACACTATGTTGAATAGGAGTGGTGAGAGAGGGCATCCCTGTCTTGTGCCAGTTTTCAAAGGGATTTTTTCCAGTTTTTGCCCATTCAGTATGATATTAGCTGTGGGTTCGTCATAAATAGCTCTTATCATTTTGAGATACGTTCCATCAATACCGAATTTATTGAGTGTTTTTAGCATGAAGGGCTGTTGAATTTTGTCAAAGGCCTTTTCTGCATCTTTTGAGATACTCATGTGGTTTTTGTCTTTGGTTCTGTTTATATGCTGGATTATGTTTATTGATTTGCATATGTTGAACCAGCCTTGCATCCCAGGGATGAAGCCCACTTGATCATGGTGGATAAGCTTTTTGATGTGCTGCTGGATCTGGTTTGCCAGTATTTTACTGAGGATTTTTGCATCAATGTTCATCAGGGATATTGGTCTAAAATTCTCTTTTTTTTTGTTGTGTCTCTGCCAGGCTTTGGTATCAAGATGATGTTGGCCTCATAAAATGAGTAAGGGAGGATTCCCTCTTTTTCTATTGATTGGAATAGTTTCAGAAGGAATGGCACCAGCTCCTCCATGTACCTCTGGTAGAATTCAGCTGTGAATCCATCTGGTCCTGCACTTTTTTTGGTTGGTAGGCTATTAATGATTACCTCAATTTCAGAGCCTGCTATTTGTCTATTCAGGGATTCAACTTCTTCCTGGTTTTGTCTTGGGAGAGTGTAAGTGTCCAGGAAATTATCCATTTCTTCTAGATTTTCTAGTTGATTTGCGTAGAGGGGTTTATAGTATTCTCTCATGGTAGTTTGTATTTCTGTGGGGTCGGTGGTGATATCCCCTTTATCATTTTTTATTGTGACTATTTCATTCTTCTCTCTTTTCTTCTTTATTAGTCTTGCTAACAGTCGATCAATTTTGTTGATTTTTTCAAAAAACCAACTCCTGGATTCATTGATTTTTTGGAGGGATTTTTGTGTCTCTATCTCCTTCAGTTCTGCTCTGACCTTAGTTATTTCTTGCCTTCTGCTAGCTTTTGAATGTGCTTGCTCTTGCTTCTCCAGTTCTTCTAATTGTGATGTTAGATTGTCAATTTTAGATCTTTCCAGCTTTCTCTTGTGGACATTTAGTGCTATAAATTTCCCTCTACACACTGCTTTAAATGTGTCCCAGAGATTCTGGTATGTTGTATCATTGTTCTCATTGGTTTCAAAGAACATTTTTATTTCTGCTTTCATTTCATTATGTACCCAGTAGTCATTCCAGAGCAGGTTATTCAGTTTCCATGTCGTTGAGTGGTTTTGAGTGAGGTTCTTAGTCCTGAGTTCTAGTTTGATTGCACTGTGGTCTGAGAGACAGTTTGTTATAATTTCTGTTCTTTTACATTTGCTGAGGAGTTCTTTACTTCCAATCATGTGGTCAATTTTGGAATAAGTGTGGTGTAGTGCTGAGAAGAATGTGTATTCTGTTGATTTGGGGTGGAGAGTTCTATAGATGTCTACTAGGTCTGCTTGCTGCAGAATGAGTTCAATTCCTGGATATCCTTGTTAACTTTCTGTCTCATTGATCTGTCTAATGTTGACAGTGGAGTGTTGAAGTCTCCCGTTATTATTGTATGGGAGTCTAAGTCTCTTTGTAAGTCTCTAAGGACTTGCTTTATGAATCTGGGTGCTCCTGTATTGGGTGCCTATATATTTAGGATAGTTAGCTCTCCCTGTTGAATTGATCCCTTTACCATTATGTTATGTCCTTCTTTGTCTCTTTTGATCTTTGATGGTTTAAAGTCTGTTTTGTCAGAGACTAGGATTGCAACCCCTGCTTTTTTTTGTTCTCCATTTGCTTGGTAGATCTTCCTCCATCCCTTTATTTTGAGCCTATGTATGTCTCTGCATGTGAGATGGGTCTCCTGAATATAGCAGACTGATGGGTCTTGACTCTTTATCCAGTTTGCCAGTCTGTGTCTTTTAATTGGAGCATTTACTCCATTTACATTTAAGGTTAATATTGTTATGTGTGAACTTGATCCTGCCATTATGATATTAACTGGTTATTTTGCTCATTAGTTGATGCAGTTTCTTTCTAGTCTCGATGGTCTTTACATTTTTGCATGTTTTTGCAATGGCTGGTACCGGTTGTTCCTTTCCATTTTTAGTGCTTCCTTCAGGGTCTCTTGTAAGGCAGGCCTGGTGGTTACAAAATCTCTAAGCATTTGCTTATCTGTAAAGGATTTTATTTCTCCTTCACTTATGAAACTTAGTTTGGCTGGATATGAACTTCTGGGTTTAAAATTCTTTTCTTTAAGAATGTTGAATATTGGCCCCCACTCTCTTCTGGCTTGTGGGCTTCCCTTTGTGGGTAACCCGACCTTTCTCTCTGGCTGCCCTTAAGAGTGTTTCCTTCATTTCAACTTTGGTGAATCTGGCAATTATGTGTCTTGGAGTTGCTCTTCTCGAGGAGCATCTCTGTGGTGTTCTCTGTATTTCCTGAATTTGAATGTTGGCCTGCCTTACTAGATTGGGGAAGTTCTCCTGGTTGATATCCTGAAGAGTGTTTTCCAACTTGGTTCCATTTTCTCCCTCAGTTTCAGGTACCCCAATCAGACGTAGATTTGGTCTTTTTACATAATCCCATACTTCTTGCAGGCTTTGTTCATTTCTTTTTCTTCTTTTTTCTTTACACTTCTCTTCTCGCTTCATTTCATTCATTTGATCCTCAATCACTGATACTCTTTCTTCCAGTTGATCGAGTCGGTTACTGAAGCTTGTGCATTTGTCACGTATTTCTCTTGTCATGGTTTTCATCTCTGTCAGTTCGTTTATGGCCTTCTCTGCATTAATTATTCTGGTTATCAATTCTTCCACTCTTTTTTCAAGATCTTTAGTTTCTTTGTGCTGGGTACGTAATTCCTCCTTTAGCTCTGAGAAGTTTGATGGTCTGAAGCCTTCTTCTCTCATCTCATCAAAGTCATTCTCTGTCCAGCCTTGATCCGTTGCTGGCGATGAGCTTCATTCCTTTGGAGGGGGAGATGTGCTCTTATTCTTTGAATTTCCAGCTTTTCTGCCCTGCTTTTTCCCCATCTTTGTGGTTTTATCTGCCTCTAGTCGTTGATGATGGTGACATACTGATGGGGTTTTGGTGTGGGTGTCCTTCCTCTTTGTTAGTTTTCCTTCTCACAGTCAGGACCCTCAGCTGTAGGTCTGTTGGAGATTGCTTGAGGTCTGTTGGAGATTGCTTGAGGTCCACTCCAGACCCTGTTTGCCTGGGTGTCAGAAGCAGAGGCTTCAGAAGATAGAATACTGCTGAACAGTGAGTGTACCTGTGATTCTTGCTTTGGAAGCTTCCTCCCAGGGGTGTACTCCACCGTGTGACGTGTGGAGCATCGGTCTGCCCCTAGTGGGAGATGTCTCCCAGTTAGGCTACTCAGGGGTCAGGGACCCACTTGAACAGGCAGTCTGTCCGTTCTCAGATCTCAACCTCCGTGTTGGGAGATCCACTGCTCTCTTCAAAGCTGTCAGACAGAGTCGCTTGCGTCTGCAGAGGTTTCTGCTGCTTTGTTGTTGTTGTTGTTGTTTAGCTGTGCCCTGTCCCCAGAGGTGGAGTCTACAGAGACTGGCAGGCCTCCTTGAGCTGCTGTGAGCTCCACCCAGTTCGATCTTCCCAGGGCTTTTTTTACCTACTTAAGCCTCAGCAATGGCAGGCGCCCCTACCCCAGCCTCACTGCTGCCTTGCAGTTAGCTGGCAGACTGCTGTGCCAACAACCAGGGAGGCTCCGTGGGCGTGGGACCCTCCAGGCCAGGTGTGGGATATAATCTCCTGGTGTGACCCTTTGCTTAAAGCCCAGTATTGGGGTGGGAGTTACCCAATTTTCCAGGTGTTGTGTGTCTCAGTTCCCGTGGCTAGGAAAAAGGATTCCCTTCCCCCTTGTGCTTCCCAGGTGAGGCAATGCCTTGCCCTGCTTCAGCTCTCGCTGGTCAGGCTGCAACAGCTGACCAGCACCGATTGTCCAGCACTCCCTAGTGAGATAAACCCAGTACCTCAGTTGAAAAATGCAGAAATCACCTGTCTTCTGTGTTGGTTGCGCTGGGAGCTGGAGACTGGAGCTGTTCCTATTCGGCCATCTTGCTCCGCCCCCAACCTTATTGTTAATTTAGAAAAGTACTCAAGTTGCAGTGAGGGAAGGTGTATGCTAAGAAAATCTGAAATAGAGGAAATGTCTTTAGGAAAGAAATGCTGAGGTTCTGAACTAAGGTATTTTTGGTAGAAAGGTAAAGGGTAGGTTAGATAAGAAAGGAGACAAGTCGACAGACAATGGGACCATTTGCTGAGACAGGGATCCAAAAAGGAAGAGAAGATGGATCTAATTTGGGATGGTGCAGAAACATAAAGAACAGGTTTATATCAGCCCCTAAGAAAATTCCCTGGAGCTCCAACTTGTGACTGGTCCAATAGGGAACATAGCAATTTCATTAAATGCAGCTTGTACCTATAATATGTGTTTATTAATCTCTCCTCGTCTATATGTAATACTTGTGGTGGCATTCTCTTCATGAGGTTATATGAACTCCAACTCTACTTTGCAAAACTGAGAGAATTATTATTATAGCTTTATCATTACTACTTGTAGGTAGTACCAGTACCTTCTAAAATAGACATAATTCATAAAATATAGCATAATGCAAATTTCTCCCTATTTGCTTCTTCCCCAGATAGATGTCTGAAATACAAATGTTATGGAGAAAAATTCAGAATTTTCCAACTATAACCAGGTTTCTTATTTAATCTCTTGGCAAAAGATTCCTCTTGGTTATCATTTATTTCAGCTCATCATTCTTGCACAGAGGACTGTGTCCATGAATTCCTGAATTCTCAAAGTTGTATAAAGTAAAATGAACATTTGTAACTATCAGAATTAGTTTATCTGTGGGCAGATAGGCAGGATCTATAGCAATTAATATTTAATAGGATCTAAATGTTTGAAATAGGAGTTGGTGTAAAGTCTATGCATACATTTAAGGCCTTGATATAAATTTTGATTTTCAAGGACTTAATGTACAGTAAAATGCTTTGACATATGTAAAATGCTGTTATCTACAGGTGCAATACACTGACACAACGACCCCTCCTCCAAAATTGCTGAAGCATAGTATAATTAGGAAATATCTCTAAGAATAAGCAGAGAGATTTTTAAAAATTTTCTTCTCTTTGAGGAAAAACATTAATCTTCAAACTTAAGATACAAACAAGAATGTTTAAATAGCTCCCATAAATAGAGTTTCTTCCATTTCTTACCTTAAGCTTCATCTATTAATTATTTGCTATATGTGAACAATTTCCCGGAAAGGCAAAAGTCTGGTTGCTCATCCTGTGATGCTTTAATATAAATAAGGCGGGCCTAGAGAGTAAATTCCATAGCAAGGTTTTAAGGCCCAATTTTCAAAAGAAGAGGAAAGGATAAATAACCTCTCTAAACCCTCGAACCTGTTTACTAATCCCAATCTATACCTTCCTATAATTTTTGTTTTGTATGTTTTTTACATTGTGTATTTTCCTTTGTATTTTGTATTTTGATTGTAATATCCAGAAGGTACTGCATAATTTTATTGACTATTCAAAAGTTAACAGAAAAAAAGAAAAAAGAGATGATAATGAAATAATGTTACAAATAAATGAACATGCTAACATTTGGCAATTAAAAAAAAAAAAGAAGAAGAAGAAGCTGCTTTTATGCCAATTAATGCAGTAAAGAAACTGTAAGGAAAAGCAGGCGTTGATCCCTTTCCTTCCCATTATATGAGTCATGATCTACACCCCTATAACAAACATTAACAAAAGAAAAGCACAACAAATGTATTTAGCCATAGTTTTACATGACACAAGGGCCTTCAGAATGACACAGATATACATGGAAGACTCTCTGGCTTTCATGCTTCGGTTCAATGAACCAGAAACAGCCGTGTAGGAAAGTGATTGGCCAAAAAGGGTTTGACAGTAGACGCTGGATGGGGAGAACTCACAAGGACTGTCTGTACAGATTCTTCAACTCTGTGCAGCATTCTTTCCTTCCAGGCATGGAACAGGACTCACTTTGGAATGGGAGTCTTGGAACCTACAGTCAAACAAGGTAGATTAGAGAATTTCTTTACATCCAGTTCCTACACAGAAAGGTTTGGGAATGTTAGAGTAATAATTTTAGGCTTTTGACTGGCTTTAGGGAGAATAGGCCCTGGTTCTTATGACTTGGGGAAGAGAGATTCTAGTTTCTTTTCTTTTTTTGAGATGGAACTTCCCTCTTGTCGCCCAGATTGGAGTGCAATGGTGCGATCTCGGCTTACTGCAATCTCCACCTCCTGGGTTCAACTGATTCTCCTGCCTCAGCCTCCCAAATAACTGGGATTACAGGCGCCCACCACCATGCCCGGTTATTTTTGTATTTTAGTAGAGCCGGGGTTTCACCATGTTGGCCAGGCTGGTCTCAAACCCTGACCTCAGGTGATCCACCTGTCTTGGCCTCTCGAAGTGCTGGTATTACAGGCGTGAGCCACTGTGCCCGGCCGAGATTCTAGTTTCTATGGCTTGCCCTGGGGAAGAAGGAGGCTGAGGGGCAGGAGGGCAAGAGAAGTTCAGAGACAAACCTTGCTTCTGAGGTTGACTTTGAGGCCTTCACTTTGGGGTATCGTTTTCTGAGCCCCAGCAATAACACCTACCACTTACTGCACAGAGGGCTCAGGTCTTTTTCTGGACTGCTCCCGAAGGCTTATTAACAATAGAGTGGCTACTGGAGGCACAGACAAGAAATCAGGGCATGTTCTGATAACTGCTAAATGGGCTTGCAGGCTCAGAAGCAGAGCATCTAAACACCTACCCATGAGAAACGTTATTTATTTAACAAGAGATATTTATTGTTGTTTGATCAGAGACTAGCAAAGCTCTATGAAACCTTCATTTACACTCTAAACTTCCAGGCATTGCCTACTCTCTGAAGAGCAATGACTGAGCTTTTTGAAGGTTAAATTACTCACATAACCCTGGCCAGCTTGGTTTACAAATACAAAAGAATATTGCTATTTAACCAAAAGGGTCAAAGCAAAGGAATCAGAGGTGATCAGCCAGAGGCCTGTGTTATTTCTCTCGACTAAGACGTTTGTATTTCAGGCAATCTGGAAACTGTTTTGTTTGTAAGTCAACAAGGAAAGAGTAAAGAATGAGTTGGCTATAAAGGGGAAACACCAAGGAAAATGGGGCTGACGGAACTGTTCTGTGTGTTGCTGATCAGACTTTTGTATGCATTTGTTAGCCATCGTGAAACTGTATTCAAAAAGAGAAAATTTTACTGTACGTAAACTAAAAATTAAATTTATAGAGGGAAAGTGGAGTGCTTAAAGAAATTTTTCTTTAGGTAAATTCTGGCTATGCATGGAGTGATAACAAGGCTTTGCTTGATTCATAGTTGACTGTTGTTGAGTCTAGGAATAGAGCAAACTATTGACAAATTCCTTTCTTTTAAGTATACAGGTCGATTAATTTTGTCAACGTAAGAGTAGTCTTGTAAAAACGAAATTACTCTGATCCTACCCTACATCTTATTTAGTTCCAGAAATTTGGTTCCTTGCAAAGTGCTCCCCACTGCCCTCAGCTACACACACACACACACACACACACACACACACACACACACACCTACCTCAAGAAGAACTCTCCTGACAAACCTCTATTTACCATCTGTAGTGACCAACTGATTCGCACTATCACTGGCCACAGGGCCTCGGGTCCACTGTCATTGCCCTGACCAAGCATTTTTCCCTTGGCACACTCCAAAGCAACAAACCTCTACCAATGCCAAATTTGTACATTACTTTTACTCATAATTAAACTGAAGACAGACGATGTTTCATGCATAAAATGAGAATAATGCCTCTCTTTCTATACCAATCAGACCGTGCCCTGAGGCCAACCTGAGGACCTGATATTGTACCATCCTGCTCTCTCATCAGATATATTGCATATACCTCCTCTCTTTGCCTTCATTTTATGCTAAGTACACAAAAGCCATAAACATATGTGTTCATACAACTCAATGTCTGTGGGTCATTCAGCAGCACACAAG
The DNA here is from genome assembly GCF_002776525.5 of Piliocolobus tephrosceles. Classification (NCBI taxonomy): domain Eukaryota; kingdom Metazoa; phylum Chordata; class Mammalia; order Primates; family Cercopithecidae; genus Piliocolobus; species Piliocolobus tephrosceles. Next base: position 130,570,309 of record NC_045436.1, read on the forward strand.
AGAAATGGGGCCTTCCTGTAGACTCAGCCATCATTCCCTACTACTGTTGTATTATTATTTGGTTGGGAGTTAATCAACCGAAGTTTTTAAGGAGAAATGGATTTTATACTGAATTCCAAGACATCAGAAAATAATAAATAGGAAAAAACAGGAGCTCAATTGCTTCCAGCCTTAGAAATATTGCCTATATAAGTCATTCTCCCCTGAAAACTTTTGACAGGTAGAAAGTAGTACATTTAGTTCAACTGACTTACTAATATCATGAACCGATTCTTATGTATTTATTTCTAGGGTACTTTATATTTTCTGCCAACCCAAAAAAAACCTTCTTAAAGGGGTTAAGAAGCAGGGTCATAGAAAGCAGTGGCCCATAGAAATATAGTTCATATTTGTTCACATATACAGCTAAGGAAATGCATCACAGATCAATTGTGAATCTCATTATTAAGAAATTTTAGGCTGTCACAATCTTAAAAGCCATATTTTCCCTATAACACACAGATGCATTTCCATTCACCTTTCTTATAAAGGTCTCCATTAGAATAGAAAAAAAAAGAAAAAACATTGAATGACAATTCTAAAGAAAGCTAGGCAACACTTTCATTTTTCCACATGACTTATCTTAGAACTTCTACTATATATTCCATTAAAATATAGTAACAGAAAAAAATAAGTTATAAGTTATAGTAACAGAAAAAAATAAACCTGTAAGTTGACTTTCCTTGGGTAATAAGCACTACAAAGGAAAAACAAGTCTTCTCTGTTACTGTTTGTATTGTCAAAAGCTCCCAGGTAATCTCAAGTATCTGTGTTAGGAATATGGGTCTTCATACAAGGTAGCTGTGCTCTCCCTGGGGCAGCTGAAGTAGTTTGAGCTAATGTCATTGAAATGATTATCTTCAGTAGGGCAAAGCGTCAAGGGGCTTCTTCAATTCATCTTCACTGCACCCAAATTATATAGTCAAGATTCAAAGCCTAAATACTTACGAAATCTAGAAAACACATGCAAACGTGTGAGAATGATGGCATGTAAGAAACAAACAATATGACAAAGTAGGGACTGTGGGAAAGGAACGAAGTTGTATCCCACCCTAAGGAGGTGGCTGCTACTGACTTCCATCTGTTGCTGTGAGGCAACGGGGACCCAGTGGAGGTGGGTGTACAATGATGAAGAGAAGCTGGAAACTTGAATCTATTTTGTCTGTCTAAGGAATTTCCCAATTTAAAATATTGATTGAAAAACTTATGAAACCCTGAGTCAAACCACGTCATACTTACAGGACAAATTCAGGCAAAGGGTTGCCAGTTGGGTGCATCCTTTCCATACTGATTGACCTTTTACCAAGGTGTGACAGTTAATTTTGTTTGTCAACTTGGCTAGACCATGTTGCCCATATATTTGGTAAAACACATCTGAATGTTGCTGTGAAGGCATATTTCAGATGAGTTTAACAATTACATCTGTAGGCTTTGAGTAAAACAGATTGCCATCCATAATGTGAGTGGGCCTCAGTCAATCAGTTGAAGGTCTTAAAAAAAGATAGACTGGCCTTTGCAAGAGAAAGGGAATATATCAAAAGAATGCCTTCTGACTCAAACTACAGCATCTGTTTTTCCTTGGCTACTCTTCAGATTGTGGACTTGCTAGCCTTCACAATCCTGTAAGCCAATTCCTAAAACTCAATCGCTCTCTCTCTCTCACTTTCTTTCTCTCTCTCTCTGTCACCCTTTCTCTCTCTAAGTGGCAGATAAGGGAAGACAAAGGCTCTGAAGACGCTGTAGATTAGATATAGGGGTGTACATCATACACACACACACACATATGCGCGCGCGCGCGCGAGCGCGCACACACACACACACACACACACACTTGTATCTCCTATTGGTTCTGTTTCCCTGGAGAACCCTGAATAATACAACAGGTATGCCAGGACAGTCCCATTTTATGCCTGTTTCCCTGGGATAATAGTAAGACTTTTATTTGGCTGCACTGTTTAGATGGCTTTAAATCCACCACCCAAGATGACTACGTGCTAAATTCTATACAGCCAAACCTAGTGTGAGTCACTCTGATCGCTATTCTAGCCTATTTACCCTATCTTACCTCCGTCCCTAAAAGACTATATTTGATTTTCAGCCAACATTTTAGAAATATCACCTTGATTCTATCATCTCTCTCACCCCCGTATCTCTCCTCAAAACTAGCTGTTTGAATTGTGTCCTATTTTAACATTTTTTTCATTTTCACTCTTAATTTATATGTGTTTTGAAATAATGAACAGAAGCTTCATGACATACTTCTTATAGTCAGCTCTTGGTCTCACATTACAGGACCCTGGCTCTTATTTTGTGAACTGCTCTGACCCAGGGCTTTCTCCAGTTTGCCCTCCTCCTATTCTGCTCATCTATTTTGATCTTATTGTATGGCATGCATCTCTCCTGACCAAAGCTCCTTTTAGAAAGAAATAGCACAGAAAGGAAAATAATATCTGATAACATTTCACACACACAAAAGAAATTGTAATGGATTTCACATGACTATTTCCTTCAACGACAATAACAATAGTTAATGTATATTCAGTATTTACAGCATGTCGGGAATTGTCCTAAGCACTTCACACATATTAATTTTAATCTTTTACACATCCTCATTTTATTCTAATGATAATCTTATGAGGTATTATTATAGTTCCAATTCTGCACGTGAAGAAACTAAGGTACAGAGAGAATCAAATCTTGTTCAAAGTCATGTAGTTAATAAATGATTTCAGTTTCAGAGGCACAATCCTAACCACCATGTCCCTATATTTGTTAAAGTAAACTGACTCTTACAACAAATGATCTCACATTCTTAATAGTTTAACACAGTAACTGTTTACTTCTCACCTATATCGCTGTGTAACAGGAGTTGTGGAGTTGTGAGGCACTTTCTTCCATGCAATCACTCAAGGCCTCAGCTACTTCTATCTATCTGTTCCACCAGCCCCAGGGCTCCAGGAATCCTCAGCATCTGACTGGCAGATAAGGAGAGAGAAAGATTGCTACAGGCCAGATCCAGGTACACATCACTGTGTCCACATCCCGCTGACCAAAACCCAACTGCACACCCCATTTGACTAAAAGGAAGACTGGGAAAGATAGTCCAGCTGTGTTCCCAGGAAGAGGAAACAAAATCTAGTGAGCACACACAGTGAATCACAGCCTTCCTGCAGTGTTTCCTAAAGGCCAGGAGAAAGAAACAAAATTAAAACGTGGTGAATGTTATTCTATGACCACTGGCAATTACACAGCACATGGGTGTATCCCTGGTGGACCAGCTTGACAACAGAATTTAGAATCCCAAAAGGAGGAGATAGCATATCTTTCACCGGCTAGTCTGCCAATCACACAAAGCTAAAACTTCCTAAGGATAAAAGTAGGATTATAGTTGAAGAAAAAGCAGAAAATAAATAGGACTATGGTTTGATGCAACAGAAAATTGGCTTTTATGAAAACAGCATGCTTTGGAGTTTTTATAAATTCCAAAAAAAAAAAAATCTGAAGAATTAAGTAAAACAGTTTACTATAATTAGAAACCTTCATCAGAACAGTCAGAGCAGTGGACAATAGCCTTAAGCTAGTTCTCGAATTCAAATTTATTTTTTAGATGGATTAGAAAAAGAATATTTACTGTGTCCCAAACTAAAATAAAATAGTGTCCACAAAGTTAGAAACAACTGCTTGGAATTAAACCTGAGAAAAAGAAGCCTTCCCACTATTAATGAGAAACCATGTTTCCATAGATTATCTTGATGAAAACATACATTGGTAACTATATTGCAAAATCTGTCCTTCTTACTAGTTCTAAAGGTGAAATCCTGGGATTATTTTAGACTGTTTAAATTTTGAGAATTTTTTTAAGAGTTAAATTTATTAAGTTCTACCAAAGGTAAAAAATAAAACCAATTCCATGCTTTATCATATAATATATTTCATTAGCTTCAACAGTACTGTTTTTGTATTTGCTTTTTGTTTTTCTCATTGTTTGCTTGCCGTTATATCAATTCCTTTTTGCTATTCCCACAATCTGTGGTTATTCAAAGGAGCAGACAGGAGCAGACTTCATCTCTCTGTCATTTGTTGACTAAAAAGCAGTAAACATTTTTGGAAAGACAGTCCAAACAGAGATGCATAGAAGTAGAGATCTTTGTCCTCCAGCTCATTGTTTACAATCTGATTATAAGACAAAGTAGGTAAGGAAAGCTTCCAACTCTCCTCCCCAACTCTCACTCCCAGTTTCCCCATATGTAAAGAAAGAGATCTAAGTAATGGGTTAGGTTGGATAATATTATGGCAGTGGAGTGAGAAAATTTTGATCACTCTCTATGTGACAGGCATTCTCTTGGATGTTCTTCCTTCCTCAAGGCTGGAGAGTAAAGACTGGGTTTAGGACCTAGAACTCAGTGAACAGAGTCTAACCATCTCTGTCTTTTTCTAGTGCCAGTGCTTTGAACTCATCTTTTTGCTAGCTGTCAGAGTCTAGACATTTTTGTCGTAATCCCTAGAATGTTAAATCTCAGGCTTAGACAAGAGGTTAGAGTGAAAAGAGGAGTCCCACCTGTTAGCTAAACTTAACCTTCCCAATGGCCTTGATTAAGATTGAGTCTGAAGCTTATCAGAAATAAAATGTGTGGCTTGGCCTATTTTTGACTATCAGTCATCATGAAGACGATGAGCAACAGTCACAGAATGGAATCAGTTGTTTAGAATTCCAGGTCCTTCATATTACATAGTATTATATGCATACATATAATGTACTTTTTTTTAGCTTTAACAAAACTTTCAGGGACTGGTTTTCCAAGCACTGTAATAAAAGGTAGAAAATCTGCTATAAAGATAATGGTAAGGAGAAAACAAGTTTATTGTATAGCCTGTAACATTAACTTTTAGAGTATATCTACATGTAAATTTCACAAAACCTTCTACTTAACAGAATCACACTTACAATTTAGTTTGGCTATGATTTTTTTACTTTTAAATTTACAAAGCTTTTTATAATACCTATCTCTTGTATATGGAAGGCATATTCTACCCCACAAGTAGCTGAATGTCTCAGAGAAGGTAGCTGTCACATTGTTTCAAAATGAAATTGATGTAGCAGAAGATTTTTTTGCTCACCAGTGCCTCCTTAGTGTCACATCAATTCCCCAGTGATAAATGTAAACTGGTTTTAATCACTATAGTCAAATGAGCACATACTTCAAGAAACTTCAAGGAACTTATTATCTGAAACCATAAAATCAAAACGCTAGAATTTTCTTCAGAGATCATTTTTCTACTTGGCTCCTCTAATGGGATATGGCATACATTTTTAACCTTCAAAATTTGAGGCTGGAAATTTTTTACACTTTTGGCAGTTAGGAATACATTAAAACCCACAGCACATGAAGAATTTGGGTACTGGAAGAAGTAGAGATCAAGACTTAGAAGGTCTGAGAAATAATTGATAATAAATAATGGTAGATGATAAATATACTGTTCTTTAAAAGTTTAGATATGAAAAGAAAAGTTAGCAGTAAAGCTAAGTAGATACTGTAGGATGCCTCCAAAATGCATAGAGAAGATGATGGCAAAAAGTGATATTTAGAATAAGCAACAGATGAATAAATTTAACTTTAGGATTACACAAAAGAATGTATTTTTTAACAAAAAGAAACAACATAAAAACTGCTCCTTTGAAATTATAATGTTACATCTGCCAAAGGATTCTCACTGGAAAACATTTCTGATCATTGGAAATCATCAAATTTCTCTTGCTCATTCACAGCCCAGGACATGAGACAGAATCTTAGGCCAAACCCTCCCTCTACTATTTTAGACTCTGGAGGTGAAAATTCTTCTCTGTCTTATAAGCAGAACAGAAAGCAGCATTGCCTGAATTTAAGCAAAGAAACGAAAGTACAATAATATCTCAATCTTTTAAAAACTGAGGCTGTTACTACTTCTGTTGGCACAAGGGAACCCTGGAAGAAAATGGCCTCAAGCTGTGCTTTTCCTCCTTCTTGCCATCTGTGCGGCATCGCAGTGCCTCTGCATCGACAATCACCAGCCGCCAGCAAAGGCCTCTATGGTGTGATATTTATGTTCATCTGAGGTGCTCTCAGTAAAAAAATGCAACAACTCATCCCTTGAAACATAATCATCCACCTTAACTAGCATGATCATTATCCCTGATAGTCCAGCCACTGAATCTAGCAAATTTAAAACTGAAGAGAGAAAGGGCACTGAAATGCAGGCTTACTAGAATACCAACATTTTTAAATTAATGCAAATGCCTATATAATATTGTAGCACATGAAAAGGTAAATAGATAACTGGAATGGACTTTTCAAATAGACTTACTCCTAAGCTTGCTTACATTGAGTTGATCATTTTGAATCCATTTACTAGTAGTGTTTTGTTCTCATATCTAGCAGTCATGAAATAGTCTTGGCAAAAAGGTATATAGATCTTGCTCTTATTAGTTTGAATACAGCTCTTGAGCTGAGTTAGTGTTTTTCACTTATATGAATATCATCTTGGTAATGAAATGACTATGCTTTGTGAGATGCAACTTTTAATGTCAAGTCTGGGAATTAATTGTGATAAATATAGTGTTGTAATATAAATAAATGTGAATCACAAACTGTAAAAGATCCACAAATAACCACAAGGAAACAAAGAGAAAGAAAACACAAATTATGCAAAGCTTTGATATTAAGTTATGAGAATTTAGGTTATTGGTCAGCAATATAAGTACAGACAAATCAATGCAAATAAACATACATTAATACTCCTTATCATTGCTATGTATTTGTTTATTTTCCTGGCCTTGAGCTTACAATTTTAGGTAATTAAAAATTATAATTACTCAATACTTCATCTCAAAGATGTTAATTTTGGGAGATGTGGAGACATTTATTTAGAAATATATGGTCATATTTCTATTAACTAAAAAAATTATGTAAATGTAATTTAGAATTATTTTAAATTCCTTTTATTCTAGAAAGTTTAAATGAAAATGTAAAATAAAAGGTGAATTCAGGAACATCATTTTCCAAGGTGAATTACACTGTTTATTAATAATTTGTTGGAGACACATTGGGCACTCTGACCATCAAGAGATGTAAAATTGAATCTCTGCTCTATCGCATCCGAACAATGGCTCTGGACAAGTCTCTCAATCTTAATGAACAGCAATTACTTTATTCCTGGAATTAGCGACCCATTACTGTTCATGCTTCTACCTTCTTGTATAGTAAGAATTCAATAATAAATATACATTAAATTTATTGAGTGCACACTATGTGGCAGACACTCTTCTAGGCATTTTTCACTTACTAATTTATCAATCTTAACAACCCTATGAGGTATATATACCTATGAGGTATACATGTTGCACAAAATATTTCATATTATATGTGACATATTGAATAATGTATACTAATATAATCATCTTCATTGGTAAGGTCAGGGAGATTGTGGAGGGAAGACAGATCATATTTAAAGTCTTATAACATATTGGGAGGACTTTAACTTTTACTCTGAGTGAGATCAGAATGCATTTTATTTTAAAAGGCTTATTATGACCGCCATGTTGAGAATACAAAATGATGGGCAGTGTAGAAAAAGGGAGATCAGAGAAGAGGCTTCTGCAGTAACCAGGTGAGAGATGATGGGTGCCAGCACCAGCATGGTAGCAGCAGAGGGACTGAGAATGTTTGGATTCTGGTTACATTTGAAGGCTGAGTCAATGGAATTTTCTAATGGTTTGGATGTAGCATGAGAAAAAAAGGAAGAAGCTAAGGATGACTCAGCAGTTTTGAACCTAGATAACTGTGAGGGTGAAAATGCGATCTTACTGAGGTGTAGGATATTGGGATTAGAGCATATTTAAGGGCAGAAACCAAGAGTGCATGTCCATAAACTTATGTTCTGCTGCTTAACCTTCACTCTGCCCAACATCATCACACTACATGCATGGCTTTGGAACATGTATGTATTACTATTACTTGATCTGGCAAAATGGCACCTGAAAGCCACTACTTACATCTATTCTCCATCCCACTGCTCTTTTTTGCTCCCCTGTCCCTTTCTCCCTTCTCACTGTGGCACTGGTTGGTGCACCGGGCTTGCAGTGGTCCTAACTACTTACCTAGGAAAAGCAGTTCCAGACTGCTAAAGCTGTTTTTTAGGGGTGGCACCCTACACTGGTAGCTGTAGAAAATGGGGAAGAGAAAAAGGGGGAAAAACAATTCACTTCCTATTTCGTAGTCTTAAATATATTCTCAGAGATGTCACAAGTGGTGACATTTGTGCTCACAAATTCAGTTTCAAAAAAAAAAGCTCCTCAGAATGTATTTACTTTCACCCTTTTCTCTAATCAAAAAGTATTTTTGGAGGCTAGGGTAAAAAGAGATTTGAGTAAAAGCCCCCAGACTGCACTCAAAATTATGATCATTAGGCTTTATTTTTGGGTCAAGTTCATTTGTTCCCAAAACAAGTTAACACGTCCCACCCCTGAAAAAAATATTTTCTAGGCTAGATCACTAATTCTCCATCAATGTCCAGGTAAGACTGAACTGCAGCTGCACAGGAGATTCAGTTCTTTTTTTTTTTTTTTTGAGACGGTGTTTCTCTCTATTGCCCAGGCTGGAGTGCTGTAGCGCCATCTTGGCTCACTGCAACCTCTGCCTCCTGGATTCAAGTGATTCTCCTGCCTCCACCTCTCAAGTAGCTAGGACTACGGAGGAGCATGCAACCACGCCTGGCTAATTTTTGTATTTTTAGTAGAGACAAGGTTTCACCATGTTGGCCAGGTTGGTGTTGAATTCCTAACCTCAAGTAATCAGACTGCCTTGGCCTCCCAACGTGCTGGATTACAGGTGTGAGCCACTGCACCCGGGCATAAGAAGCATCCTCACCCAACATGAAATTGACTTTCATTAGGTTTATGTCTCCAGTTGCCACTCATGACCCATCGTGTTTAAATTTCACCAATAGACAAATATAAGACTCGCATTACAATTTCCTTTTTGTTGTCTTAACTCTTTAATCCTCATAAGTGATACTGTGTCAAAACTGAGCTTTAAAACCAAATCTCTTTAATTCTAAGACCCATGAGCTTAAATCACTAAACTAATTAGAAAAACAAACATTGGAAATGTGTAGACAGAAGTGTCAGGAAATAAAGTATATTAGTGTCCTTATCTAGTCAAAACTTACATTATCCCTGAATTGGACAATTAGAGCTTCAGGTGACTTTTGAAAAAAAATTACAATAATCCATAGCATTGATATCAAGATAATATTTTCCACCTTACTGGAGAAAAATGAGAAATGTAGTGATTAGGGGCATGGTCTTTGCGGGCAGACACACCTGAGATACAATGTTGATGCTCCATTTAGCTAATGGTGTGACCATGGGCACATTATTTACTTTGCTGAACCATAAAAAGACAAACTGTTTCATCTGACTTGAAAAATGTAACTGTATGTTGCTTACAAGGAACATACCTTTAAAGGGTGAAATAAAATCTAGGCATATACCAATAAAGCAAACTAACTGAAAGTCATCAGAGCTAGCAAAAGTGAAATAAACAGAGTAAATATGCAACCGGATTTTTCTGGTTAACCCACATTGGAAATTAGGATCCACTGCTGGTATGGTTTGGTTCTGTGTCCCCACCCAAATCACATGTCAAATTTAATTCCCAATGTTGAGGGAGGGATGTGGTGGGAGATGACTGGATCATGGAAACAGATTTCCTTTTTGCTGGTCTCAAGATAGTTAGTGAGTTTTCACAAGATCTGATTATTTAAAAGTGTGTAGCACTTCCTCCTTCACTCTCTATGTCCCATCACCATGTGAAGATGTGCTTGCTTCCCCTTTGCCTTCCACCATGATTGTACGTTTCCTGAGGCCTCCTCAACCATGCCATCTGTACACCCTGAGGAACTGTGAGTCAATTAAACATCTTTTCTTATAAACTACCCAGTCTCAGATACTTCTTTATAGCAAAGTCAGAATGGACTAATACAAATGCTAAAGCAAAAAGACAATACATACACTGCAGTTCAAAAAAAGAAAAGTGAAGTAAATAGCAGAAGCCAGACATTGTTTCCAGGGCTTATTATGACAGAGTAAAACTGATTTGCTGTCCTCAACTATCATCCTAACTAACCCACTCCCCAGCCCTTTTAGTCTCTAGAAATATACATCACAGAGGATGTGAGAGAGGGAGAAAGAGATACAGAGAAAGACAGGGAAACAGAAAGACAAAGAGAGACACGATGATTGAGAGAAAAAGAAAAATAACCCTCATTTCCTGAAATCAATGATCCTAAGATAATTACTCATAAGAACCAGGAATGTGTAGTGGAAACAGGCCTCTCATTTTTCACTTGAATATCTGCTTGTGCCATGGACTGGCTGAGCCGCCAGTGCCCCACCTGCAAAGCCCCATGGTTGAAAGAAAATTAGAAAGATTAAAGAGAAACAATAGAGCAGCCTGCACTTCTACCTCATATCAGATGAGAGAATGTGTGAGCTCCCAGCAGATCCACAGGATTCTGCAGAAGGTAACACACATTGAGCTGTCTTAGGACAGTTGCCCCAAAGAGCTGCCCACTGGGTTAGGGCAGCTCAGCAGCAAGAGACAATGGGATGTACTAACAGATGACAGAAGAGGGGCATTTGAAACGCTTTGAGCTTCCACTGCCCTCCCATACAAGTAACCTGTACAGCAGGTGATCTTTTTAATACCACAATGACCAGAAAAGGTCTTTCTAGAACCGCTATGAAAAGTACTTGAGACAAAAATATCATTGTCATCAAGAATAGGACAGGAAGAAAATGACTGAAGTCAGTGACTGAAGAACAATGAAACCATTTCTTATTTTTACTTCTCACAGTTAACCTGGTACAATCATCCTAAATTTCTTACACAGGTAATACAGAGAGAATGTTTAAACTGATTAAAAATCCAACACACAATGAAGATAGGCTAACGTAGGCCAACCTCTAGGCACTGAATAGCACAGTATTACACCAAAATGTCTTAAGCAAAACATGTACCCTGGAGCCAAATAGCCTGGGTTTTAATTCTTACGGGCAACACTGAGCAAGTTTTTATTTTTTTTTAACTTCTCTGTGCTTCCATTTTCTCCGCTAAAAAAATTGAATTCACAATAGGACCTTTCTCACTGGCTCTTGTGAGATCAAATTATGTATGATGGCAGGCATTTTGAATAGAGCCAGATACACAAAGAGCACTCCATAAATGCCAGTCATCAGCTGCAGCATTGTTAATGCATTGTGTGTGTGTGTGTGTGTGTGTTGGGTTTGTTTTTCTTTTTGTTTTGTTTTGCTGTGGTTTTTTTGTTTGTTTGTTTTTTGTTTTTTGTTTTTGAGACAGAGTCTCTCCATGTCACGCAGGCTGAAGTGTAGTGGCACAATCTCGGCCCATTGCAAACTCCGCCTTCCGAGTTCAAGTGTTTCTCCTCCTTCAGCCTCCCGAGTAGCTGGGACTACAGGCATGTGTTGCTACACCTGGCTAATTTTTGTATTTTTAGTAGAGATGGGGTCACACTATGTTGGCCAGGTTGGTCTCAAACTCCTGACCTCAAGTGACCTGATCACCTCAGCCTCCCAAAGTGCTGGGGTTACAGGCGTGAACCACAGTGCCCAACCTATTTAATGCATTATTAATGCTGGGGGGAATAGAAACACATCTGTCATTGAAAATTGTAATAGTGCACTCTCAAATTTTAGTAGCTGAAAAATAATCTAGACAAAAAATAAATAATAAATATTTGGATGGTTAGGAAAATATAATTGCTATTAGAGAGAGAAATAGTAATAAACAGGAAAGTAAAAAATGTAAGAGACAAAAGTTGTGAGCCTTAGTATATGAAAAACCCTGAGGTTGCCAACAGAGTAAAAGATCAAAAAATAGGAAACAAAATAAACAGTTGACAATGTGAAAAAAATATATTTTTTTATAAAATTGTAATATCAGTACACTTAAGAATAAAGAAAAATTCAATTAGGGACTTTTAAAATCTAACAACTTATTAAAACATTAAAAATTGTAATCAATATTTGCTTAATCCCAGGGTGAGTAGCAACCATATATAGTGCTATATAAATTGACATAAACATTGATAAATTGATGAGAGAGCAATTGGTGATATAAACCAAAGAGACTTCAAACTCTTTTTGCCCTTAGTTTCAAAAATAATATTCATAGAAAGTAAATTGAGAAAATATGAAGTTAAGTGAAAAGAATACAAAAGCAGATAAAGGTATTATCTCAATTATGCTGAAAGTTTCTAACAAAAAAATATAAAAATGAATGCACAAAAATATTAATAGTAATTGTCTCAAGAATATGAATATTTTTCTTAATTCTACTTTCTGGCATTTTACTTTTCTATAAATTTTCCTATTTCTGTAAATGTGTATGTTACTTACAATCAGAAAATTTACTTTATACTTTAAGTTTCAAGTAGCATCCTTTTGGAAGATAGAAGCAGCCCACAACCAGTCCTGTCTACACTATGTACATGTGGCTAGGAATGCACAGAAGTGACTTACAATTCAACAACTATTATATTTCACATTGTGTAAGTAGATTCCTTTAGCTAGGTTGCTTTCATTTTGTTGCTGCATTGAAAATGTATTCTTTCAACCAATTTATTGCATTTCTTTGAAAGATAAATGTTTGCCAGGGATTCATTGTTCTTCTAGGTGAGTTTGCTATGGTGTATAGAAGATGTATTCTTGAGAGGTCAGTGTCCACTCACCATATTCTGCTGTTTTATTTGGTTGTGACATGTGGATTGAATGTTTTTATTAGTCTAAGACCCAGATTTTTGTCTCCTAAACCTTTTTCTATTTCTTGCCTTTCTTGTCACAATTTATTAAAAGCACATTTTGTTCTGTGGAATTAGATTTCCATCTCCTCAGCTTGATGGGCTTTTTGTCTCTTCACCTGAGAATTGTAGATCACAAAATAATTCAGTAACACTTTAAGTCAAAGAATTTAATAAAACTGTTACGTTGAATACAATTTACAGGTGCTCTAAAATAGATTAGTCTAAAATATATGGCCTGCCTTCTAGTTTCTATAACCTTGTATAGAAAAAGACCAGGAACACTTATGTGAGATAAATCCAGATTTAAAGTGTAATTATATGCATATATATGCATACACACACACATGTCTATAGAGAGAATTCAAATGGAATATCATGGAGTCAAAAGGAACTGATGGCACAAGTAAGAAACAAAATCCCATAATTTAATTCTCCTTTCTCTCCCCCTCCCTCTCTATTTTCTCTCTCTCTGTCTCTCTTTCTGTCTGTCTCTTTCTCTCTCCTCTCTCTCTCGCTATGTGCAGGCCCACTCACATTAAAGAAAGAAAGCAAATGAAAGAGAAAAATGTTTAAGAATTGATTATTTTTATTATTATACTTTAACTTCTGGGATACATATCCAGAACATGCATTTGTTACATAGGTACACACGTGCCATGGTGGTTTGTTGCAACCATCAAACCATCATCTAATTAGGTACTTCTCCTAATGCTATCCCTCCCCTAGCCCCTGACTCCTTGACAGGCCCTGGTATGTGATGCTCCCTTCCCTGTGTCCATGTGTTCTCACTGTTGAACTCCCACTTACGTGGTGTTTTGTTCAAGTTTTCTGTTCTTGTGTTAGTTTGCTGAGAATGATGGTCTCCAGCTGCATCCCTGATCTTGCAAAGGACATGAACTCATCCCTTTTTATGGCTGCATAGTATTCCATGGTGTATATGTGCCACATTTTCTTTATCCAATCTATCATTGATGGGCATTTGGGTTGTTTCCAAGTCTTTCCTGTTGTGAACAGCACTGCAATAAACATATGTGTTCATGTGTTTTTATAGTAGAATGATTTATAATCCTTTGGGTATATACCCAGTAGTGGGGCTGCTGGGTCAAATGGTATTTCTACTTCTAGATCCTTAAGGAATCGCCATACTGTCTTCCACAATGGTTGAACTAATTTATGCTCCCAAGAAGAGTGTAAAAGTGTTCCTATTTCTCCACATCTTCTCCAGTATCTGTTGTTCCCTGACTTTTTAATGATCGCCATTCTAACTGAAGTGAGATGGTACCTCATTGCAGTTTTGATTTGCATTTCTCTAATGACCAGTGATAATGAACATGTTTCCTTGTGTCTGCTGACTGCATAAATGTCTTGAGTAGTGTCTGTTCACATTCTTTGCTCACTTTTTGATGGGGTTGTTTTTTTCTTGTAAATTTGTTTAAGTTCCTTGTAGATTCTGGATATTAGCCCTTTGTCAGATGGATAGATTGCAAAATTTATCTCCCATTCTATAGGTTGCCTGTTCACTCTGATGATAGTTTCTTTTGCTGTACAGAAGCTCTTTAGTTTAATTAGATCCTATTTGTCTATTTTGGCTTTTGTTGCCATTGCTTTTGGTGTTTTTGTCATGAAGTCTTTGCCCATGTCTAGTGTCCTGAATAGTACTGCCTAGGTTTTCTTCTAGGGTTTTTATGGTTTTAGATCTTACATTTAAGTCTTTAATCCATCTTTGTATAAGGCATAAATAAAGGGTTCAGTTTCAGTTTTCTGCATATGGCTAGCCAGTTTTCCCAACACCATTTTTTAAACAGGGAATGCTTTCCCCTTGTTTATTTTTATCATGTTTGTCAAAGATTGCCGATGTATGGAGTTATTTCTGAGGCCTCTGTTCTGTTCCATTGTCTATATATCTGTTTTTATCCAGTACCATGCTGTTTTGGTTACTGTAGTCTTATGGTATAGTTTAAATTCAGGTAGCATGATGCTTCCAGCTTTGTTCTTTTGCTTGTGATTGTCTTGGCTATACGGGATCTTTTTTGGTTACATATGAAATTTAAAGTAGTTTTTTTTTTTTTTTTAAATTATGTTAAGAAAGTTAATGGTAGCTTGATGGGAATATCATTGAATCTATAAATTACTTTGGGCAGTATGACCATTTTCACAATCTTGTTTCTTCCTATCCTTCAGCATGGAATGTTCTTCCATTTGTTTGTATCCTGTCTTATTTCCTTGAGCAGAGGTTTGTAGCTCTCAGAATATTTAGGCTATAATTTTCTATCACTGTGTTAGACCTGAAACTAAGTGGCCTATAAATGATCAATTACACTTACTTGGTCCTTTCAAAAATACTTAAA
Source organism: Piliocolobus tephrosceles (assembly GCF_002776525.5). Lineage (NCBI taxonomy): Eukaryota > Metazoa > Chordata > Mammalia > Primates > Cercopithecidae > Piliocolobus > Piliocolobus tephrosceles. The sequence goes on from NC_045436.1 coordinate 130,585,554, forward strand.
AAAGTAATCTGTTCATATTTTATCTGATTTTTAAAATAATAAAAATTAGAAAAAAATGTGAAACATTTGAGCCAATATTTTAAAGCTGCCCTAGAGAAGTATTTACAGTAAAATTTTATGTCAACTTCTCAAGTTATTTCACTTCTCTGATTCTCTGATTCTCAATTTCTTGGTTTTTAGAATAACAAATATTTTTTTCTTAAAAATATAATGGTCATTATAAAAAATTTCAGAAAAAAATGCAAAAATAAAGAAGAATTGTTACTAAAATTAGGGAACATCACTCCATACATCTGTTTATGCATATATATAGAAGGAACACAGATTATTGCATTAAAATGAAAATGCATGAGTCATCCTGTTACTAACAAAAACTATTAAATTTAATTTTTAAGAATATTAAAAGAAATGAAAATGAAGCTGCAAGATCTAACATAAAATATTTTTTCTTTAAATCTAAGTTGTAAGAAAAAATGCTTTTTAATATTAAGAAAAGACATTATGAAAAGAATATTTAAAACTTCTTGCTTTTTCTTTGTCCTGAATATTTCATAATATTAGAGAACTTAGATTACTCTGCATTATGAAAGGTGAGAAAGTAGCATTCTCTCTCCTCGTCCTATTTTTGTGAATTGTATTATTATTTTTCTTTGACAATGCTTGAATTTTTTAATTCTAGTCTAATGTTGCAACTACTCCTGTTGTTTAATCTTAGAATACTACATTTTCATCTTCACCAACAACTTTTTCCATAGCTTCTCCATCCCCCACTCATTTGTTCTTAATTGTCAGGCAATATGGAGTGGGGCATTTGTTGTTTATAAAGGACTTATACTAGCTGTCAACACAAAGATCCATGTTGTGCCTTAAGTTCAGAAACCGTTGGGAATCATTTACGTAATTTAACTTTGCCATAAGCAGCTCCATTAGAGAGATAACATTTAAAAGTCATCTGCAACACTAGAAATTACCATGAGTTTTTATAGATTTTTCAAAACGAAGAACTCAGTGCAAAGCAAGAAAGGAAGAAAAACACAAGCCAGAGAGTTGGCTGAGCTTAATTACATCTGAAGTTATTAATAATAGGTACAATTTATGAATTCTCTCTTTCCTACCCTAGCCTTCTTTTATGGCTTCATGCAATTGTCTCAAACTTATTTTACAAACTTTGACATTTATTCCAATATAGTTTACATTTCAGATGGACAAAGACGTTTCTCTTATAAAACTATTTACACGGAAGTACTCATCTATTTAAGAAATAATTTTGAAAACTCATGAGGTAAAATCATCACATATGATAGAGAACTGAACAGTCAAAAATAGGCATGGAACTTTTGCCTTAATACAACTAATCAGGACATAGGCTATTATCTACTTTCTGCTTCTTAAAATATGTTATTTCATCCAGTGTTCTCTTCAACACAAAGATAATTTATAATGCAGCCCATGAATAAAGTGCTTTCAGGAACAAATTATTTGCTTCATAATTTATATTTAATGATAAATAGCTCCCTTTTAATTTTTAATTGTTTTAAATTTCAAATTGTATTTTAGATTTATGTATCTTCTTTTGAAGAGTAAACCAAGCTGGGCATGGTGGCTCACACCTGTAATTCCAGCACTTTGGGAGGCTGAGGTGGGCAGATCACCTGAGGTGGGGAGTTCAAGACCAGCCTGACCAACATGGAGAAGCCCTGTCTCTACTAAAAGTACAAAATTAGCTGGACGTGGTGGCGGATGCCTGTACTCCCAGCTACTCAGGAGGCTGAGGCAGGAGAATCACTTGAACTCATGAAGCAGAGATTGCGATGAGCTGAGATTCCACCATTGCACCCCCGACTGAACAACAAGAGCAAAACTCCATCTCAACAACAACAAAAAAAGAGTAAACCTATATTGCAACCACGGTACTGTATTTCCTAAGTCTTTACATAGTTGAGAATAAATGTCTGTTGAACATATCCATCTTAGCAGGGTATAAAACTCTTCACATTGTCTGAAATAGGTGCCTAATGAAACTATATAGAAATCATATTTTAAAAGACAGAGTATGCTTAAATAAGTACTTAAAATCATAATTTTTTCTCCTTCATTTTAGTTTTGAAATATTTTTAAAATATGATGTCTATATAGTTTTCACTAGTATGCCCACTTCAGCCTATATGATTTTATAACCTTACATATCTGCACCTATTAAATTTTAAACTTCAGAAAATTACTGGGAATACAATAAATGAAAAAGAAATTATACTTAATCACTGAATAAAATTTTCTTAACATAAAAATTAATAAAGTTAATTTTATATGTCAACTTGGCTAGGCTACAGTACCCAGATATTTGGTCAAACACCAATATAGATGTCACTGTGAAAATATTTTTTAGATGAGCTTAACATTTTAAATCATTAAAGGTAAACTCTAAGTAAAACACATTATCCTCTATAATGTGGGACGGCCTCATCCAGTCAATTGAAAGCCTTGAGAGAAACAGACTAAGGTTTGTGAGGAAGAGAGAATTCTGCTTCCCGACTGCCTTTGGATTCAAGATGCAACATCAACTCTTCCGTGTGTGTGTGTGTGTGTGTGTGTGTGTGTGTGTGTGTGTGTGTGAGAGAGAGAGAGACAGAGAGAGAGAGAAAGGGAGAGAGAGAGAGAGAGAGAGAGAAAGGGAGAGAGAGAAAGAGAGATCGAGAGATCTCCTGTTGTTTCTGTTTCTCTGGAATTCGGTAATATAAGGGTAAAATAAATCTGTGGATCCAAAAAGACTTTCTTATTTTAAAATAAAGCAAAACCAATCAATCTAAATTAAAGCATATGCTGGGTGAGTTATTGAAACTCAAGGAAAAAGATATCCTGCATTTTTTCTTTTTTCATTTACTAATTTTATCCCAGAGCTCTGTTATTAAAATCTTAATAAATGTGGCATTTTTGTATGTTTTGTTGTTTGATGTTCCCCTTCTAGACTAATGCAGGGTCAATGTGAGTAAGAGCTCAAAAAATATTTGGTGGATGAATAGATGATAACTCCTTACACAAGGTTGTTATGATAATGTGTATGAGAAATAGATGAGGAAGATTAACAATTGTTTTGCCTCTACCAAGAACTTAATATTTTATTTTTATGTTACCAAGTTCAATCCACACAATAATCATGTAAAGCAAGCAGTTAATAGTTCTGTTTTACAACCAAGTCAACTGAAACTCAGATAATTTAACTTGCACGATGTGCAAAATTGCTGGAAAATGATGATTTGACTTCAAAGCCATGCTCTTTCTACTATACAAATCTCTCTGAAATTATAAAACGTATGGTTTATATTATTATCATTGTTTTTGTTATTATTATTTCTCTTCCGTGTTTGGTAAAATTTTATATTCTCAAAGTCTACGCTTTCTCCTGACTGCTGTGATTCAGACTCAAGCTTTTGCTAAAGATAAAACCAGATGATGCTAATCAGTGAAGGGCATTGACATGAACTTAATAATTCCATGAACCCGGATTAGGTGAAAGAACTGACTGGTAGAGCTCCTTTAATGTTAATTGTATAGCTGATCTAATTTTCCAAAATATATATACTCTCTGGAGTACTTTATATAAATGTGTGCTTTATAAGTGAATAAAAATTCTGAGTGAAGCTGGATGCTTTTTAAAGAGACCTATTTTAAATCTTTCATGAAGGGTAAGATTACTTTTTAAAATTAACTAGCCATCCATTAATTAGCCTCATAAATTATATTTATATAATTAGATTGAAATCATAAATGTTCTTTATAAAAGTTATTTCCCTTTACCAGATCTCTTTCCCTTTACCAGGACCTTTTGTCAACACTCAAGCAAACACTCTCCACCAATTCCCAAACTTGCCCCCACGGTTTCTCTTCTATAGTTTTGTTCAAACTATTCTGCATATAGTTTGTTTTTCCTGCTCAGTGTTCACATACTCTTGTTTTTCACCCTTCAAAGGCTACTTAAGATATTCTTTCATGGAATCTCTCGTAGTCACTCCAGCCAATTGTAATTTTGGATTTTTCCTAAACAACCTTATTATTTTATCTGGCCCATTTTGCATCTTATTACATCCTACCTTGCATTCCTCCTATTTTAATGCAGGCATTATTTGAAAGCAAATGAAATACATTTTACCTTCCTGAGTCCCCTGTGGTATCCTCATTATGCTTTTAACATAGTAATATTCAGTAAATGTTCAATAAATGCTGATTAAATTTTCAAATTGGCATTAATAAAGTTGTGACGTGTTCCTTAAAACAAATTTAAACATTGTTGAAAATGTAAGTTCTAACTTAAATGCTGTTTTCAAAAGCATACTTCACTATTTGTATTCTAATACTCTATCAACAAGTTAATCTGAACACAGCAGTATGAAATGAGACCCTTTTACGTAAAGTCTTAAGTAGCAAAATGGAAGCCTTTACCAAATACTTATTTAAACATATTTGGTGAAAAATATCTACTTCAACACAAAGCATATTTCATCAAAATTGCTAAATGTTAACCTTTAAATGTGATTCTTAATAATTAATGGATACTCATTTAACAACTAATCAAGAGTAGTTGTGTTAAACTCCAACCTAAATTAAATAACTTTTTCAGACACTTGATTTTATAAGGTTGCTGATAAGTTTCTAATTACTCTTGCTCTTACACCCGGCCTTTCTCTTCTAAGAAAAGAAAGCCTCCAATGGAGACTTACACTTAGATATTGCTTTAAATTTTGCATAAATTTTATTTAAAAATTTAATTAAATTTTAATATTAGAATAAATGGTGAACTCAATTTACTTACTTCTATTGAGAGTTGCTTTAATGACTTGAAGACAAATTTGAAATTGCACCTTCAAAATGTCTATAAAGTATAAAAATTTTCAAGGAAACTGGGAAATTCTGATATAGACAAGTGCTGGACCTGAAATTTTGGATTTACGTTTGGCTAAAGACTAAATTAGCCCCAACATCAACTATTAGTCTGGAATTTAGAAATGTGAATTTCTCCCAGTGAAATATAAAGTAAAATATGTAAGGACCTGATTATCACTTCTGGCTCAAAAATAAATACTTAGACATATCTAATTTTTAAAACACTTTGCCAGAATACAACTTTAGCATAAATTAGAATTTGAATATTTTAGCATTTCAAAATTTATTTTTAAATGTATCAAACCCTTTTTGTGTATTCATAACATTTGTTTTTAGAAATGAGCTAAAGACCTTCTATTCACTTCTAATTGGTTTGACCAACACAATAAAAGGGCCTTCAAGTCATTATTTCCATTTGAATGTAATACAATTGATCTTCCATAATATACTTTAAAGTGTTATATTAGACATAATATCATACATAATAGAAATATACAATGTTATCTTTTTATTTCAAAACTTTTATCAAAAATTGTAGACAATATATTTATTGCAATATGTTTCTACAAGGCTCTTTTACTTACAAAGTCCTTTTAATTAGAGCATCTCATCCCATCCTCAGCACAATCTGGGAAGTGTGTAGGCTGGATCTTCTCTTCATTTTACAGATGAATATACTGAGGGTTGTAAAGGTAAAAGTGAATTGTCCAAAATCATATCACAAAAACAAAAATTCAGTATCAGAGCTAAAATTGATTCTTAGGTTAGTGATTTTTATATTGCCTCCCTCTGCCTAAAAATAGAAGGCTCAGGGAATAGTCATTGCGATAGAATTTCTTTTCTTTTTTTTTTTTTTTTTTTTTTTTTTTTTGATTTCACATTACATTCTTTTATTTGCAATGTTAAAAACTTTTAACATGCATTTGGGAACGAAATGATACAGTTTTTCCTTTCGTTGAAGAACATGTAAGTAGGGAGAAAGTAACGCTTTAAACTTTTCTTATGCTAGTTGAATTTCCAACTACATACAAATTCCTATTTCATGAAATTGCATCATTTTATTTTTAGCTAAGAAGCTGAATTCTATAATAAATTTGAAGGAACATGGAATATAATTGTTTTTAGCATTTTTTAATGATAAAGCACAATTTACACATGCCAATTTTGATAAGTCTTGCGATAGAATTTCAATTAGTGAAATTAAAGGGATTTCCATGAAATATTTCAATTATCTTTTTATATAATTCATGAGTACTTATAATGTTCAAGATACTGCCCAAGATACACTAGGGAATACAGACAAATCTCATTTTCATATGCTTATTCTTTAATTTGATTATGTATTTAATCAATAAGTATTTTGTAAATATGTGCTGGGTAATAGGCACTATGAAAAAATACAGAAATGTCTGCTGGCTTTGAGGAATCTGGGCAGTTTGGACAAGTGGAATTCCTCCCAGTGCAGTGCACACGCTCTGCTAAGGGGCAGCCAGAGTGCTTCATTAAGCAGGTCCTGGATCCTGTGCCTCCTGACCAGAGGAGACCCCCACCACGGGGTTGCAAGCCACCTTATAAAGGAGTCTTCCCACTGGCATCAGGTCAGTGACGCTCTAGGACAGAGATCCCAAAAGAAGAAGCTGGCAGACATTTTTGCTATTCTGCAGCCTGCAGACACCTCCAAGTGCAGGAGAAACCCAGGTAAATAGGGTCTGGAGTAGACTCTTAACAAACTGCAGCAGCCCTACAGGTTCCTACAGGAGGAATCTGACTGTTAAAAGAAAAACAAACAAACAGAAAGCAAAAACAAAAGCATCAGCAAGAAAGTCCTAACCAAAACCCCATCCAAAAGACAGCAGCCTTAAAGATTGAAGCTGGATAAACTCCACTCAGGAAGATGAGAAAGAATCAATGAAAAAAAATGCTGGAAATTCAAAAAGCCAAAGCTCATTTTCTCCTCCAAATGATTGCAACAACTCTCCAGCAAGGGCACAAAACTGGACAGAGGCTGAGATAGATGGATTGACAGAATTAGGCTTCAGAAGGTGTATAATAACAAACTTCATTGAACTAGAGGAGCATGTTCTAGTCCAATGCAAAGAAGCTAAGAACCATGATAAAACATCACAGAAGCTGTTAACCAGAATAACCAGTTTAGAGAGGAGAATAATTGACCTGATGGAGCTGAAAAGCAACACAAGAACTTCACAGTGCAACTGCAAGTGTCAATAACTGAATAGACCAAGTGGAGGAAAGCATTTCAGAGCCCAAAGACTATCTTGTTGAAATAAAACAAGTAATCAATATTAGAGATAAAGAATGAAAAGGAATGAACAATACCACTGAGAAGTATGGGATTATGCAGAAAGATCAGACCTATGACTGATTACAGTACCTGAAAGAGATGGGGAGAACAGAACCAAGTTGGAAAACATACTTCATAATATCATCCAGAACTACTTCCACAACATAGCAAGACAGGCCAACATTCAAATTCAGGAAATCCAGAGAACCCCAGTAAGATATTGCATGAGAAGATCAACCCCAAGACACATAATCATAAGGTTTGCCAAGGTCAAAATGGAGGAAAAATGTTAACAGTAGCCAGAGAGAAAGGCCAGGTCACCTACCAAGGGAAGCCCATCAGACTAACAGAATATCTCTCAGCAAAAACTCTACAAGCCAGAAGAGATTGGAGGCCAATATTGAATATTCTTAAGGAAAAGAATTTCCAACCCAGAATGTAATATCTGGCCAAACTAAGCTTCATAAATAAAGAGAAATAAAACCCTTTCCAGAAAAGCAAATGCTGAGGTAATCTGTCACCACCAGGCCTGCCTTGCAAGAACTCCTGAGAAAAGCACTAAATATGACAAGGAAAAACTGTTACCAGTCACTACAAAAACACACTGAAGTGCAAAGGCCAACACTATGAAGCAACTACAACAACAAGTCTGCAAAATAACCTAGCATCATGATAACAGAATCGTATTCACACATAATAATATTAACCTTAAATGTAAATGAGCTAAATGCCCCAATTAAAAGACATAGAATGGCAAGCTCGATAAAGAGTCAAGATCCAATAGTGTGCTGTATTCAAGAGACCCGTCTCATGTGCAAAGACACACATTGACTCAAAATAAAGAGATGGAAAAAATTTTACCAAGCAAATGGAAAGCAGAAAAAAGCAGGGGTCACAATCCTAGTTTCCAACAAAACAGACACTAAACCAACGAAGATCAAAAAAGATGAAGAAGGACATTACATAATGGTAAAGGGTTTAGTTCATCAAGAAGAGTTAACTATCTTAAATATCCACGCACCTAATACAAGAGCACCCAGACTCATAAAACACATTCTTAGAGATCTATGAAGGGACTTAGACTCCCCCACAATACAAGTGGGAGATTTTAACACCCCACTGTCAATACTGAACCTATCATTGAGACAGAAGGTTAACAAAGATATTCCAGACTTGAACTCAGCTTTGGATCAAGTGGACCTGATAGATATCTACAGAATTCTCCACCCAAAAACAACAGAATATACATTCTTCTTGGCACAAGACACTTAACTCTAAAATGTATCCTAAATTGGAAGTAAAACACTCCTCAGCAAATGCAAAAGAACTGAAATCATAATAAACAATCACTCAGACCACAGCACAATCAAAATAGAACTTAAGATTGGGAAACTCACTCGAAACCATATGACTACATGGAAATTGAACATTCTGCCTCTGAATGACTCCTGGGTAAATAGCGAAATCAAGGCAAAAATCAAGAAGCTCTTTGAAATCAACGAGAACAAAGAGACAACATATCAGAATCTCAGGGATGCAGCTAAAGCAGTGTTAAGAGGAAAATTTACAGCACTAAAATGCCCAAATCAGAAAGCTAGAAAGATCTCAAATCAACATCCTAACTAAAAGAACTAGAGACTAAAAGAACTAAAAAGACTAAAAGAACTAGAGAACCAAGAGCAAACAAACCCCAAAGCTAGCAGAAGACAAGAAATAACCAACATCAGAGCAGAATGGAAGAAAATAGAGACACACAAAGAAAACCTTCAAAAACAATCCAGGAGCTGGTTTTTTGAAAAAATTAATAAAATAGCTATACTAATAAGGAAGAAAAGAGAGAAGAATCAAGGAGACACAATAAAAAATGATAAAGGGATATCACCACTGACCCCACAGAAATACAAAAAACCAGCAGAGAATACTAGAAACACCTCTATGAAAATAAACTAGAAAATCTAGAGGAAATGGATAAATTCCTGGACACATACACCCTCCCAAGACTGAACCAGAAAGAATTTAAATCACTGAATAGCCCAATAACAAGTTCTGAAATTGAGATAGTAATAAATAGCCTACCAATCAAACAAAAAGCCTGAGACGAGATGGATTAACAGCTGAATTCTACCAGATGTACAAAGAGGAGCTGATACCGTTCCTTCTGAAACTATTCCAAAGAAATGTAAAGAAGAGATTCCTCCCTAACTCATTTTATGAGGCCAGCATCATCCTGATACCAAAATCTGGCAGAAATAAAACAACAACAAAAAATTTCAGGCCAATGTCCCTAATGAACATTGATACAAAAATCCTCAATAAAATACTGGCAAACTAAATCCAGCAGCACATCAAAAAGCTTATGCACCATAATCAAGTCAGCTTCAACCTTGGGATGCAAGGCTAGTTCAAAATACACAAATCAATAAACATAATTAACCACCTAAACAGAACTAAAGATCAAACCCCTATGATTACTTCAATAGATGCAGAAAAAGCCTTTGATAAAATCCAATGTCCCTTCATGTTAAAAACTCTCAATACACTAAGTATCGAAGGAGCATACCTCAAAATAATAACAGCCATCTATGACAAACCCACAGCCAATATCAGACTGAATGAGCGAAAGCTAGAAAAATTTCCCTTGATAACTGGCACAAGACAAGGATGCCCTCTCTCACCACTTTTATTCAACATCAAAATGGAAGTTCTGGCTGGAGCAATCAGTCAGGAGAAAGCAACAAAGCATATACAAATAGAAAGAGAGGAAGTTAAACTGTCTTTGTTTGCAGATGACATGATCCTGTGCCTTGAAAACCCCATCATCTCAGCCCAAAAGCTTCTGAAGCTGATAAGCAACTTCAGCAAAGTCTCAGGATACAAAATCAATGTGCAAAAATTGCTAGCATTCCTACACACCCACAACAGAAAAGCAGAGAGCCAAACCACGAATGAACTACAAGTCACAATTACTACAAAGAGAAGAAAATACCCAGGAATACAGCTAACAAGGGAAGTGAAGAATCACTTCAAGAACTGTAAACCACTACTCAAGGAAAGCAGAGAGGACACAAATAGAAAAACATTCCTTGCTCATGGATAGGAGGAATCAGTATCATGAAAATGGCCATACTGCCCAAAGTAATTTACAGATTCAATGCTATTCCCATCAAACTACCACTGACATTCTTCATAGAATTAGAAAAAAACTACTTTAAAATGCATATGGAAGCAAAAAGGAGTCCATATAGCCAAGGCATTCCTAAGAAAAAGAACAAAGATGGAGGGCATCGTGATACCCAACTTCAAACTATACTACAAGACTACAGCAACCAAAACAGCAAGGTACTGACACAAAAACAGACACATAGAGCAATAAAATGGAATAAAGAATTCAGAAATAAGACTGCACACCTACAACCATCTTATCTTTAACAAACTTGACAAAAACAAGCAATGGGAAAAGGATTCCCTATGTAACAAATCATGCTGGGAGAACTGGCAGGCCATATGTAGAAAATTGAAACTGGACCCCTTCCTTACACATTATACAAAAATTCACTCAGGATGAATTAAAGACTTAAATATAAAACCCAAAACTATAAAACCCCTTGAAGAAAATTTAGGCAATACCATCCAGGACATAAGCATGGGCAAAGATTTTTTGTTTTTGTTTTTGTTTTTGTTTTTGTTTTGAGATAGAGTCTTGCTCTGTCACCCAGGCTGGAGTGCAGTGGCATGATCTTGGCTCACTGCAACCTCTGCCTCCCAGGTTCAAGCAATTCTCCTGCCTCAGTCTCTTGAGTAACTGGGACTACAGGTGCATGCCACCATGCCTGGCTAATTTTTTTGTAATTTTAGTAGAGACAAGCTTTCACCATATTAGCCAGGATGGTCTCAATCTCCTGACCTCATGATCCACCATTCTCGGCCTCCCAAAGTGCTAGGATTAGAGGGGTGAGCCACCACTTCCAGCTGGCAAAGGTTTTATAATAAAAATGTCAAAAGCAATTGCAACAAAAGCAAAAATTGACCAATGAGATCTAATTAAACTAAAGTGCTTCTGCACAGCAAAAAAACTATCATCGGAGTGAACAGATAACCCACAGAACAGGAGAAAATTTTTGCAATCTATCCATCTGACAAAGAGCTAATATCCAGAATCTACAAGGAATGTAAACAAATTTACAAGAAAATTACAAACCACCCCATTAAAAAAGAGCCAAAGAACATAAACAAGCATTTCTCAAAAGAAGACATTTATGTGACCAACAAACATGTGAAAATAAACCCCACATCACTGATCATTAGAGAAAAACAAATCAAAACCACACTGAGATATCATCTCATGCCAGTAAGAATGTAATTATTAAAAAGTCAAGAAACAACAGATGCTGGTGAGGCTGCAGAGAAATAGGAATGCTTTTACACTGTTGGTAGGAATGTAAATTAGTTCAATAACTTTGGAAGACAGTGTGGTGCTTCCTCAAAGGTTGAGATCCACAAATACCATTTGACCCAGCAATGCCATTACTGGATGTATACTCAAAGGAATATAAATAATTCTATCACAAAGATACATGTACATGTATGTTCACTGCAGCATTATTCACAATAGCAAGGAAATGGAATCAACCCAAATGCCCATCAATGGTAGACCTCATAAACAAAATGTGGTATATATACATCATGGAAAATTATGCAGCCATAAAAAGGAATGAGATTACGTTCTTTGCAGGGACATGGGCGGAGCTGGAAGCTGTTATCCTCAGCAAACTAACACAGGAACAGAAAATCAAACATCGCATGTTCTCACGTACAGGGGGGAGCTGAACAATGAAAACACATGGACACAGGAAGGAGAACAACACACACTGGGGCCAGTGGGAGTTGGGGGGTGCAGAGCTGGGAGAGGGAAAGCATCAGGAAGAATGGTTAATGTATGCTGGACTTAATACCTAGGTGATGGGTTGTTCTGTACAGCAAACCACTATGGCACATGTTTACCTATGTAACAAACCTACACATCCTGCACATGTATCCCAGAACTCAAACTTAAATTAAATAATAAATAGATAAATAAAATGTATAGAAATGAATAAAATATATTTCCTACCTTCATGTGCATTACCTTAGGGTTGTAATATCAAACAGAAAAAAGTCTATGCTCAAAATAACTATAATCAATCAACACAATAAATATAATCAGTATAGTGATAGACATATTTATATAATTTGGGGAATATAATGGTTGGAATATTTGCCTCTGCCTTTAATTTCAGGAAGTGCTTCAAAGCAAAAGTAACTTTGAGCTGCAACTTTAATAAAAACGCATTTAAATCTCTTAGTATAAAAATTAAAACATACTTAAAAATAAAAACTCTTACTTAACCCTAAGAATATATGACTTGAAATACAGTGTTATCTTTATTGCCAAGAATAATACTTTCCCATAAAAATTTATTATCTGGCTCTTTTACCAAATGTAAAGGAAATGTGAGGAATTGTGATACACATAGAATGAAATTAAAAGAATAACTAAGGAAAGAAGATATTATAAAACACCATGAAAATATCTAGAAGACCACACCAGAAGCTAATATGGAAACCTGTTTCATTAATTAAACAAAGTCATTTTGCCAAAAAGAAAAATAAGAAAGAAAAGGGAAAAAAAGGGGGAGATAACAGTTAGGCCATGAAAATATAACACAGACCATAATTAAGATTTTAAAAAATCTAGTCAATAGAAATAAACTTACAAAATCTTACAAAGTCTCAGATGTTGGCTTAAAAGATACATATTATAAAATAGCTGTAATGTATTTTACAGCCCATAGGAAATAGCCCCAAACTAGAAACAACCAAAATATACTAAAATAGGTGAATGATTAAACAAACTATTGTACACTTATATCATGGAATACTGTTCCAATAAAAAGGAATGAACTATCAATACAAGGGCACTATGCTGTGTGAAAAAGTCAATCTTAAGAGTTACATACTAATTATTTCATTTATATAACACTCTTAAAATAAAAAAGTTATAGAGATAGAGAACAGATTAGAGGTTAGTGATCATGGTGAGGCAGGTAGGATGAATGTGACTGATTATAAAGTAGCATGAGGGAGATCTTCAGAGTAGTAGAATAGTGAAATAGTTCTGTATCTTGATTGTGGTAGTGGTTACAGAAACCTACATGTGCCATCTACACATGTAATAAAATTACACAGAACTACTATATATATTAGATATTAATTATATACTGATATAATAGAGATTGAGACATTTAAAGTATAAACTAATACCTTCCTCCTTCACTTTTCAACAAAAATGTACCTATAGGAGGCCAACCAGGATGACTGAGTTTCTTAGCTAACTATTATTTTTCAGGTATTCCCCACCTAGGGCTTAGTGTATTCCAAGGAAATAATATTCTGTGGTCAGATTTTCTCTGGTCTTCAGACCATCCTCCACAGTATTTGAGTCTGTAAACTATGAATGTCAATCTTGCTGATACAACTTGTTGAGAGTAGTTGAAACATTGCTGCTAACATTGAAATGTTAAACAAATGAATAACGTTTAACCCAATGTTTTAAAATAAAAGATGAGTTTTATGCACACTTGGCCATGCTTGATGTGCTTGGACATGCTGGCGACTCTTGTCTACACTGAAGTAACCTTATAAGACTGAGTGCCTGGGATATCCTAAGGGAACACATATCTGTCCAATGACACTTGTTGGGATCCACCGAAGAGCAGAACCTCCTTTGGCTGGATAGAAAAAACCAAGTAGTCTGAGAACTCATGGATATTTGGGAAATGTGCTACAATGATGGAAACTCCTTTACTGTCAGTTCAATGTACCTGTAAAAGTGATCCACTCGTTTCTTCTCACTGAGTATCGGTGCAATAGGAAATAGTATTAAATCTTGCTCAAATATTACACATATTTTATCCTGTATAGGTAGATGTCTCTGCAGAAAAATTCCACTCATCAAGAACTAAAATATATGCTGTAAACACCGATTAAATTGAAAAATTAGGCTTTCCCAGATAAATATACTAAGAAAGTGTTTTTGTTTTAATACAGCACAACTGAATTACCGATCTTGACATCAGTCTGGTTTTCTAACTCTTAGCAAATGTATCAAAATAATGTAAAATTTCTAGTAATACCCTGATACTGTAGCTCTTGTTATTTTTTCACTAAATTCGCATATTTTCTGCAAGATAATTCATTAGTTGTCTTGCATGGCAACCAATGAACTAGGAGTGGTGGATGGTAAAAGGATGAATAATATGCAATCTAAAGACATAGTCTACAGGAAGAGAGAAAATCTTGAAGAGACACCTAAAATAAAACCCAGTTCATGCTATCATTGCACTGTCCAGAAATTTATTTCTTTAACACAAGAATGTGACTAATTCTATTTCCAGAGTCAGAGAAGTCTTCAGGAGGAAGTGATTTTGACCAGGGTCTTAAAGAGCAGTAGTTTGCTAGGCGAAAAAGAAAAGGCTCAGCTCACACAAAAAGATGGCAGATCATGAATGAGAGAGCATCTGGCAGAATGCTAACATTCACCTGGCACAATACAAAGGATATACGATAGGGAAAATGGTGAGAGAGGAAATGAGAAAAGTACATTTAGAGTTGATAATGAAGTACACAGTTTACTTTGGCAAGAAAAAGGTTCTATTCAATATTCATACCAGCAATATTTTTAATAATTGTGCAAAATAGGTTGGGGAATGTAAATACAGAGACAAATCACCTAATAGAAGATTCCAACAATGCTCAGTTGTCTGCAAACATTTTTGATGATGAACCTTTATCATTAAAAATTGAGCATGCATTCTCATACATGCATATTTTACAATATGTTTTGATATACTCTTCTAAAGTATATGCCATAAAAGCCACGTAGAAATTTAAAAAACAGGTAAAATGTAAGGGAATTGTTTATTTCTATGTAATCGGTAAACAAAAATTCTAAAACATTCTTCCTTGGCTTCCATGGACCACCCTTAAGTGTATGTATGTGATCCTTCTTGGAAATCACTGCACTAGGTGATGGTTTAAGAGAACAAGGGCAGCAGGAAAGGAGAAAAGAGAAAATTGATGAAAATGACTTGAAAAGTAGACTTCAGGAAAGGTTGTAACTGGACATAGGGATAAAAGAACAAGGGAAAGCCTATATGTTTGTTTGGGTTGCCAATCTGATAATGTTCTGATCAATTAATCTGGGGCTGACAGACTAAAGAGCAAGTGTATGGGGGTTGGGAAAGGATAGATGGCCAAATTAGATAAATTCATTTAGTTCTGAACTTTCAATTATAAATGTCTTAAAGATCTAGAACTCAGAAGAATGAACTTGAAATATAAATTTGAGAATCACAGGAATTTGTCGGTAATTGAGACTCTGGACAGGATGAGATTGTCCATGGAGGGAGTATAGAGAAAGTAATGAGTAGTCATAAGATTGTGAGGAGTGTTGCTATGGTTTAAATGTTTGTGAAACATTTCAAAATCATGTAAAGCTTAATCCACAGTGCAATAGTATTTAAAGGTAGGGCTTTTCAAAATCATGTGAAGCTTAATCCACAGTGCAATAGTATTTAAAGGTAGGGCTTTTAGGAGATGATGAGGTCATGAGAACTCTACCTTCATGAATGAAATTAAAGCCCTTATAGGAGGGGATGAGAAAAATCTATCCCTTTTTTGCCTTTCTGCCATGTAAGGACACAGCAAGTAGGTGCACTCTTTGGAGCAGGAAAACAAACCTTCAATAAACACTGAATTTCCTGGCAACTTAATCTTGGATTTACAAGCCTCTAGAACTGCAAGCAATAAATTTCTGTTGTTTATAAATTATCTAGTCAAAGATATTTTGTTACAGTGGCCAGAACAAACTAAGATTAAGGTTGTTCTTGGCTTTCAGAAGCCAAAGAAAGTTTGGGTACTCTCTCCATAAAAATGTTCAACAAATATTTTGTAATTAATTGTTGGGTATTCCAAATCATGCAAAGAATAGAAAGGAAGATGCTGTTTAGGATAAGGAATAATGGATCCCATCATTATGCATTATAATATATGTTATATGATGGAATATATTTTAAGAAATTAATTTTATCTATAAATGTATGGGCTTAAAATTACAATTGAATAAAGTTAGGCCTTCCAGTATTAAGCAAAATTAAAGTGAGCATAGCAAATAGATCCTTTCATATTCTGGTTCCAAGTAAAACATAAATTGTACAGAAGCACAGAGCTTGAATTATTTCTTAGTGAGTAGAGCAACTCAAGCAGTGAAATGTGCCCTTGGCCAACTTAGGAAAGGAAGGGCACACATATTTTCTTATTATTAAATCCCTTCTCCCAGATGACTTGCCTACGGTAACAAAGAATTAATAGTGAAAATGGGAAGTAAGTATAATGTGCTATCTTTCTTATGAAGAGAATGTTCCTGACCCACTATTGGTCTAGCATACACTTTTGAATTATTTCCCATGGGTAGTGAGAGATTTGTGTTGATCTAGATACAGTTTCTGTATTTAGGTGCACTCTGTCAATAAAAACTACCAATACACATCTCTTCTTTTCAATTTGGAAATTCTCTGAGGCAGCTTTGCAAAACTCATTCAATGAAAAAAGCATAGACATATGTTACCAGAATCCACTCTATACTTACAGTAACTTAACCTGCAGAAGAAAGAAAATGAATTGAAATCTCACTAAAACCTCAGTCCCTTATGAAATTGAATCAACACAATGGTTAGCCCTTTCGTTTCATCTAAGGGCTTCATCTGGCTGTAATTAATACTCTGAAGTTGTATTTCAAAATCTCACAGGAAACATGTAGGAGCTAAAATCTTTCCCCTTTTGTTTGCTTGGGTCATTGACTGTGATATATTGTGAATTTTTGCATTACACAGAATCCTCACATCTTTTAAAAAATAACTATGGTGTAAATACCTGTGGTAGAGAAAGGAAAGAAAGAAGTTAC
Organism: Piliocolobus tephrosceles; assembly: GCF_002776525.5. Lineage (NCBI taxonomy): Eukaryota > Metazoa > Chordata > Mammalia > Primates > Cercopithecidae > Piliocolobus > Piliocolobus tephrosceles. Next base: position 130,602,734 of record NC_045436.1, read on the forward strand.
TATCCTTCTCAGAAGAAGAGTTCTATTTCCCTTTTCTTTGTTTCTAAAAGCTCCACCATGGATGAACAAAATCACTTAGTAGCGTGGTTTTCTTAATTTCTCCGACTTATCAGCTTTCCATCTCTTGCCTCCAAAACCACACAATCCCTATTAATGGGCTCTGTCATTAGGAGTTGAGTCTTTGTCAGGCTCACCCATGCAAATAATCAAAGTAAGTTCAGGACTTCAACTTTACTCAGTATCTTACACCTAATTTTATTTAACCCATGATTCCTTGGTGCCACGGGAAGGGACGTTCGTGTCCTTCATTTGAGTGGGCCAAATGGTTTAGATGTCTTCTTCCTGACACTCTGAGTCCTGAGCTAATGGCATTTGGTGGAAGACTCCATTGTTTTCATTCTACTAAGTGATTTATTTGGCCTAACATTTTTTGTTCCCACTGACTCCTCCCACTTGGGGAATAAATGTTAGTACTCCCTCTTGCTCTCCACTCTGTGGAGCACATAAATAATAAGCGTGGCACACATAAATAATTCAACTGCATTTCACAGAGGAGATCAGGAGGGGAAACAGTGCATGCAAAGAGAACTTTTGTGGAAATGCCTGCTGGGCTTTCAGAAAGAGCTCAAATGTAATAACGATGTCTAGGTATCAGGATAAATGAGCTGTGAAAAGAGGGAAAAAGAGAAACACAGTCCTTTGGGAGAAAAGCATTTGGTTTGTTTGAGAAAATATTTATTGACTTTCAGAATGCTTTAGCTATTAGAATTTAGCATTTAGTAAAATGATAAAATTTATTTCAATAATTAGATAATATTCAAACTATTTAGGTACCTGTTCAGCATAGGTACTGACCAATGGAAATAGATAAATAATGACATTTATAATAATGTAATTTTTAAAGACTGAATGTTTATTAGACACCAAATAATTACCAGGACTGTTCTAGATGATTTCTTGTGCCTAAATACAGTTAACTTTCATTGTAATTATCTTGATAAGTACTACTTTAATCTTTATTTCAATAATAATAATAGTGGAAGAGGTAAAATATTATTCCCAAGATTACACAACTAGTAAGTGGGGAGGAGATTTTTAAGCCAAGTTTCTTAATGTGAAATTCAATGTCTCTAACTCACTGCTATTTCTCTCTCTTTTCTCTCTCTTTCTCTCTCTCTCTCTCTCTCTCTGTCACACACACACACACACACACACACACACACGCATACACACAAAAGTTTCTAAGTCCTTCCCATCTTAGCACCTGCTGCCTTTTGTGAAGTTATTAGGTGGTGCTATTTTCTAAAGTGGCTGGTGAGCTTCTCTGTTGATCACATTTCTCAGTTGAGGATTAAGACACTGTATATGCCAGGTCAGCGCCACACAAAAATCCATCAGAAGTTCCACTGGCCTGACTACTTGATTTTAGATAATAACTCAGTAGTTATGACCATTAGACTCTTTCAATCTGACCATTTCTGCCCCATGGTTACCTGCCTCAGCCCAGTTTATTTAATGTGTGTATGTATGTGTGTTAGCTTTATTTCTTGATGGTAACCCTGATGTGTACATGCTGGTATCTTATAGAAAAGGCCCAAGTTATCCTTGTAGGTTCCAGAACGTGGAGACTCCAAGCAATGCTCCTCCATTTCTTTTAGAAAGCAGAGAGTCTATGCAATAAGTATCTTAAAGGTATTTTCCTTTACTTCTTGCCTCTTGTTTCCGTTAAAGTACCCTAATCTAAAATTGAAAATAACCACTACTATTATTGAGACCACAAAATGCCCATGGCTATGCAGTGTGCTTTTGCATTTTCTCAGGTAATTCCTACTACAGTCCTTCATGAAAGATATTTTCACTCTCATTTTTACAGACAAGGATATAAACTCAGAGAGGTCAAATAAATTAATTAAGAAAGTTGTTAAATAGCAGATCCAGAGCTGGTAAACATGTTTATGTGGTTTCAAACTCTATATTCTTCCCCCATCTTCATTTACGTACATGAATGTTCTTTAAAAATTGAAAGTACACAGAGCGTATTACAGAAGCATTAATGGTGTTAATCCAACTACCATTTTGGACAGATTTTGTTGAATGGGCATTTCCCTATGTTAATGTTATGAAAATATATATCGCTTAAGAAAATATTTATTGCTTGCAGCTGGAAAACAAATTTTGGGACTGTGTTTGTATTATCTCACACATTATATCTGATGAAAAATTGAATTTCATGACACAAAAATTTTCTGCCCAATCACATGTGCTCCATATATACAGAAAGTTAAAAGTACTGTTCAATATAATATTTACTCATATTCTTATTGCTTTGGGAACATTTTAGAAATACAAGCTTTAAAGGAAGTTTTACAGTTTAGGACTGTAGGTAAAATACACTAAAGGCCAGGTGTGGTGTCTCACACCTGTAATCCCAGCACTTTGGGAGGCTGAGGCAGGCAGATCATGAGGTCAGGAGTTCAAGATCTGCCTGGCCATCATAGTGAAATCTTATCTCTACTAAAAATACAAAAATTAGCTGAGCATGGTGGCACACACCTATAGTCCCACTACTCGGCAGGCTGAGGCAGGAGAATCATTTGAACCTGGGAGGTGGGGGTTACAGTGAGCTGAGATCACGCCATGGCACTCTAGCCTGGGGAAAAAAAAAAAATACTAAGAAAAAAGTGCCATCTAATTTCTTTATAAAAACTGATAGAGTTATTGATATCCACTTAGATATGAATGAGTTTAGGAATTTTAATTCAAGATCATGTCAATATCTCTGAGAGATCTATTATTTGAGCAACAGAGCTTAGTAAGAATCCTTGGAGCATTTTCAAGACTACTTAACTTGATTTTTCTGACAAGATCAGAAGCCAGAGGCTCTTCAGAAGAGCTTTACATAAACATGTCATGGACTAGACAATCATTCTTTTCGGCCACTTAGATCTTGGCATCCTTCCCATATGGGGCAATTCCACAATTCATGAGTCTTCATAGCAACAGAAATGGATTCCCAACCCAGAAGTGAGAAAAGATAAGATGTTCACTTCCCAGGGTCTCTTGAAGCTAGTGTATAAACAATGGACCTAGGCTCTGCCAATTACGTGCACCAAAGTCAGACTTTATTCAGAAGCTAACAGTGCAAGAGGCATGGTATCTTTCTTGACAGCATTAGCAGTTGTGATAAGGTTGAAATGTTGGCAGAGTGCAAACTATGGCACCTCGTACAAATGAAGGCAGCAACAATTTTATCATCAGAGCAGTACTGAAGTGTGCCTTGGGTGTAAATCCTGCTTTTAAGCACTTAGTCTGATTCTCCATTCCTGCCAACTATACTGAGAGCTCCCTAATAGACCTTTAATACGTTTCTATCCTGCTAAAATTAGCTGAAGTTTATATCTATTGCTTACTACTAAGAAAATGTTGGTGCAAAACTCTGTCTCTATTTTAAAAAGGAATCAATAAGAGGCTGTTTGCTCATGGGCAGAAATGGTGAACAATTATTATTGAATCAGAAGAGGAATGTCAAACTGATCATTTATTGTATGCCTATGCCTGTTAAGTAATGTTAACTCTGGTAATTAGTACTAGTAGCCAGAAGTCAGAATTTCCATGATCTTTTTCTAGGTCTATCCCTGCTGTTTCTCTTTTACCATGAGCTGAATTCAGCCCATATGCTTCTCCCTTCTAACATTAGTCTATTTTTATGATAAATTAAGTGATACTAAAATAGTTGGTTCAATATGTCCCAACTTTTCTATATGTGCTTACTGGGGAATATGGCTCCAAAGGATCACAGGTGGTAAAGTGGATCCAAGAAAATTGGTTAAGCTAATGTTCAGCCCTAAATCTTACACACTGGCACCAAGGGGCTCAGCTACAATCTCCTTTCTACATTCTCAAGGAAAATGTTTTTGAGTTAATCATGTTATCAAGTTCAAGCAAACTGATGTCTTCTAACTTTTTTCTCTTTATTATCTATATATTATCATCATTTAATAGCTGTAGATTCCCTTCCTCCTCCCATCCCACCCACGCTGAATAACAGTCATCATCTGATTTTGATGTTATTGCCATTTATGTGTAGAAATCTACTTTTATATTGAGGGGTCTACCTATTTAAATTAGCAAAGTTCTAAATACTCCTATTTAGAGCAAAGCCAGATGACAATTTAGTTTTAACTAATATTTTTAAATCATTGATTTTAACTAACGATTTTATAATTAACATCTTTGAACTCTAACAGATATTAAGAATGGACTATTTTTTAAGCACTGAGTTAATAGCAAAGTGGGAAAAATAAACATGTTTTTGATTTTAGATATGATTGTGTTTTATTAATTTCTTTTTTTATCTCAAGAGAAATGGTGCATCTTAACATTGGTTTTCATTGTTTTTAACATCACTTTGTCTTATCAGCATTGTCAGATACTACTATTTGAGATCAATTCTCCAATAAGATTTCTGCATGCAGACATTAACATTATAAGTAAAGCTGTTTTAAATAATCTTGTCTTTTAAATTTTACATGTGGATTTAAAATTTAAAGCATTTTCACAGGCACCCTAGAGAAAGAATTTGTACAACTATCAAATTTAGTTTTTGAACCATACTTTTAATAACATCATTTGAAAGAATCTGGTAAAATATAAGAGTAGTGTTTAAAATCAAATGCCCCATTGAACTGCATGAATTTAAATCGTGCCTTTATCATGTATTAAATCTTTGACTTCGGGAAGGTAACTTAGTCTTACTATGCTCAAGTTTCCTAAAATAGAAAATGGTGATAGAAATAAGATCTATGTCATAAGTTGGTATGAGAATTAAAAGAGTTAATATACATAAAACACTTGGAATTGTGTCTAGCACAAAGCAAATATGCAATAAAAATTAGCTAATATTACTGTTATTATTGTTCCAGGTATTAATAGGTATTAGAAAAAAAGTATAGCAAAACGCAGAGTAGAGCCCCTGAAGTCAGAACTAGGTAGGTTCAGATACTGAGACCCTTGGGAGATGTGAAGTCTGTATGCTTAAATTTGAATCTGAATAACAATATTTATGTGTAAGAGCCCCCAACTGCCCAAACCACCTGTGCACAGCAGGTATTGACAATGCTGAAAAAAAAAAAATACATGTCTTCTGCCTAGGAAGGGATCTGTTCATGTCACAGATTTTCAAGAGCCCTACTCCATCTTGGCATGCACAATCCTTTTGTAAATGTTTATGCCATAAATGTCTACACTTATACCTGCACACATCTGCTTTATTTTTCCTTAAAGTAATACTGCCTTCCCAAATCATTCATATTTAAACCCTGATATCGAAATTTTTCATTCAAAAGTCATTTTCTTCTTTACAAACAGAAAAAGGGATTCTATCTTTCACAAAACGAATACCTTATGGAATAGATTTGTTGTTGTTTTTCCTTTTCAAAATACATGCACACTCTGTAGCTGAAATCAAGGCAAATCTTGCAAATTCTGTGATAACAAAGTCATTCTAACAGTTCCACAAAGTCAGCTTTCTTTTCTCTGTTTTTTGTTTATTTGTTTTGTTTTGTTTTGTTTTGAGACAGAGTCGTTGTCACCCAGGCTAGAGTGTGGTGGTGCAATCTTGGCTTACTGCAACCTCTGCTTCCAGGGTTCAAGCAATTCTGCCACCTCAGCCTCCTTAGTAGCTGAGACTACAGGCGCATGCCATCGTACCAAGCTAATTATTGTATTTTGGTTTTTTTCGTAGATATGGGGTTTCACTATGTTGGTCAGACTGGTCTCGAACTCCTGACCTCAAGTGATCCACCTGCCTCGGCTTCCCAAAGTGCTGGGATTACAGGAGTGAGCCCCCATGTCCAGCCAAGCTTTCCCAGATGTAATTGTAGATGTAATGTCTTGGTTGGGTCCCCCGCACTGCCAAAAAGCAGTCCCTGAGACAAAGATTGAGTGCAAAGAGGGTATTTGGCAGAAATACCAGAAGAGGGAGGAGGTGGTGTCATGGGAGAGTGAGGGTATTGATAAAATTGCTGGGGAATGTGGTAATGTGGTGCTGTGGTGGCTTTGTGTGTATCACAGTCCAAAAAAAAGCAAGTCTCCATCACCATCCAACCCTGTAATCCTCTCAAGAACATGAGGAGATAAGCAGTTTGTTCAAATCCATCATATGGCCACTTTTCACCTGTGTCCCTATCTTGCAGGAGAACCCTACCTTGTAGAAGGCTGCTATGAAGCTTGTCTGTTTCTGGTGATGCATAGGACTTTCTACCCTGTTTTCCTTTTGGGTACAGCTACAAACCATAAAACTGCCTGGTGTGAATTTTTGGTTGGTTCCTCAACAGTAGGGTGACTTTCTGTTCATGTGGTGTGCACTGGTTCTCAATTGTCCTGTGATGTGGCCAGGACATTGGGAGCCAACACCTGTTTGATCTTGCTTTTACTATCTGCCTAAGTAATAAGCTCTCTAAAGTCATTTGAGTTTATTTTCTCCTTACCATCCAAATCTATGGAAGCATGGCCAACCAACTTAGCAGTTACCATCATACTACTGCTTAGGGTCTGCTTGGTTCCTTAATGCAAGTACGGAGAATGTTGTGAAAGAAGCTGCCACAGTGGGCAACTAAAGCTTTACACCTGGGAAATAGTGTAAAATACATGCTTCAGAATTATTCTGAATAATAATACAATTATCCCCAAGGGATGGGGTAATTATACCACCACACCCATATTATTGATTAAAGGCTACCTGGAGTGGACATTAACGACCAGCTATTGCTGGGCCATAGTATGAGCTGGCAAAGTGTGTTCCAGCAGCCCAAAACACAGATCTTGCCCATTTCAAATCAAGCCGGCATGCACAAAAGTGGTAAAGGCAAAAAAGGGGATATTGGCTGACCATTGACAGTCTCCACTACATCTTGTTAGATAAATAGTCATACCAAAGGGATATTGTATTATTAAGCCTAGTGATGTTTACCCAAAAATCTTAATATTAATCATCTCCTCAAAGAAAAGACAAAGTAAAATAGTTGCATGTATCCTATCACTCTCTGTCTTTTTAATTTCTTTTGTTCTACAGTCTTTTATATATCCTTTACCTTTCATCTTCACATAGCAGGGGCTTTGTCTAACTTCCTAACCACTGTATCTCCAGGGCCTAGCAATGTGCATATCACACTGTGGGCAGCGTTAATATTCATTGAAAGAATGAAAGCATAAATGAATGAATGAATCAAATTATTTTTCTGTATGTATTTGGCTAAGGTGATCTGCAATCTCTATTAAGGCTGTGTACTTAGAAAGGAAAAATCATTTATAATTACTAAGTGCTACCTGATTCTAAATACCTGAAGGGTAAGAATTATATTCATTTTATATTTCTAAGATCACCAATAATAGTCTTGTATATAGTAGACCTTTACATGTTGTTCAATTTATTGGATTGTTAGTCATAAAAATATGTCCTTTCCATTCATTTATGTAACTCTTGATGTTTTCAAACACTTTAACCTTATTATTTATTTTTCCCATGAGCACTCTGAAATATTGGTAGGCATTATAATTCCAGTTTTGCATATAAGGAAGAACTTTATTTTCTAAAAGGTTGAATGAGTTTTTCAAATGATTCAAAAGGTAGAAGGTGAATCCATGATTAATTCCTAGTCATTTATTTAGCACATATGTACTGAATGTCTATTCTACATTCAGTTCCATTTTATGCTTAGGGAATAAAAACATAGAGAATAGTCCCTGAATATAACAAGTTCACATTCCAGGGGAAGATGTATGCATCTATATAAATCATTTCAAATAGGGTGAACACATAATGCAAGGTTAAGACCCCAGGGTCTGATGCAGAACCACTTGATTCAAATCCTAATCTCACTGCTTCCACTTTGTCTCTCATCATGAGCAAGACTACGAACTTTATAAGTTAGCTACAGAAAGTACATGAGGCATGTAGAACCATACCAGTCACATAACAAGCACTTCATAAACATCAATTGCTACTATAAATGCTGACAGATCTTTAAGGCATATTGGAAAGACAGTGGATAAGGAAATTAAATATAATACAGATATTTCGAGTATCATGGATTTCCAAGGAATCCATGGTTTAACAATCATACAAGGAAAAGAGAGGAAACAAATTTAAGCTATGTCATAAAATGCAATGACTGGTTCAAGGAATCATGTATGGGTGAGTATTTTCATAATATAGGGACAAGTAAAGGTATTGGGGAAATAAGACAATGCAGTAAAGGACTGGACTCGATCAATAACAAGAACCTATGAGGTATTATAAGTCAACAAATTTGGATTTGACCCTGTAGTTAATAGGAATCCACTGGCAGATTTAAGCAAAGTGTAACAAGATCAGATTTATAATTTAGAAGCAAATGTTGTTGTTGCAACAGTGTAACCTAAAAGTGCTATGGGCCTTTCTTAGGTGTTGCAACATGGAGCAACATGGATACTGAGCTAGAGGTGAAGTTTGAAGGTCATAGAGAAGAAGAAATAATGTGAGGACCTGAACTGAAAATGACAATGAATACAGAGGAGTGTCAGATGAACACAGGAGAATGGAAAAGATTTGGTGATGAGTTGCACATATGAAATAAGGGAAAGGAGTAAAAGATGATGGTAAGATGTGAAACCTGAGCCAATAATCTAAATATGTAATATTTACAAATAACATAAATATTTAAGAAAAGGAATAGATTTGGAGGGAATAGATAAGACAGGGTTGGGGAGATAATGAGTTCAGTTTTAGACACTTATCTACTGTTTTTACTACTATATTCTGCTACCTGAAAAAGGTATAAATTCTTCAGAATTTGATTTTAGATGAAAGGAGATAATGTAAACATAGATACAAGTGCTTAAAACAAATTTGCATAAGGAGAAAGCTGAATTTAAAATGAAGAGTAGGATAACTCCACTGGCAGGGCCTAAGGAAACCTTCAGTGTCATGAACCCAGTGCCGATGCCCCAGTAAACACTCACCAAATCTGACCACACACACACACACCCATGAATACATTCATAAGTTACATGCAAATAAGTACAATGTGTTTGTTTCAGCTTAACAACCAATATTAAAGCGTTCTTCATCTCTCAATTATTCCAAAAATATTTATTTGATGATATTTGATGGTCATCTGCTCACATGATGTTTCATTTCTTTATTAGAAGTCTTCATATCGAATTTTATTGCACCTTTGCTGCAGAGGAATTTAAAACTAGAATTTTTATCTTGTGCTTGTCACATTTAATGATAATAATCACCTTTGATCCATCAAAGTAATTTCATATCCAAGTGAGAGACAGTTCTTCTCTTAAAATCCTGATAAATTTGTTGTGATACAATTGCATTGACTAAGCAATTAACAAGTAACAGGACTGAGATTGCAACCACAGCATAAACAACTAAGCAATTTAAAGTGACAGAACTGTCAGGTGAGTGTATCTCATTTGACAGTCTTATCCAGTTTTAATATCTTACGATTTGTGTTCTGGGAATAATGTAAATGAAGCATGAGAATAGGTTTGTTGAAGGGCTTTTTTGGCACACTTATTCATGTCACAGCTAGTCATTATGCTGAAAAATTTTTAAAGGTTACAATGAAATGATGTTTAACTTGGCTTGTACTTAGGAAAGTGTGTGTGTATAACATGTAAGCTAAGACTTAGGTATAAAACACAAGCTCACCTCTTTCTAAATAAGCTCTTACGCTGTGGAATGAATGTCATAATCTATGCAAGGTTTATTTAATGCCAAGGAGGCCACTTTTGCAAATAAAAAGGCTCCAGGTTTGACATTCATATACTGAAAATATGGAAAACAGTCTTACCCATTGTATAGGCTTCACATTGACATGTGTCACAAAACTCAGAAAAAATAAATAAATATTTCCTATTGTATTGCACTTAATGTATTCATTGGAGTGTTTATTCAAACTGCATTGCAGATGTAAATTTTTTTATTCACTAAGCATACACTCCCAATTGCATACACACTTTGTCCTCAAGCAACAGTGTTTCCAAAGATAGTTATGGCCAAATGGAAAACAGCTTTAAATATTCTTCCACACTCCTAAAAGAGATTAGGATTTGTAGGTAAGGTATATTGGTATATCCCACTAATATAAAAGTTTCTGCAGACAAGAAAATTCAAGTGTGCTGGTTTCCACTTCTGCTTCTAAAATATAAATGGACGTTTCCACTAAGTAATTTCCAAAGGGGCTAGAGTATATCTAATGCAAAAATTAATCCCATTACTATAATTCACCTCCAATTAACGGAACTCAGTGATTGGCATGTGCATCAGCCACAATTTTTGCTACCAATATCTTCTCCTAAATTCTTGCTTTTAATAAGTAGTCAAAAATTCTTACAAGGTTCTTGGGCAGAAACTGGAAGAAAACATTAAAAGAGAGAAATATGGTGAAATATGGGAGCCATGTTTTTCCTCTTTCTTTGGGTGTGGAGGGAAACTTCATAGAACTTACAGGTAACACAATTGGTAGCTTGTCCTTTGGGAACAATGGGCTGCACTCTGGTTGATGAAGCACGTGAGCCACTTCTATGTTTTATTGTGAAGGATGCTTTGTTCTGTGAGTTTCTATCTACCACCTGACAAATATCTACAATTCTCAAGTAAGCATAGTAAAAATACAATAGCCCTTACCATGAAGAAATTTAAGGACTCCTAAAGGCAGAGTTAGTTTCTATACTTTACAATATATACAGCACTTAAAACATTTTTGAAATATTTTTTCCCTTTTCTTCAATTTTATTTTTCCCTTCAAAAATAAAACAGGACTGAAGGATTTGTTGTCTGTCTTTATTGTCAAAGTCTGTTTCACCTGAAATAGCAAGACTACGGGAAGATGGAACTCTCCAGATGAGTGAATAAAGGTGTACATCACAAACAACAGCATGATACTCAAAATTTTGGGCATTACAATATCTTACCCCTCCTCAGAAAGCTGTAGAATATGTCCTTTTGGCCAAAGTGGATCCTGAGACTCCCAAGACAAACATGACCACCATCCAGCAAACAGATTCCTATGGGCAATCCATTTCATTGCTTTGAGATATAAATCATGAACAAAAGCCTAGAGACACTCATGCAAGCGAGAAATTTAATAAGAAATTATAAATTGCCCTTTCTTTTCATGAGACAAACACAGATTATAAAAGAAACCAGCTGCAGGAGGTAAGGATATTTACCAACACTATGGACATTTTGCATACTAGATCATTCATCAGAATGTTTTCTCACACAGATCAATGAATAAGTCTAGAAAGACCTCCAGAAACATTAAAGACTAATGTGGTACCTACCCCAGAGAGGCCATAGAGATATTGATATCTCTGATTGTGAAATCTTCCTAATTTTACCATAATTAGCTTTTATTTTGTCAAGGACAAGGTAAGTGAATACATAAAAAATGTCCCATAACATTTAACTGTTCAGAAAGGAAATCTACTCCTCCGCCCAGTAAGTAGCTTTATTTAGTTGAATCTTCTCCCCTCAATATCAATAGGTATATGATAAATGGACATTGAATTGAACTGAATACACTACCCTATGGATAGCTTGAAGGGTAGCTATCTACCACTATGAATAGCTCAATTTGCTCCATGTAAAATTTTTCTCTGTAAGAAACATCCCTGTTGCCCTTTGTAGTGATGATAATGACTATCTTGGTAATTATATACTGACCAAAGGAAATGCCCTCATCCTCTAGTAGGTACGATTACTGCAACTCTGCTGGAAAAAGAGAAACAACATCTAAGTGAGAGGCTCAGATCAGGGCATGCTTATTTTAACACATACCTTTTAATGAATAACAAGCAGAAATCAACTCAAGCAAGGGCTTGAATAACAGATATCAGTGCATGTACTGAAGAAAGCACCTTAAAAGCATATGCTTAAAGACTATGGCTTAGCTGAGACTTCTTGTTAGAATCAAATATGAGAGGCTTCAGCACTCATTCTTCACAGATATCAACAATTTTGGAAATACAAAATTGGAAAATACAGTCTTCAAATTAACTACAGTTTAAGAATGATAACCATGAAATTAGCAATTAAAGCAGCAAACAAGTTTCGGGGTATCATGATTTTGAATATTTAAGGATTTAATGTTTTCTACATGTCCTTGAAGAGGGAACATGCAAAGAAAGCATCCTAGAGACTGTGTGTTTATTTAATAAACAAATAACTCTGATGAGAACCACTTGATAAAATTCAGTTGTTAGTGAAGTTTGTCTTTACCCTCACATTTTTGCAATGTGACCTCTAAAATCTCCAAAATCCCAAGGACTCCTTCAGTGCTCATAGTTACGTAGAAGAAAATCAAATACACGATCCTTTTCTTGTTAACAATAAGGATTCAGCAATTAATTCTACCTGGTGTATTTATTTTTTAAAAGAACTCTTCAGGAAAATAGAACTTCAAAGTAAAAAGCATCTATTTTGGTGGAATTTTAGTCGCCAACAGGGAGAAGTTTTGGTAGGTGAGTAATTCAAGGGCTCACAAGATAGAATGATTTCTGTTGGTTTGTGTAGCATTAAACCTCAAATGCGTGTTCCTGTTGACCAGGCATAGGATCTAACAAAACTGCTCCTTTTAAAAACCTAATTTCTAACTCCCTTCCCCTTTCCTGCATTATTGATATATTAGACTATGAAAAATTTATATGATTATGGACCTCAGGAAAAATTTCATTCATCCAATTTTTTATTCATTAACAAATACTTGAGTGTCTGTTATATTTGATGTTATAACTCAGTGTTTCTCAACGGTGGGGAATTTTTCTGTCTAGAGGATATCTGACAGTGGCTGGAGACATTTTTGGTTATCACAACTGAGAGGACGCTACTGGCATCTAGTGAGTCGAGATCAGGCTAACATTCTCTAAGCATCCACAATGCACTGAACAGTTTCCCACAACAAAGAGTTATCCAATGCAAATGTCAATAGTGCCTCTATTGAGAAGCCCTGCTCCAGGGACAAGGTAGTAAGCAAAACAGACATTTTGTTCTATATTTGTTGTCTCCAAATATCCCTATACTAGGATAGTTTAAAAGACTGTCTGGCTACTGTCTTGTACCCTGTGGGAATCCAAAATTGGTGGGTATATTAACACTTGACTTAGTAGAAAGCTAAAGAAACTAACAGTTAGCGACCACTTATTTTGGCTAAATGTTACATAATGTTATATATTATGGGGTACATTCATACCTCTTTCAGTGCAAAACATGCATTCATTTTCTAACTGGAAAAGCACCTTTATGGGTCATTATGACAGAGTTCTTATAAAGTTGCAGTCCCAGCATCCTACAGTGCCCATAGCTTTCACATTTTCTTCCAATCTCCTGGATTTTTAGCATATCTATAGCTATCATTTGTTCCAGATCAGAATAGTCAAATCCCTCCAAACTGAAAATATGTTTTATGATGTCCTGCTTAATGTCAAAGGACTTCAGTGGCACTTAATTGTCTGCCAACCTTTACCCTCTGTTTTCCTGATCATTACCTGGAAAGAAACATGAAGGTCATACAATTTCTGTTTAACATCCAGTTTGATACTTGTTCTTTGTTTCTGTATAGCAGATCCAAGGCCTCTGCCAGTCATCATGCATCTTCGCTAGAACATGAAAAATTTTAAAAAATACTGGAAGGGAAGCTACAGACAACAAGCATTTAACTTGAGCTTTAGTGAAATTCTCATCCCCGATGGCTCTCAGGACACGTGAATAGATGATTGATAATATATCACACTTATAAATGGATTGATGAAGACATATGAAATATGATAGATAGATAGATAGATAGATAGATAGATAGATAGATAGATAGAGTGTAATTTAATAGATTGTTTTTATATTTATGGAAGGCACAAACTTTTTTGAGATATTGAATACATTGGATGATACTACCAGGAACACAAAAGAATTCTGACAGATGTGAGAGGTTGAAGTAACTCTAAAGACATAAAATGCTACACGGATGATGAAAGGTTCTGTACTTGATGGCAGTGGGATTGACAGCATTATAGAATAATGGTTCAGAGCCCAAACTCTGGAGTCAGGTTGTCAGGGTTCAAATCCTACCATGGCCACAATCAAAGAGTCATGTGACTTTAAGTAAGTGATTTAACCTCACTGTGATTTGCTTTCCTTTTCTATAAAGTGCGGTTAATTATAATGCCATCCTGAGATAGTTGTTTAAGAATTAAATGTATTTTAAGCCTTAGAAAAATGTCTGATATACCGTTAATGCAAATTAAGTGCAGCAATAGAGGGGGCATTTTTCACTGCAACAATGTGAAGAGAAAATAGTTGGAGAAGAGGTCAGGAATTTATTTAACTCAATTTAAATTTTTAAAGTGACTTTAGTATTCGAAAACAAGGAAATAAGGCTGGGCACAATGGCTCACACCTGTAATCCCAGCACTTTGGGAGGCCAAGGCAGGCGGATCACCTGAGGTCGGGAGTTCAAGACCACCGTGGCCAACATGGTGAAGCCCTGTCTCTACGAAAAGTACAAAATTAGCCAGGCATGGTGGCCTGTGCCTGTAATCTCAGTTGCTTGGGAGGCTGAGGCAGGAGAATCACTTGAATCCGGGAGGTGGAGATTGCAGTGAGCCAAGATCGCACCATTGCACTCCAGCCCAAGTAGCAAGAGTGAAACTCCATCTCAAAAATAAATAAATAAATAGCCCCTTGTGCATGTAGGCTGCATCATAGATGAATAGTAAGTAGAGTGAGGAAACACAGAAGTTCTTTGTTTCCTATATTCAAACCATATCTGAGGATGTATTCCACATCTGAGGAATAATAGACAGGATGTATAATAGAGGATGTATTCCTCTATGAGGAATAATAGAAGATGTATTCCACATCTGAGGAATAATAGACAAAGTAAAGGGAATATGGAGGAGATAAAGCAAGACAGAGAGATTCAATGCCATATTCAGGCAGAATGATTTATTCAGAGTTAATAAGGGAGTTTGGTTTAAGAAAGAAGGATCTTGCAGATGTGGAGGACACAGTGGCTGTTGTCAAATATCTGAAGAGTCATCACATGCAAAGGAATTAGATTAAGTCTGCATTACACCAATGGGTTCAATTAGGGGAAGAAATTACAAGAGAACTAAATGCAGCTCATTATATTTTAAAAAGTTTTCTTAAAAAATATTTCAGAGATGGAAAGACAAGCCTCAAAAAGTGGAGCATTCTTTTTCTTAGAAACTATTCAAGAATGGAGTTGGTAAAGGGATAGTAAGCAGAGATCTTACTTAGTCTTGCTGGTAGGGTCAAAGAGGTGGAGGGAGAGTTGGGGGTTAGTACTGGAAGGAGTGGCCGGCGAGTGACAGAGGTTATGGGGTGGAAGTCCTCTTAGGTAGAAGCACCTCTGATGCACAGCCTTCAGCAAAGCAGCAAAGCTGAAAGAAGGCAATCCAAAGCAGAGTCTGAGTCCAAAGAATAATCTACAAAGAAAAGACAAGTCATTGAGGATTTCCTCAAATGCAACCTCCCCAAAGAGACCATTTCTTAACCACAATATCCAATAGTCCATCATAGACGTTCTCTCAACATCCCCTGTTTAGTTTTTGTTTGTTTTTCATTTATCACATCTGAAACGATCTCGTTTATGTACTTGCTTACTGGTTTATTTTCTGTTTTCTCTCTTAAAATGTAAGCTCCATAAGAGCAGCGACCTTTGTCTGTTTTCCACTGTATATCCAGGACTTGAAAGAGTCCCCGATATATGGTATGTATCCAGTAAAAATTTATTCAACAAGTAAATTAATGAATGTCCAGACTAATAAATAATTAAGGAACTAAGTCAACCAGAGGCAGCAGAGGTCATTGAGAGAGCGAGCTGTTATTCTTTCCCGAAATAACTCTAAGGCTAATGAGTGACCACCTGGTTTATACATTCGAACTAGTAGTTTGGGAATAAGTGACATGTCCTAGGCAATTAAGGACACTTGAGAAAAATTTAGAGCAAAAAATGTCTAAGAAAGTTTAAAACACTGGAATACGGGTCGATATAATGGATGACCTCAATGGTTTTCAAAGGATCATCCCAGAACAGCAGCACCAAAATCACTTAAGGACTTGCTCAAATGCAAATTCTTAGCCTCCTGATTAAGAGCTACTGAACCAAAAACTCCAGGAGTGCAGTCAAGCAATCTGTTTTAACAAATTTTCTCTAGGTGGTTATAATGAACACTAGAATTTGAGAACCACTGAGCCACATGATCTTTAGAGGCCCCTCTGATGCTCAGGGTTCCGCGATTCCCTAAGAAACAGAGAGCAGGGGAATAAGCCCCAAATGATAGAAGAGCATTTCTAGAGTATCCCTAACCAAAGTATATTCCATGGAACATGGAAACAACAATAGCAACAGCAAGTAGACTACTTCTTCAGGTTGTTAATATTTTGTCTGTCTGTATTGAGTGGAAAAATACTTCCTTTATGAAAATGCTAGATTTAACACTATAACTTCCTTCCTAACACTATACTTCCTTCCTACAAGAGTTCTCAGAGCCTCACACTAATAAAAATTGTGACTCTTAGGTGAGGCGATGCCTCGCCCTACTTCAGCTGACCCGTGGGTCAGCGCCAGCTGTCCGATGCGCCCTAGTGGGATGGACCCCGTGCCTCAGTTGGGAATGCAGAGGTCACCCGTCTTCTGTGTCGCTCACGCTGGGAGTTGGAGGTTGGAGCTGTTCCTATTCGGCCATCTTGGGCGCGCCCAGGCTGGCCAGCTAAACTATGCGGATCCAGCTACTGGCTACCTGGTGCTCACACAGATTGCCGACTTGCAAAGAGGTGAATGTTGTTGCTCTACTTGCAGACATTTGTCCATATGGTCAGGTCAATGTTAAAGATCCATCTAAAAAGAAGCAATTCAATTCATATTTTTGTGTTTGACAACAATTTCATCTCTGTTCTCTAACTGTGCTTGTATTTTTCAAAAAAAATAAAGCCCTAATTCAGAATTGCTGGATTATTAGTTTTGAACACTAGTTTAATCCTAAATACATATATTAAAAGAACGTCAATAAAATGAAAAGGCTAAAAAAATTGTGACTCTTCAAAAAAATGGAGGTGTAGTAAGTTTTTTTCCTTATGAATTTTATCAAGAATCTTTATTTCCAAATTATATCTTTCAGTAGTGTTTTGTTGAATACTATCTGGGAAACACAACATAAGGATGAAAAGTTTTTTGAGAAGCAAATGCCCAAAAAAGCAGAATGACCACAAAAAGTACTGGCAGAATTCAAGAGTCAAATTATTATCCATGACTAACCATGTCTATATATTGAAATATTCATTTTAACAGTAGGACACAGTTGCTCCAATGTAATATAGGATTGGTATTTATGTTTCTAGAAAGTTGTATGCTCCACTAAAGTTATTATGAAAAACAGATGTACCAATAACTCTGAGATTGTTTTTTAGATCATGGGCAGCCTGCACATTTCCACATTTTTTATATTCATATAAGTGAAAAAAGAAGGGAGTTTTGATGGAGATTTTTTTCAGTTTAAAGAAGCTAAAAGTGAACTCAGTAGTGATTTATTACACAGTATTACCTGTGCCAAGCATTAGAAAATTGCATTTCAGCTGAGGACATGAAAATACGTGTATGAGTTACAGTGATGGTAAACAAGTTTTCAATTAATTTATTTAAGCATTTGCAATTTTCATTTCAAAGCAGAGGAACAATATGGAATGCCGAACAAAAAAATGTCTATATATAATAGTCATTAAAATACAGGAAGAATTCAATGCTGTCTCACCAAAAGTACTGTTCTAGATATCTTAGGAGACAACAGCCACTTCATGGGTTCTATAAAGTACACTAAGGAAAGTTAAGGGATACTAATTAAGGAAAGTAATATTTAGTTATATTTCCAATTAACTCGCGCAATGAATGCTTGTAGGAGAGAATATGGATGCCTAAAGACAAGTCTATTATTTATTTGGGCATTATTTATTTATGCCCCCAACTGCGTCCAAAAATAATTGACTTAAACCACAATGCAAGTAATCAACACAGTAAAACTATTTTCTAAAGCACAGAAAAAAAAAAAATGAGTCAGGCGATAAGTGGGAAGGGAGAGGAAATAGAAGGTAATTATAGAATAATACCCAAGATAAAGGGAATTACCATATAAACTAAAGATTTAGCTTTAACCTTCATGGTTATTTTGTGTGCGTGTGTCTGTGTGTGTGTGTGTAAACATGCAGGTGTGTATAATGTGTGTATATACATTGCAAATCTTTCTTTTTTGTCCATTTATTTTTATTTCCATAGGTTTTTGGAGAACAGGTGGTAATTGGTTACATGAGTAAGTTCTTTAGTGGTGATTTCTGAGATTTTGGTTCACCCATCACTTGAGCAGTGTATACTGTATCCTATTCGTAGTCTTTTATCCTTCACCCCCCTCCCGCCCTTTCCCCTGAGTCCCAAAAGTCCATTGCATCATTCTTAGGCCTTTCCATCCTCATACCTTAGCTCCCACTTATAAGTGACAACATACAATGTTTAGTTTTCCATTCCTGAGTTACTTCACTTAGAATAATGGTCTCTAGTTTCATCCAGATGTTGGCCAATGCCATTATTTTGTTCCTTTTTAAGGCTGAATAGTATTCCATGATTTTTTTTTTTTTTTTTTTTTTTTTTTTGACGGTGTCTCACTGTGTCACCAGGCTGGAGTACAGTGGCGTGATCACAGCTCACTGCAACCTCTGCCTCCCAGGTTCAAGTGATTCTCCTGCCTCAGCCTCCCTAGTAGCTGGGACTACAGGCACATGCCACCACAGCCAGCTAATTTTTTGTATTTTTAGTAGAGATGGGGTTTCACCATGTTGTCCACGATGGTCTTGATCTCTTGATCTCATGATCCACCCACCTCAGCCTCCCAAAGTGCTGGGATTACAGGTGTGAGCCACCGCACATGACCTTATATCACAATTCCTTTATCCATTCATTGATTAATTCATGGGCATTTGAGCAGTTTCCATATTTGTGCAATTGTGAATTGTATGCTATAAACATGTGTGTGCAAGTATCTTTTTTGATTAATGACTTCTTTTGCTTTGGGTAGATACACAGTAGTGGGATTGCTGGATCAAATGGTAGTTCTAATTTTTATTCTTTAAGGAGTCTCCACACTGTTTTCCATAGGGATTGTACTAGTTTACATTCCCACCAGCAGTGCAAAAGTGTTCCCTTTTCACCACATCCCTGCCAACATGTATTCTTTTTTTTTTTTATTTTTTTGATTATGGCCTTTCTTTCAGGAGTAAAGTGATATCACATTATGGTTTTGATTTGCAAAAGGTCTCTGATCCTTATTGATGTTGAGCATTTTTTCATGTGTTTGTTGGCCATTTGTATATCATCTTTTGAGAATTGTCTCTTCATGTTCTTAGCTCACTTTTTGATGGGATTGTTTGTTTCTTTCTTTCTAATTTGTTTGACTTCCTTGTAGATTCTGAATATTAGTCCTTTGTCAAATGTTTAGGTTGAAAAGGTCTTCTTCCACTGGATTGTCTGTTTACTCTGCTGATTGTTTCTTTTGCTGTGCAGAAGTTTTTTAGTTTAATTAAGTCCCATCTGTTTATCTTTGTTTTTGTGGCATTTGCTTTGGGTTTTCTTGGTCATAAAGTCTTTGCCTAAGCCAATGTCTAGAAGGGGTTTTACTATGTTATCTTCTAGAACAGTTGTGGTTTCAAGTCTTATATTTAAGTCCTTGATCCATCTTGAGCTGATTTTTGTACAAGGTGAGAGAGAGATGAGGATCCACTTTCATTCTTTTACATGTGGTTTGCCAATTATCTTGGCACCATTTGTTGAATAGGGTGTCCTTCCCCCACTTTATATTTTTGTTTGCATTGTCAGAGATCAGTTAGCTGTATTTGGCTTTATTTCTGAGTTCTCTATTCTGTTCTATTGGTCTATGTGCCTACTTTTATATTAGTACCATGCTGTTTTGGTGACTATGGCCTTATAGTTTGAAATCACATAATGCAATGCCCCCAGATTTGTTCTTTTTGCTTAGTTTTCCTTTGTCTAAGTCAGGTCTTTTTTAGTTCCATATGAATTTTAGATTGTTTTTCTAGTTCTGTGAAGACTAAGAGTGGTGTTTTGAGTAGAATTGTATTGAATTTGTAGATTGCTTCTGGCAGTGTGGTCATTTTCACAATATTGATTCTACACATCCAGGAGCATGGAATGTGTTTCCATGTTTGTGTCAACTATGATTTCCTTCAGCAGTGTTTTGTAGTTTTCCTTATAGAGGTCTTTCACCTCCTTCATTAGCAATATTCTTTAATATTATTATTATACTTTAAGTTCTAGGGTACATGTGCACAACATGCAGGTTTGTTACACATGTATACATGTGCCATGTTGCTGTGCTGCACCCATTAACTCATCATTTACATTAGATATTTCTCTTAACGCTAACCTTCCCACCTCCCCCAACTGCATGACTGGCCCCAGTGTGTGATGTTCCCCACCTTGTGTCCAAGTGTTCTTATTGTTCAATTCTCACCTGTGAGTGAGAACATGCAGTGTTTGGTTTTCTGTCCTTGCAATAGTTTGCTGAGAATGATGGTTTCCAGCTTCAACCATGTCCCTACAAAGGACATGAACTCACCCTTTTCTTATGGCTGCATAGTATTCCATGGTGTATATGTGCCACATTTTCTTAATCCAGTCTATCATTGATGGACATTTGGGTTGGTTCCAAGTCTTTGCTATTGTGAACAGTGCTGCAATAAATGTATGTGCGCATAGGTCTTTATAGTAGTAGCATGATTTATAATCCTTTGGGTATATACCCAGTAATGGGATGGCTGAGTCAAATGGTATTTCTAGTTCTAGATCCTTGAGGAATCCCCACGATGTCTTCCACAATGGTTGAACTAGTTTACACTCCCACCAACAGTGTAAAAGTGTTCCTATTTCTCCACATCCTCTCCAGCACCAGTCGTTTCCTGACTTTTTAATGATCACCATTCTAACTGGTGTGAGCTGGTATCTCATTGTGGTTTTGATTTGCATTTCTCTGATGGCCAGTGATGATGAGCATTTTTCATGTGTCTGTTGGCTGCATAAATGTCTTCTATTGAGAAGTGCCTGTTCCTATCCCTCACCCACTTTTTGATGCGGTTGTTTGATTTTTTTCTTGTGTATTTGTTTGAGTTCTTTGTAGATTCTGGATATTAGCCCTATGTCAGATAGGTAGATTGCAAAAATTTTCTCCCATTCTGTAGGTTGCCTGTTCACTCTGATGGTAGTTTCCTTTGGTGTGCAGAAGCTCTTTAGTTTAATTAGATCCCATTTGTCTATTTTGGCTTTTGCTGCCATTGCTTTTGGTGTTTTAGTCATGAAGTCTTTGCCCATGCCTATGTCCTGAATGGTATTGCCCAGGTTTTCTTCTAGGGTTTTTATGGTTTTAGGTCTAACATTTAAGTCTTTAATCCACCTTGAATTAATTTTTGTATAAAGTGTAAGGAAGGGATGCAGTTTCAGCTTACTACATATAGGTAGCCAGTTTTCCCAGCACGATTTATTGAATAGGGAATCCTTTCCCCATTTCTTGTTTTTATCAGGTTTGTCAAAGATCAGATGGTTGTAGATGTGTGGTGTTACATCTGAGACCTCTGTTCTGTACCATTGGTCTATATCTCTTTGTTTTGGTACCAGTATCATGCTGTTTTGGTTACTGTAGCCTTGTAGTACAATTTGAAGTCAGGTAGCATGATGCCTCCAGCTTTGTTCTTTTTGCTTAGGATTGTCTTGGCAATGAGGGCTCTTTTTTGGTTCCATATGAATTTTAAAGTAGTTTTTGCCAATTCTGTGGAGAAAGTCATTGGTAGATGATGGGGATGGCATTGAATCTATAAATTACCTTTTTCACGATATTGATTCTTCCTATCCATGAGAGTGAAGTGTTCTTCCATTTGTTTGTGTTCTCTTATTTGATTAAGCAGTGGTTTGTAGTTCTCCTTGAAGAGGTCCTTCACATCCTTTGTAAGTTGGATTCCTAGGTATTTTATTCTCTTTGTAGCAATTGTGAATGGGAGTTCACTCATGATTTGTCCCTCTGTTTGTCTGTTATTGGTGATAGGAATGCTTGTGATTTTTGCACATTGATTTTGTATCCTGAGAATTTGCTGAAGTTGCTTATCAGTTTAAGGAGATTTGGGGCTGATACAATGGGGTTTTCTAAATATACAATCATGTCATCTGCAAACAGGGACAATGTGACTTCCTCTTTTCCTAATTGAATACACTTTATTTCTTTCTCCTGCCTGATTGGCCTGGCCAAAACTTCCAACACTATGTTGAGTGGCAAGAGAGGGCATCCCTGTCTTGTGCCAGTTTTTTATAGGGAATGCTTCCAGTTTTTGCCCATTCAGTATGATATTGGCTGTGGGTTGTGTCTTGTTTTTCTAAGACCACCAGAGCGAGCACAAAAGAACCAGCAAGTAGGCAAAGGTCAGGAGCAAAACTGCAAGTTTATGTTAGTAACCTAAGGTGTGGAGAAGAAGTCTGTCGGCCTCTGGCAAAGAAGGCCAGCAGAGTCCCCCTCCCCCAAGCTCTCGGACGGAGTTCCGACAGTCCTGACAGCAATGGGAAGCTGGGAAGTCCGCGTGGCTCAATGGCGGAGAGCGGCTTTTCTAGGAGTGGGAGGGCAATAGGTGGGGCATGGGAGTGTCAGGGGCGTTCCGCAGGTGTAACCAGGTAAATCTTGGTCTCTTCGGATTGACGTCACCTGGCGCATGCCCAGTTGGTCTGCACCTTCCCGGGTCGCCGGCTGCATTTTCGGGCGCGTGGGAAAAGTTGGGAGGGGGAGATGAAGAACCCGGAAGTGCACCATCTTGCCTCCGTTCGTCCAAACAGTCCAACCTTTTATGGATAATAGTGATAAAGGGGCGCCGTGGTCTGTCTGGCTACCTCCTGCTGTTAAGGGGCATTGTTAAAGTCGGAGCCTATGGTTGGTATTTGGACGCACGGATGAAAAATAAAATAAGGCACAGTATTAGTATAGGAATGAAGAATGGAAGCATTTGTTGGAATATGGGCAAAACCCAGAAGGAAGGTCCCAGCAAGGTTGAGGTATTAAGGTTCTGTATTTCAGCTTTTATTTTATTGAGGGTTTGAATGTTAGTGTCTACTAGGCTTGACTCGCTAACATAATAGCAGCACTCTTCTCCAGGGAAGAGACAAGTGCCTCCTTTTGCAGCTGTAAGCAAGTCCAGGGCTCGCCTGTTTTGGGCAGCTACTTGGGCTATTGAGGTAGTTAGGCGCTGCAGGGAGGCCAGGCCTTCAGCTGATTCCAATAACTAGAGGGAGGAAAACAGCCCGTTTTTGACGAAAGTGGCGTAGTAGCATAGAAAGTTGCTGGAAAAGCTCTGCTACTTCTGCCTGGCTGTATAAAGTTAGACTGGGGACCAAGGAAATGGGGACATAGAGGGATCAGTTAATGGCTGTATGGTTAAGAGTTTTAGAGAGAGACCAGTTGTGTTGAAGGCCACGGGCAGGGGGGCTGCCACTAGGCGGGGGCCTTCTAAAGCCTCACAGAGGAAGCGGTGGGAGAGATTGGTTATATTCACAGTGTAGGTTAAGTTTGGCCTTTGACGGATAAGTGTGAGCCATGAGAAGGGGCCTCTATTGTGCGGAGAGAAGTTTGACAGCCTTAAGGAAGACAACTGGCAGAACTATGTACTACTGAGTGTGTTCGGCTGTCTTGTGGCCAAGTTTCAGTGATTAAAAAATAACTGCCATACAGTAGGCAGACTAGCAAAGGTCTGAGTGTATGAGTGAGACAGCAATATAAGTGTAAACTGAGACTACATTTTCAGTGTAGTTGCAGAGTGTCCCTTGCCACTGAAGATGTTCAATGAAAGTTAGGAGACGGGAGAACCACTGCTCTGGACTATTGTCTGGAGGTAGATATGGGTCTGGGGCTATGTATTGAAAGTCTGATAGGTTTATATAGAGGATGGTGAGAAAGCGAGCTAGGCGCCAGGGGTCGGGGAGCATGGGATAGTCAAGGAAGTTTTGTAAGTTTGAGGCGAATGGGGGAAAGTTGAACTGATGTCCACTGATTATTCTCGGTGGGGGCCCTTTTTAGCTGGGAAATATGAATCCAATGCATGTGTCCTAGGAGTTTTGCTGCTGTATGTGTAGACAGGAGGACAATGTATGGGCCTTTCCACCTGGGCTGTAAGTCTTTGGCTTGGATATCTTTTATATATACTTGGTCTCCGGGACTGAGGGAGAGATGTGGGTTGTAGGCGTCTGTTGGAGGAGGGTGTGCTAACTCAGCGTGCTGTCTTAGGAGTTGTCTGAGAAGAGTGAGATATGGGAGGTAGTTCGCCAAAGGGGCTGGCAGGGAAGGTATTTGCTGGAGGGCTAGGGGCCGTCCGTAGACTAATTTGAACGGACTGAGGCCTGTTGGGCTTCGAGGTGCTGCCCGCAACCGGGTCAGGGCTAAGGGAAGGAGAATTACCCACGACTGCTGGGTTTCGATTGAGAGTTTGGTGAGCTGTTGATTGATGAGTCCGTTAGCCTTTTCTACCTTACCAGAAGACTGAGGCCTATAAGGGATATGGAGTTTCCAGGTGATGTGTAGGAGGGCTGTCACCTGTTGGACTACCTTAGAGATGAATGCTGGACCATTGTCGGATTGAAGAGTGACCGGGAGGCCAAACCTAGGAATAATATGTTCAGTGAGTATAGAGGCAACAGTGTTAGCGGTTTCTCCTGTGGTAGGATAGGCCTCGATCCACCCTGAAAAGGTGTCCACAAGGGTTAAGAGGTATTTGAATTTTTTATATTTTGGCATATGTGTGAAATCAATTTGCCAATCTTCACCTGGTTGGTGTCCTCTGAGTTGGTGGCTGGGATGGGGATTACACAATGCGCCTTGAGGATTTGCCTTTAGGCAGGTAGAGCTCTGCTGGTTGATTGTAAGTAAGTGTTTTTCTAGTGTTGGACAGTGGAGGAGGGGATTTAGAAAATTGTATAAGGCTTTGGGTCCTATATGTAAAGAATTATGTATGTCTGTTAGAATGGTATGGAGTTGTGTTTCAGGAATAACTAGTTTGTTATCAATATATATCCAGTCACCTGTAGTTATTTTGGCTGTTGGATTTTGTAATAGCTTAGCCTTTTCTTCCTGAGTGTAGTTAGGGGCATACTGGGGGGAGAGAAAACAGACAGAAGGAGGCTTAGGGGTGGAAAATCTGGCGGCTGACTTGGCAGTGACGTCAGCGAAATTGTTGCCAGCTGCTACCGGGTCAGATGAAGTTTGGTGTCCTTTACAATGTATAATGGCTACCTTGGAAGGTGCCGACAGTGCATCTAGTAGTTTGAGTATTTGGTTTTTGTTAATAATAGGGGTACCGCCGGTGGTTAAAAACCCTCTCTCTTTCCAGATATCTGAATGGGTGTGTGCAATTAGAAAAGCATATTTAGAATCTGTGTATATGTTTACTGTTTTTCCTTTTGATAGTAGGAGTGCCTTGGTTAGTGCAGTGAGTTCTGCCTGCTGTGATGTGGTCCCTTGTGGTAGGGGTTTTGCCTCTAAAACTGTGGAGGAGGTAACTACTGCATATCCTGCCTGCCTGTTTCCTTGGGGGTTGATAAAGGAGCTGCCATCCACAAATAGGGTTAGTTGTGCATTCTGAAGGGGCTGGTCATGCAAGTGTAGGTGGTTGGGGGGTTGAGCCTCCAGGACCTCAGGACAAGAATGTTTAGTATGGGGTGGTTTAAGAGAGTCTGGCAGTAAAGTGGCTGGATTTAGAGAGGAGCAAACTTCTAAAGTAACAGTGGGGTCTTCTATGAATAAGAGATGGAAAAGTTGGAGCTGGGATGGAGTTAAGTGGCTAATACTTTTATGAGAGATGAGATCCTGAAGACGGTGTGTGGAGAGGACCGTTAGATTACTGCCTCTAATGAGCTTTTTTTGCTTCCTGGGTCAGGCAGGCTGCCGCTGCTAACGCATGCAGACAGGGTTGCCAGCCTTGTACAGTTGGGTCTAGCTATTTGGATAGATAGGCCACAGGACGGTGGGTGTTACCGACAGGCTGGGCTAAGAGACCAACTGCCACTTTCTGCCTTTCATCTGTAAAGAGTTGGAAGGGACGCTGGAAATCAGGCAGTGAGAGAGTGGGTTGTGAGAGAAGGCAAGCTTTTAAGCGGGTGAAATGAGTCGAGATTAATTTGGGGTTGGACAAAGGCCCATGTGGGGTTTCTTTAACTGCGGCGTATAAAGGTTTGGCTAGGATTCCAAAATTGGGGATCCAATGTCTGAAGAAACCTATTAGACCTAGGAAAGATTGAATTTCTTTTGCATCTTGAGGGGGAAGAAGATTACGTATTAGGGCCATGCAGTCGGTAGTTAGTGACCGGGTTGTTGGGGTGATTTCAATTCCCAAGTATATGACGGTTTGGCAAGAAATTTGGGCCTTGTGTTTAGATACTCTATAACCTAATGAGCCTAAATGGTTGAGGAGAGTTGCAGTGTCTAGAAGAGAGTCTTGTTTGGTAGGGCTACAGATTAGGAGATCATCTACATATTGCAGAACTTTGCTATTAGTGAGAGGGCAGGAGGCAAGGTCTTTTGCTAAGGCCTGACCAAAGAAATGGGGGCTGTCCCGGAACCCTTGTGGGAGGACTGTCCACGTCAGTTGAGTGGAGGTATGTGTGTCTGGGTCCTCTCATGTGAAGGCAAACAGGAACTGGCAGTCTGTGTGTAGGGGTATGGTAAAGAAGGCATCCTTAAGGTCTAGCACAGTAAAATAAGTAGAATTGGTAGGGATATGGGACAGAAGGGTGTAAGGGTTGGGAACTACAGGGTGCGTGGGACGGGTGGCTTCATTGACTAGCCGAAGATCCTGTACTAACCTATACGTTCCATCTGCCTTTTTAACTGGAAGTATTGGAGTGTTACAAGGGGAATGTGTGCAGACAAGGATATGTTGGCTAAGTAGTCGCGTGATAATTGGCTTTAAACCTTGTAGATGTGTCGGAGAGAGAGAGAATTGGGGGTGGTTTGGGAAACGAGTAGGATCTTTGAGCTTGACAAGAACTGGTGGGTGGTGGGCAGCTATGACCGGGGTGGAAGTGTCCCACACTTGAGGGTGTACAGAAATAGGGAAGCTGGGGGTTGGGGGCGACATAGGAGGAGCGTGTGCACCTGCACAAAGCATGAGCAACAGGTCATGAGAGGGTTGAAGGGGAGTGGATGGGTTGGTGGGGATGTGTATGGAGGCCTTTAAGGTGCTCAGGATGTCTCGGCCTAGTAAGGGGGTAGGGCATGAGGGTATAATGAGGAACGAGTGCGCAAAGTAGTTGTTGGCCAGGCAGCAATTAAGGAATGAAGTTTTCGTGGAGTGGATGGCTTTCCCCTTACTCCTACTACAGAGATATTGGATGGAAGGCTATGTCCAGAGAAGGACGGCAAAACACAATAGGTAGCCTCGCTGTTGATTAAAAAATTAATTGTCTTACCCGCTACCAGGAGAGTTACCCACGGCTAGGCGAGGGTGATGGGGGTCCCCGAGTCTCGGCACCTTCAGTTGTCGTCGTCCAGATGTAGGAGCTGGAAGGAGCTCCCAGGATTCTGGGAAAAGGGGTCACGTGGAGGTGCGGCACCTGTTCTCAGGGTGGGGCAATCAGACTTCCAGTTTCCTCCCTGCTGGCAAGCAGGGCAGGGGGTTGCTGGTGGACGAGGGTTAGGACATTCACTGGCCCAATGTCCTGATGCCTTGCACTTATAGCAAGGCTGTATTGGGGCTCGGGGACCTTGCAGACACCTGTTGGCATAGTGTCCTGCCTTGCCGCACTTATAGCAGGCAGGCTCTTTTTGTAGCTTTGGAGTCTGCGGGGTGTGTGCTCTGTGGTCTGGGGTTACGACTGGGCTGTAAAGCTGCTGCTAGGAGCTGGGCCTTCTGTTTGAGGCGTGCCTGTCGCACTGCCTCAGCCATCTCCTCTCTGGAGTTATAGACCTTAAAGGCTAATTTAACTAGGTCTTGTATTGGTGCCTGAGGACCATCCTCTACCTTTTGAAGTTTTTACGAATGTCAGGAGCTGATTGAGAAATGAAATAAGATGCCAAAATGGTGGCCCCTGTGGGGGAGGCCAGATCTAACCGGGTATACTGGGTTAGAACCTCAGTCAGTCTATTTAAGAATGCGGCTGGATTTTCTTCTGGATTTTGAATGATTTCTTTTAATTTGTTAAAATTTACAGTTTTGTTTGAGGTTGCTTGCATACCAGCCAACAAACACTGGACCATTAGGTCTCACCTACGGCACCCAGGCTGGTTTGCTTGGTAGTTCAAGTCTGGGTCTGCCGAGGGGACTGCTTGCTCCCCTAGTGGGATGGTGGCATCAGTTAAATGTAGTTGGTTGGCATGCTGCCTGGCGGCCGCTAGGATGCGCTCTTGCTCCTCAGGGTTTAGGGTGGAGGTTAGGATAACCTGGAGGTCATGCCAAGTTAAGTCATAGGCCTGACAAAGGTATCTAAATTCCTTTATATAGATGGTGGGATTAGCTGAGAAATCCCCTAAACGCTTCTCAGATCGGCCAATGAAAAAGGGACATGTACTCTGACTACCCCCTCCGCCCCAGCCACCTCTCGCAAAGGTGCTAACACTGTAGGAGGGTGTGGGCAGCGATAGGGGACTCAAGACAGCCAGTTGGGGGCCCCAAAGGAGGCACGGGACCGAGTGGATTACTAGTAGATAAGGAGGAGGAAGGAGGAGTCTGGGCAGGAAGGGAGGGGGTGGAGAGAGCTGGGAGAGAAGGAGGAGTATAGGGACGAGAGCTCAAGGCCCAAAAACCTTGTATGTAAATTTCGGACCACTTGCCTAGCCGCTGGCAGAAATTGCTGAGGTCGATCACGCCACAGTGGAAAGGAAAATTAACCGCTTCCTCCTAAGGTCTTGTTCAAGCTGTAAGGTTTTTAAATTGGCTAGGAGGCACCCTAAGGGGGTGCTCTTTGGAAATTTGGACTGGGGGTTTCCCATTTGTTTCCTCTTTACCAACACACAATGGACACAATGGAAATGGAAGTGGATCTCTGCCTGGCTTCAAAGCGTCCTTTGGAACCAGCAGAGACAGACTGGAGGCTCTTGAAGCCAAAGTGGAGAGTACCTTCAGGTGGATGTCTCCATCCTGAATGGGTCTCCCAAGCCACGTGGTGGCTCCCAAGCCACTTGGTGGCTCAAAATGGACCTCGGACCTGCGCAGGATTTTGGCCGAGGGTGGTAAAGAGGAGACAAGGGCACTTACCCCAGAGAGGCCATGAGAGTGAGCAAAGTGGGTCTCAGGTCCTGGTCCATCTGCGGCGTGGAACGAGGAGGAGGAGGCGCCCCGGACCCTGGGGGCCCTGAGGAGGGGTCTCCTCCTGGGTTCGGCACCAACTGATTTGTTTTTCTGAGACCAGCCGAGAGGGCACAAAAGAACCAGTGGGTAGGCAAGTGTAGGAGCAAAACTGCACGTTTATTTTGGTCACTTAAGGTGTGGGGAAGAAGACTGTCGGCCTCCGGCAAAGGAGGCCAGCAGAGTCCCCCCCGGTGGGGCTCTCGGACGGAGTTCCCACAGTCTCCACATCCCGACAGGAGTGGGGCTGTGAGAAGACCGCGTGGCTCACTGGCCAAGAATGGCTTTTCTAGGAGTGGGAGGGCAATAGGCGGGGCATGGGCATGTCAGGGGCATTCCGCAGGTGCGACCAGGTAAATCTTGGTCTCTTCGGATTGACGTCACCTGGCACATGCCCAGCTGGTCTGCACCTTCCCGGGTCGCCGGCTGCATTTTCGCGCGCGCGGGAAAAGTTGGGGGGGGGATGAAGAACCCGGAAGTGCACCATCTTGCTCCATTCGTCCAAACAGGTTGGTCATAAATAGTTCCCATTATTTTGAGATATGTCCCATCCATACCTAGTTTATTGAGAGATTTTGGCACGAAGGGCTTTTGAATTTTGTAGAAGGCCTTTTCTGCATCTATTGAGATAACCACGTGGTCTTTGGTTGTGTTTATGTGATGGATTACGTTTATTGATTTGCAAATGTTAAACCAGCCTTGCATCCCAGAGATGATGCCAACTTGATCGTGGTCGATAAGCTTTTAGATGTGCTGCTGAATCCGGTTTGCCAGTATTTTATTGAGGATTTTTGCATCGATATCCATCAGGGATATTGGTCTAAAATTCTCTTTTTCTGTTGTGTCTCTGCCAGGCTTTGGTATCAAGATGATGCTGACCAAATAAAATGAGTTAGGGAGGATTCCCTCTTTTTCCATTGATTGGAATAGTTTCAGAAGGAATGGTACCAGCTCTTCCTTGTACCTCTGGTAGAATTCAGTTGTGAATCCATCTGGTCCTGGACTTTTTTTGGTTGGTAGGCTATTAATTATTGCCTCAATTTCAGAGCCTGATGTTGGTCTATTCAGGGATTCAACTTCTTCCTGGTTTAGTCTTGGGAGAGTGTAAGTGTCCAGGAAATTATCCATTTCTTCTAGATTTTCTAGTTGATTTGCGTAGAGGTGTTTATAGTATTCTCTGATGGTAGTTTGTATTTCTGTGGGATCAGTGGTGATATCCCTTTATCATTTTTTATTGCATGTATTTGATTCTTCTCTCTTTCCTTATTAGTCTTGCTAGTGGTGAGAGGTGAAGCCAACTGGACTTCCTGGGTGAGTGGAGACTTGGAGAACTTTTCTGTCTAGCTAGAGGATTGTAAACATACCAATCAGTGCTCCGTATCTAGCTAAAGGATTGTAACTGCACCAATCAGCAGGATGTGGGTGGGGACAAATAAGGGAATAAAAGGTGACCACCCGAGCCGCCAGTGGCAACCCACTCGGGTCCTCTTCCACTCTGTGGAAGCTTTGTTCTTTCACTCTTCACAATAAATCTTGCTGCTACTCACTCTTTGGGATTGTACTACCTTTAAGAGCTGTAACACTTCCTGTGAAGGTCTGCAGCTTCACTCCTAAAGTCAGTGTGACCAAGAACCCACTGAGAGGAACAAGCAACTCTGGATGTGCCAACTTTAAGAGTTGTAACACTCAGGGGTGGAGCAAGATGGCTGAATAGGAACAGCTCCAATCTCCAACTCCCAACGCGAGTGACACAAAAGACTGGTGATTTCTGCATTTTCTTTTCTTTTTTTTTTTTTGAGATGGAGTCTCGCTCTGTCACCTGGGCTGGAGTGCTGTGGCTGGATCTCAGCTCACTGCAAGCTCCGCCTCCCAGGTTCACGCCATTCTCCTGCCTCAGCCTCCCGGGTAGTTGGGACTACAGGTGCCACCACCTCGCCTGGCTAGTTTTTTGTAGTTTTTAGTAGAGATGGGGTTTCACCGTGTTAGCCAGGATGGTCTCGATTTCCTGACCTCGTGATCTGCCTGTCTCGGCCTCCCAAAGTGCTGGGATTACAGGCTTGACCCACTGCGCCGGGCAATTTCTGCATTTTCAACTGAGATACTGGGGTCATCTCACTCGGGAGTGCTGGACAATCGGTGCTGGTCAGCTGCTGCAGCCCGACCAGCGAGAGCTGAAGCAGGGTGAGGCATCGCCTCACCCGGGAAATGCAAGGGGGAAGGGAATCCCTTTTCCTAGCCAGGGGAACTGAGACACACAACACCTGGAAAATCAGGTAACTCCCACCCCAATACTGCGCTGTAAGCAAACAGGCACACCAGGAGAATATACCCCACACCTGGCCGGGAGGGTCCCACGCCCACGGAACCTCCCTCCTTGCTAACACAGCAGTCTGCGATCTAACTGCAAAGCAGCAGCAAGGCTGGGGGAGGGGCGCCCGCCATTGCTGAGGCTTAAGTAGGTAAACAAAGCCGCTGGGAAGCTCCAACTGGGTGGAGCTCACAGCAGCTCAAGGAAACCTGCCTGTCTCTGTAGACTCTACCTCTGGGGACAGGGCACAGCTAAACAACAACAACAACAAAAGCAGCAGAAACCTTTGCAGATGGAAACGACTCTCTGACAGCTTTGAAGAGAGCACTGGATCTCCCAACATGGAGGTTGAGATCTGAGAAGGGACAGACTGCCTGCTCAAGTGAGTCTCTGACCCTTGAGTAGCCTAACTGGGAGACATCCTCCACTAGGGGCAGACCAATGCTCCACACATCACACGGTGGAGTACACCCCTGGGAGGAAGCTTCCAAAGCAAGAATCACAGGTACACTCGCTGTTCAGCAGTATTCTATCTTCTGAAGCCTCTGCTTCTGACACCCAGGCAAACAGGGTCTGGAGTGGACCTCAAGCAATCTCCAACAGACCTCAAGCAATCTCCAACAGACCTACAGCTGAGGGTCCTGACTGTGAGAAGGAAAACTAACAAACAGGAAGGACACCCACACCAAAACCCCATCAGTATGTCACCATCATCAACGACTAGAGGCAGATAAAACCACAAAGATGGGGAAAAAGCAGGGCAGAAAAGCTGGAAATTCAAAGAATAAGAGTGCATCTCCCCCTGCAAAGGAGCGCAGCCCATTGCTAGCAACAGATCAAAGCTGGTCAGAGAATGATTTTGACGAGATGAGAGAAGAAGGCTTCAGTCCATCAAACTTCTCAGAGCAAAAGGAGGAATTACATACCCAGCACAAAGAAACTACAAATCTTGAAAAAAGAGTGGAAGAATTGAGAGCTAGAATAATTAAGGCAGAGAAGGTCATAAACAAAATGACAGAGATGAAAACCATGACACGAGAAATACGTGACAAATGCACAAGCTTCAGTAACCAACTCAATCAACTGGAAGAAAGAGTATCAGCGATTGAGGATCAAATGAATGAAATGAAGAGAGAAGAGAAACCAAAAGAAAAAAGAAGAAAAAGAAATGAACAAAGCCTGCAAGAAGTATGGGATTATGTAAAAAGACCAAATCTACGTCTGATTGGGGTGCCTGAAAGTGAGGGGGAAAATGGAACCAAGTTGGAAAACACTCTTCAGAATATCATCCAGGAGAACTTCCCCAACCTAGTAGGGCAGGCCAACATTCAAATTCAGGAAATACAGAGAATGCCACAAAGATACTCCTCGAGAAGAGCAACTCCAAGACACATAATTGCAAGATTCACCAAAGTTGAAATGAAGGAAAAAATCTTAAGGGCAGCCAGAAAGAAAGGTCGGGCTACCCACAAAGGGAAGCCAATCAGACTAACAGCAGATCTCTCAGCAGAATCTCTACAAGCCAGAAGAGAGTGGGGGCCAATATTCAACATTCATAAAGAAAAGAATTTTAAACCCAGAATTTCATATCCAGCCAAACTAAGTTTCATAAGTCAAGGAGAAATAAAATCTTTTACAGATAAGTAAATTCTTAGAGATTTTGTCACCACCAGGCCTGCCTTACAAGAGACCCTGAAGGAAGACCTAAACATGGAAAGGAACAACTGGTACCAGCCATTGCAAAAACATGCCAAAATGTAAAGACCATCGAGGCTAGGAAGAAACAG
The DNA here is from genome assembly GCF_002776525.5 of Piliocolobus tephrosceles. NCBI lineage: Eukaryota > Metazoa > Chordata > Mammalia > Primates > Cercopithecidae > Piliocolobus > Piliocolobus tephrosceles. The sequence continues at coordinate 130,636,266 of NC_045436.1, forward strand.
CATCAAATAATGAGCAAAATAACCAGTTAATATCATGATGGCAGGATCAAGTTCACACATAACAATATTAACCTTAAATGTTAATGGACTAAATGTTCCAATTAAAAGACACAGACTGGCAAACTGGATAAACAGTCAAGACCCATCAGTATGCTGTATTCAGGAGACCCATCTCACATGCAGAGACATACATAGGCTCAAAATAAAGGGATGGAGGAAGATCTACCAAGCAAATGGAGAACAAAAAAAAGCAGGGGTTGCAATCCTAGTCTCTGATAAAACAGACTTTAAACCATCAAAGATCAAAAGAGACAAAGAAAGCCATTACATAATGGTAAAGGGATCAATTCAACAGGAAGCTAACTATCCTAAATATATATGCACCCAATACAGGAGCACCCAGATTCATAAAGCAAGTCCTTAGAGACTTACAAAGAGACTTAGACTCCCATACAATAATAATGGGAGACTTCAACACTCCACTGTCAACATTAGACAGATCAATGAGACAGAAAGTTAACAAGGATATTCAGGAATTGAACTCATCTCTGCACCAAGCAGACCTAATAGACATCTATAGAACTCTCCACCCCAAGTCAACAGAATATACATTCTTCTCAGCACCACATCGCACTTATTCCAAAATTGACCACATAATTGGAAGAAAAGCACTCCTCAGCAAATGTAAAAGAACAGAAATTATAACAAATTGTCTCTCAGACCACAGTGCAATCAAACAAGAACTCAGGACTAAGAAACTCAATCAAAACCACTCAACTACATGGAAACTGAACAACCTGCTCCTGAATGACTACTGGGTACATAACGAAATGAAAGCAGAAATAAAGATGTTCTTTGAAACCAATGAGAACAAAGATACAACATACCAGAATCTCTGGGACACATTTAAAGCAGTGTGTAGAGGGAAATTTATAGCACTAAATGCCCACAAGAGAAAGCAGGAAAGATCTAAAATTGACACTCTAACATCACAATTAAAAGAACTAGAGAGGCAAGAGCAAACACACTCAAAAGCTAGCAGAAGGCAAGAAATAACTAAGATCAGAGCAGAACTGAAGGAGATAGAGACACAAAAAACCCTCCAAAAAATCGATGAATCCAGGAGTTGGTTTTTTGAAAAGATCAACAAAATTGACAGACTGCTAGCAAGACTAATAAAGAAGAAAAGAGAGAGGAATCTAATAGATGCAATAAAAAATGACAAAGGGGATATCACCACTGACCCCACAGAAATACAAACTGCTATCAGAGAATACTATAAACACCTCTATGCAAATCAACTAGAAAATCTAGAAGAAATGGATAATTTCCTGGACACTTACACTCTCCCAAGACTAAACCAGGAAGAAGTTAAATCCCTGAATAAACCAACATTAGGCTCCAATATTCAGGCAACAATTAATAGCCTACCCACCAAAAAAAGTCCAGGACCAGATGGATTCACAGCTGAATTCTACCAGAGGTACAAGGAGGAGCTGGTACCATTCCTTCTGAAACTATTCCAATCAATAGAAAAAGAGGGAATCCTCCCTAACTCATTTTATGAGGCCAACATCATCCTGATACCAAAGCCTGGCAGAGATACAACAAAAAAAGAGAATTTTAGACCAATATCCCTGATGAACATCGATGCAAAAATCCTCAATAAAATACTGGCAAACCGGATTCAGCAGCACATGAAAAAGCTTATCCACCATGATCAAGTGGGCTTCATCCTGGGATGCAAGGCTGGTTCAATATTCGCAAATCAATAAAAATAATCCAGCATATAAACAGAACCAAAGACAAGAACCCCATGATTATCTCAATAGATGCAGAAAAGGCTTTTGACAAAATTCAACAGCCTTTTATGCTAAAAATGCTCAATAAATTCGGTATTGATGGAATGTACCTCAAACTAATAAGAGCTATTTGTGACAAACCCACAGCTCATATCATACTGAATGGGCAAAAACTGGAAAAATTCCCTTTGAAAACTGGCACAAGACAGGGATGCCCTCTCTCACCACTCCTATTCAACATAGTGTTGGAATTTCTGGCTGGAGCAATGAGGCAAGAGAAAGAAATAAAGGGTATTCAGTCAGGAAAAGAAGAAGTCAAATTGTCCCTGTTTGCAGATGACATGAATGTATATTTAGAAAACCCCACTGTCTCAGCCCAAAATCTCCTTAAGCTGATAAGCAACTTCAGCAAATTCTCGGGATACAAAATTAATGTGCAAAAATCACAAGCATTCTTATACACCAGTAACAGACAAACAGAGAGCCAAATCATGAATGAACTTCCATTCACAATTACTTCAAAGAGAATAAAATACCTAGGAATTCAACTTACAAGGGATGTAAAGGACCTCTTCAAAAGAACTACAAACCACTGCTCAGTGAAATAAAAGAGACACAAATAAATGGAAGAACATACCATGCTCATGGATAGGAAGAATCAATATCGTGACAATGGCCATACTGCCCAAGGTTATTTATAGATTCAATGCCATCCCCATCAAGCTACCAATGAGTTTCTTCACAGAATTGGAAAAAACGGCTTTAAAGTTCATATGGAACCAAAAAAGAGCCCGCATTGCCAAGACAATCCTATGTCAAAAGGACAAAGCTGGAGTCGTCACACTACCTGACTTCAAACTATACTACAAGGCCACAGTAACCAAAACAGCATGGTACTGGTACCAAAACAGAGATACAGACCAATGGAACAGAACAGAGTCCTCAGAAATAATACCACACATCTACAGCCATCTGATCTTTGACAAACCTGAGAGAAACAAGAAATGGGGAAAGTATTCCCTATTTAATAAATGGTGCTGGGAAAATTGGCTAGCCATAAGTAGAAAGCTGAAACTGAATCCTTTCCTCACTCCTTATACGAAGATTAATTCAAGATGGATTAGAGACTTAAATGTTAGACCTACTACCATAAAAACCCTAGAAGAAAATCTAGTTTAGTACCATTCAGGACATAGGCATGGGCAAGGACCTCATGTCTAAAACACCAAAAGCAACTGCAGCAAAAGCCAAAATTGACAAATGGGATCTAATTAAACTAAAGAGCTTCTGCACAGCAAAAGAAACTACCATCAGAGTGAACCGGCAACCTACAGAATGGGAGAAAATTTTTGCAATCTACTCATCTGACAAAGGGCTAATATCCAGAACCTACAAAGAACTCAAACAAATATACAAGAAAAAAGCAAACAACCCCATCAAAAAGTGGGCAAAGGATAGCAGGCTGGTCTCACTCCCATGATGCCCTACTCAACAGCACCAAGTTTGTTTCCAGGAACAGGATGAGCAGGGCTGAGAACCTGCCCCAGGCTACCAGCCTCCTGGCTGCAAAAGAAAGCAGAACTTTCAGGTTTTACTCTTCCCTTCCTGCGCTACCTTCTGTGCGGTGTCTACACTCCAGATTCATCCCGTCACCCAAGTCCTGTCCCAGAAACTTCACGTTCAGTGAATATTGTTAAAAAGCTCAGCTGGAACTTTCCTTCTCACTGTGGTTTTTTCCCAGTTCCTCTGGCAGCCTTCCCCAAGGACCTCTGCCACACAAAGTCAGAAATGGCTTTCCTGAGGACTGAGAGAGCCCACAGGGCTCTTCCCACTGCTTCTTTCCCTGTATTTCACTGGGTTCTCTAAAGTTGTCTCAGCTCCAGGCAAGGTCAAACCCTTCTCCCGTTATCTGGATCTTTAGGTTCTCCAGGGAAGACGTGTGTTCAGGGGCAGATAATCTCCCTTTCCCACTTTCACACTTTGGGTACTCACAGTTTTTGGGCTGTCTCCTGGGGCCTGCAGGAGCAATCCACTTCTTCAAAGTGTGTGTAGATTCTCTTGGCTTCACTTGTATGTTCCTGTATTGGTTCTTGGAGCAAAATTTCACAATGTGAGTCTCTACATGTTCTGTCCATCCAGGTGGGAGCTGCAATTCAGGCCTGCCTCCCATCCACCATTTTCTTAACCTCTTCTAGTTGCAAATCTTTCATTTACTACTGAAAGAAAGCATATCAGTGGAAAAAGTTTATCTTAATCCTAAATACAGAAAAAAATATTGTATAGGTGCTCATATTAAAATATTGAATAAATTTATACATAATATATTTAATTGCTAGGAGTTTTTTAATATAGAGATCTTCTACATAGGACCATTTCTCATATGACTCCAATAAAAGCCAAGGATAGAGCTTTATAATATTGTTCTATAGTTCATGGCCCAATCTATACCAATTTAACCTAACACAGGTTTCAAGATCAGTGTCAGGAGGAATATATACATGATGTGCCTCTTAGAATAACCCAGTTGAATATTAAATGTCTCATCTCTGACAGACCATTTAAACATGGACTCCTTTACAATATTGAAGATATCCATTCTGTATTGTCAACTGAGTCCTACACTGTAGATGCATGTCCATGGACATTATTCATGTGAGGTGAAATCTATTACATGGAAGAAATAGTTCCAGATATCTGAAAAATTAGGTATAAATTAAAGGTGTCAAATAACCCTTCCTTGTAAGGCAGGCCATGTTGGTTTTGCTAGGAATGTAAGTCAGCCTTAGTTAGTGAGATTTTGTGATTCCTTTATGGACCAGGTATGGCAGGGATTGATCTGCTGTCAACTTAAACCAGACAAATTGGCTCACTTTATTTTGTTAATTGATTGAATTGAATAAAACTTTCACTTTTGAGTATGTGGAAAGTCACTTTCAACTTTGCTTGTTTCCCCAGCCCTAGTATGTGCTCAATATAGTAAGTGTCCAATATATATCTTTGAACACATAGGTATTGTTTCAGGTGTTTGGGAACTAGGTTATGCTAGAAAACTTACTAACTTATTCAGTTAATATTTGCTGCATGACATCCACATTCCAAGTGCTGTCCTAGTTCTGAGCATACAATGAGGAGTAAGCAGACTTAATATCCGTCCTTACAAAGATTAACAATAAAGAAATAATTATGAAAATTAAGACCTTAATTCCAATTGTGATGAATTTTCAAAATAAAAATAGAAGGCACTATAAGTACAAACAGGGCAGAAGAAACATTATAACCACTTGCCTTTGGGGATTTAGGATTTTGTGGATAACACTCTCTAGAATGGTGGTAACTATCTCATTTTGAATGAAACTTATATTTTTGGAGTATTTACTATGTTTATGGCCCTGGGTTAGTCACTGGGGTGCAGAAATGACTAAGATGCAGCCCCTGAATTTAATAACTTCAAAATCCCATAAAATATGTGTTCTAACTATAATCCAAAAACACAACTGTAGCTATATAGAAGAGATATCATAAGTTCTACTCATAGAGTTCAGAGGATGAAAAGTCTCTTATAGTTGAACTGTTCAAAGAGCTTTATTGAAGACAGAGGGATTTGTAATGGGCATTAAAGAATGCATACATAGAATGCTGATGGAAGAAATAGAAGAGAAGTATATGTTTATTTCATTGGACAGAAAAACAAAAGAAAAGGAGATGGCATAAGGAAAACTAAGCTACTAGCAGCTAATGGCAGGCATGGATAAAGGATACATGTGAGTTACTAGAGAGTATAAGGCAGGACAGATGGGATATTGCCAGTTCAGGAGACTGTTAGATACCAGGCTACAAAATCTGTTCTTCATTCAGTAGGTGATGGGGACCTGCTGGAGACTTTTTATCAGGAAAGTGATATGATAAAAAGGAAATGTTGAGAGCCTTAAGCTCTGTAGGTGATTTTGAGATATGTGACACCAAAGTCAATCAAACCAGCTGGTAGTCCAGACAAGAGGTAATAAGGGTCTGAACTATGACAGTGGGAATGAAAATGAGAAATTGGTAAAGAATACTGAGCTTTGAACCCGTTAGAAATCACCCATGGCAACTGATCTGATCACAGCAGTAATGACACCTCCATTAACTGTACTGTATCACCTCTCCAGGAGCATAGGAATTGATTGGTCCTAGAAGACGCCTCCTAAAATAAGTATAGGCTTGTCCTGCCACCATCTGCATGGATAGATGCAACTACAAAAAAAAAAAAAAAAAAAAAAAAACAGTCTTCGACTTAATTTAAAAATCATATACTACATGAACAAGTCACCTCCCTACACAACCAAGATGGTGGATTTGAAGGTTTTAGCATTTATGCCTCGGGCACCTGACAATAGCAAAATGCTTCACGCATTTTCCCAGCCCCAGAACTGGGAGCAAGATGTCACTTTTAACCTGAGCACATACAAAGTCAGTCATTCTTTGGTGACCCAGCAGTGTGACCATGCATGCTACTGGGTGCAAAGCATCTCAGCAGTAGGTGCTAGAATTGTGGTCTCTCCTGTCACAGGTTTGGGGCAGAAGGAGAGCTGCTACAATGGCAGTTTCTCCTGGGTGATAAGACTTGCAGCCAGGGCCAGTGTGGGGACCTGAAATCAGTCTGTGTGAGTCAATGCTGGGTGCCCCAGCCAGCTCCCCTGAACTCATGGTGCAGCGGGATCCTTGACACTCCATGTCCAAGCACACCTCCAGGCATTTGAATCACCCACTAGCCTGGCCCAGCAGCCTGAGCAACCCCATCTTTCCTGTGCAGAGATCATGGTGCAGGAGGGCCTTCTCCATACCACACTCAGGTAGATCTCCAGGTATTTTGAGCACCTGCTCACCCAGACTTGCAGCCTGAGTGACCTCACCCTTCCTTTGCAGAGACTACAGTGAAGCAGGGCCCTCTCCACCCCATGCTTAGGCACACCTTCAGGTATTCAGAACCCCCTCTCACCTGAATCTGCAGGCTGACTGAGCAAGCCCACCCTTTATGTGCAAAGATCCTGTTGCAGGAGGCCCTCTACACTTTGCTCTGGCAGCTCTCCAGGCATCTAGAGCACCTATTCTCCTGGATTGGAAGTTCCAACTGCCCCCTTCCTTCCATTTGAGAACTTGGAGCCAAGAAGATTTCCCATCTCCATGCCTAGTCACATCTCTAAGTGCTTAGTGGATTCTCTCTCAGCACTGATGCTTCTGCCCACCATCAGGGGACCAGTAGGCAGACTTCTCAGTCTGGGCCTGCCTTTCTTTCCCTGTGCCCCACTCCCAGGGCTGAGTGGATTGGTCAGACCCCTGTGCACTCCACAAATTATCCCACTGCCTAAGGCAACAGAGAGCTTCTTCCAGTAAACAAGGATTAAGTATATTTCCTGCCATCCTGGCCACACCAAGGTCTTACCCATCAGCACCACCTACTAGTTTATAGGTCAAACTACACAGGTCAGTAGAAAACTCAATAGAGTATAGGGTTATGGAAGCAAAGCCAAAAGATCTTACTCAACATTTGCTGTGGTCACATCCCCTAGCAAGATGGGGTAACGGGAAAGGAAATGAAAAAAAAAAAAAACTTTTTTTAGGGAAAGAAAGAAAAACATTCCTTCCCATATGAAAATAATTACAGAAAATTAGAAGTGCTGGTGTCTCCAGATGAGAAGTCAGTGCAAGAATTCTAGCACCATGAAAAATCTGAATGTAGTGATACCACCAAAGGATAACATTAGCTATCCATCACTGATCCCTAACCAAAATGAAAGCTCAGAAATGACACATAAAGAATTCAAAGTGCCGGGCGCGGTGGCTCAAGCCTGTAATCCCAGCACTTTGGGAGGCCGAGACGGGCGGATCACGAGGTCAGCAGATCGAGACCATCCTGGCGAACACGGTGAAACCCCGTCTCTACTAAAAAATACAAAAAACTAGCCGGGCAAGATGGCGGGTGCCTGTAGTCCCAGCTACTCGGGAGGCTGAGGCAGGAGAATGACGTGAACCCGGGAGGCGGAGCTTGCAGTGAGCTGAGATCCGGCCACTGCACTCCAGCCTGGGCGACAGAGTGAGACTCCGCCTCAAAAAAAAAAAAAAAAAAAAAAAAAAAAGAATTCAAAGTATGGGTTGCAAGGATGCTCAAAGAGATCCAAGACAAGATTGAAAATCAACACAAAGAAACTTCTTAAGCAACCAAGGAAATGAAGGAAGAGACAAATATCTAAAAAGAAATCAGTCGAGCTTCTGTAATTAAATACTCACTTAACAATTTTCAAAATACATTGGAAAACTATATCAATAGACTGGACAGCAAAGCAGAAGTAAAAATTTCAGAGCTTGAAGATCAGTTTTTTGAACCAACACAGTCAGAGAGAAATAAAGAAAAGGAATTTTTAAAAATGAGCAACGTATTTTAGAAATATGGGATTATGTATAGCAATCACACCTAAGATTTATTGACATTCCTGAGGGGGAAGGGCAAAAAGTAAACAACCTTGAAAGCATCTTTGAGAAAACACTCCGGGAAAATGTTACCATCTTGCAAGGTAGGTAGACCTCCAGGTACGAGAAATCCACAGAACATCTGCATAATATTATACAAAATGAGCATCACCAAGGCATATAGTTACCAGGCTATTCACAGTCCACACTAAAGAAAAAAATCTTAAAGGCAGCTACAGGAAATGGTCAGATCATGTACAAACAATTCCTTCAAGCTAACAGTGGACTTTGCTCCAGAAACCTTATAAATTACATAAGATTGGGGGCATGTTTTCAGCATTCTCGAAGATAAGCAATTCCAATCAGGAATTTCATATTCTATGCAATGAAGATTCATAAGCAAGAGGAAATAAAATATTTTCCAGATGAGCAATCACTAGACCAGTCTGACAAGAGATCTTTAAGGGAACTCTAGACCTAGAAACAAAATAATGATAACCACTACCAAAGACACACACACACACACACACACACACACACACACAAACACATTTATATTACATAGCTACAGACATATAAAGCCACAATACAATAGAAAATACAAAGCAACCAGCAAATAACTTCACTATAGAATCAAAATCTCACATATTAATAGTAACTTTGAATGTAAACGATCTAAACACTCCACTTAAAAGCCACAGAGTTACAAATTGGATTAAAAAAACAAACAAACAAAAAAACAAGATATCCGTCTGCTGTCTTCAAGGGACCCTTATCTCACATAATGACACCCGTAGGCTCAAAATAAAGAGTTAGAGGAAGATATGTGATGCAAGCAAAAAAATAAATAAATAAATGAGAGCAGTACTCACTGCTCTTATATCAGATAAAGCAGACTGTAATCTAACAACAGTAAAATCAGACAAAGAAGGGCATTACATAATGATAATGGGATCAATTCAACAAGATGACTTGACTGTCTTAAATACACATGCACCCAACATTAGAGCACCCAGATTCACAAAACAGCTATTTTTAGAACTGTGAAAAGACTTTGACAGCCACGCAATAATAGTGAATAACACTGACAGTGTTAGACAAATCATCAAAGCAGAAAACTAACAAAGAAATTTTAGACCTAATTGCAACACTTGATCAACTGGACCTAATAGACATCTACAGAATACTCCATCCATCGACCACAAAATACACAGTGTTCTCATCTGCACATAGTACATACTCCAAGATCCAACACATGCTTGGCCATAAAACAAGTCTCAGTAAATATAGAAAAGACAATATCATAATAACCATACTATTGGATCACAGTAGAATAAAAATAGAAATCAACACCAAGAAGATCTTCCAAAACCACACAATTACATGGAAATTAAACAACTTGCTCCTGAGTGACTTTTAGGAAAACAAAGAAATTAAGACAGAAATTAAAAAATTATTTGAAATAAATGAAAACAAAGACACAATAACCAAAAATCTCTAGGAGGCACCAAAAACAGTGTTAAGAGGAAAGTTTATAGCACTAAATGTCTACATTAAAAAGTCAGAAAGATCTCAAATGAATGATCTAACATTATACCTTGAGGAAATAGAAAAACAAAAACAACTAACCACAAAGCTAGCAGAAGAAAAAAAGATAACTTAAATCAGAGCAGAACTGAAGGAAATTGATGCCCCAAAATGTATATAAAGAATCAAGTAAACCAAAAGCTGGTTCTTTGAAAGAACAAACAAGCTCAATAGACCACTGGCTAGATTAACAAGGAAAAGGAGAGAAAAGATCCAAACAAGCACAATCAGAAATAACAAAGGTGACATTACAATCAATCCCACAGAAATACAAAAGATCCTCAGAGACTATTATGAACACCCCAATGCACAACACTAGAAAATCTAGAGAGAATGGATACATTCCTGGAAATACACAATATCTCAAAATTGAATCAGGAAGAAATTGAAACCGTAAACACAACAATATCAAGTTGTTAGTGAAATGAACAATTTTTAAAAACCTACCAACAAAAGAGAGCCCCAGGCCAGATGGATTCACAGCCAAATTCTACCAAAAGTACAAAGATGAGCTTGTACTAATTCTACTGAACCTGTTCAAAAAAACTGAGGAGTATAAATTCTAGTTCACTCTATGAAGCCAGAATCACCCTGATACCAAAAGCTGGCAAAAACACAAAAACAACAATAACAAAAACACTACAGGCAAATGTATCTCATAAACATAGATGCAAAAATTCTCAACATATTAGGAATCCAGCAGCACATAGAAAAGTTAATTCCACGTGATTAAGTAGGCTTCATTCCCGGGATGAAAGGTTGGTTCAACATGCACAAATCAATAAATGTGATTTACCACATAAACAGAATTAAAAACAAAAGCTATATGGTCACCTCAATAGACATGAAAAAGGTCTTCAATAAAATCCAATACCCATTCATAACTGAAAACGCTCAACATACTAGGCACCAAGGGAACACACCTCAAAATAACAGCCATTTCTGGCAAACCCACAGCCAATATCATGCTGAATAGGCAAAAGCTGGAGCATTCCCCTTGAGAAATGGAATGAAAAAAAAAAAAGATGTATTCCCACTCAACATAGTACTGAAAGTCCTAGCCAGAGCAATCAGGCAAGAGAAAGAAATAAATGGCAACCAAACAGAAAAATAAAAAGTTAAATTATCCCTCTTTGCTGATGATATGATTCTATACCTAGAAAACCCTAAAGACTCTGCCAAAAGGCTCCTGGAACTGTTAAACAATTTAAGTTCCAGGATACAAAATAAATGTACAAAAATCAGTAGCATTTCTATACACCAATGACTTTCAAGCCGAGAACCAAATCAAAAAGTCAATTCCATTTACAATAGCCACAAAAAGAATAAAATACCTAGGAATACAGCTAATTCAGGAGGTAAAAGACTTCTCCAATGAGAATTACAAAACACTTCTGCTGAAAGAAATAACAAATGACACACACAAGCGGAAAAACATTCCATGCTCATGGATTGGAAGAAATAATATATTTAATATCATTGGCTTGTACTGCCCAAAGCAATGAGCACTGAATTCTATTCCTATTAAAATACCAAGTCATTTTTCACAAAATTAGAAAAAAAAAAAATTAATTCATATGGAACCAAACAAGAGCCCAAATAACCAAAGCAATTCTAAGCAAAAAGAGCAAAGTCAAAGCATTGCATTACCTCATTTCAAACTATATGGTAAGACTACAGTAATCAAAACAGCATGGTACCAATATAAAAAAAGACACATAGACTAATGGAACAGAAAAGATAACTGAGAAATAAAGCCACACACCTACAGCTATCTGCTCTTCAACAAAGTTGATTTAAAAAAGCAATAAGGAAAGGAATCCCTATTCAATAAATGGTGTTGGGACAGCTGGCTACCTATATGCAGAAGATTAAAACTGGACCTCTACCTTTCACCATATACAAAACAAAGATCAATTAAAGATTTAAATGTAAGGCCTCAAACTATGACAATCTAGAAGAACACCTAGGAAATACCATTTCAGACATAGGCCTTGAGAAAAAATTTATGACTGAGTCCTCAAAAGCATTTATAACAAAAGTAAAAATTGACAAGTAGGATTGAATAAAACTAGAGAGCTTTTGCACAACAAAAGAATGTATCAACAGAGTAAATAGTCAACCTACAGCATGGGAGAAAATACTCACAAACTATGCATCAGACAAAGGTCTAATCTCCAGAATCTATAAGGAACTTAAGCATATCATCAAGTCAAAAACAAATAACCCCATTAAAAAGTGGACAAAGGACATGAACAGACACTTCTCAAAAGAAGATATATAAGCAGCCAACAAACATGAAAAACTGCTCAACATCACTAATCACTGGAGAATTGCCAATCAAAATCACAATGACATATTGTCTCACACCAGTCAGAATGATTATGATTAAAACGTCAAAAACAACAGATTCTGGCAAAGCTGTGGAGAAAAGGGAATGTTTATGCACTGCTGATGGGAATGGATATTCGTTTAGCCACTGTGGAAAGCAGTTTGGAGATTCTCGAAGAACTTAAAACAGAACTACCATTTGATCCAGCAACCCCATTCCTGTGTATACATCCAAAAAAAAAATAAATCATTATACCCAAAAGACATATGCACTCATATGTTCATCACAGCACTATGCACAATACCAAAGACATGGAATCAACCAAGATGCCCATCAACAGTGAATTGGATAAAGAAAATGTGGTACAAATGCACCATGGAAGACTACACACTCTTAAAAAAGAATAAAATCATGTACTTTTCAGCAACATCAATGCAGCTGGAGGTCATTATCCTCAGCAAATTCACTCAGGAATAGAAAACCAAATACTGCGTGCCCTCACTTATAAGTGGTAGCTGAACATTGGGTGAACATGGAAATAAAAATGGCAATAATAGACACTGAGGACTATTAGATGAGGGAGAAAAATATGGGTGGCAAGGATTGAAAAACTACCTATCGGGTACTATGCTCACTCCCCAGGTGACAGGATCGTGACCCAAACCTCAACATCATGCAATACGCCCATGTAAAAAAAAAAAAGAAAAAGAAAAAAAAATCCTCAACATGAGTTGGGGAAAATAAAACATGAATATTATCTCAACCTTTATGCCATGGAGCTCTTATGCATATCCCTCAAGTTACGAAAATACTTATTAATTTTTTCGCTCCTCTTCCTGCTGTTTTCTAAAGAAGCTTCATTTTCTTCTTAACAAGCACATTTTTTTTTTTTTTTTTTTGCAATCTTCTTGTCTAAGATCATTTTTTACCTCCCCAAACGTCAGATACAAACACAAGTTATAGTGTCAAATCTTGGAAAAGAATGGAAGGAAATTTCATGTTGAAACAGTAATTAATAAATAAGTATTCAAGAAATTTGAAAATCTGTAGCCACAGAGGTGCCTCCGTTTAATAAAGAGGGACCTGCCAATGACAAGTTTTGTTACTGGAAACTTTATTATTGATGGTAAGACATCATAAAAGGCAAATTCCTAGCAGTTAAGAAGAATGAGCTTCAAAGTCAGACTTTCTGTATTCTCATCCAGGCTCTCACTTCTTAGTGAGATCTAGAAGTGTGAGATCTAGAAAAGACATGCAACTTTACCAGCCCTCAGTTTTCTTATCTAAAAATGAGAATAGAAATTTAACTGACAAAAGGCGCTGTTTGAGGATTGTATGAAATAAGCCACAGAAAGTACTTTAGCATAGTATCAAGCACATAGCACTCAAAAATTGGAATTATTAGTAGTAATAGTACATTTTATCATATTACCAACCAACATCATATTGGAGGTCTTCTGTCTTCTAGTCCTTCTATGGAAAAACCGTTTTGGTAAAATCTCAGCCTAGCTTGGGATAGATCAAGATGATTTATAACTCCAAGATTCAGAGATGATAGGCCTCAACATGCAGAATCCAAGGTACAGATCTTCCTTTGGCTCCCAACACACCTATCCTCCCCAGGTCAATCATCTTCCTGTATCACTGATGATTTTCTCAGAGCTAAGATGACCAGAATTTCTCCTTTCATCTGCCGTGCTAAGTAAAGTACATACAAAAGAACTTTGTTCAAGGATAATCTGTTAAGCCATCACCTCACAATCACAAAACTGAGGGCTTAGGTTTTGGTTTGGTTTTAAATATGAAAATATCTCACATTTTCCATCTACTTCACATGAGATTCCTTCACCCTAAGATAACATATTTTTATAATCTAACAAAAATTTGACACTTCTATATTCTGTGACTATGTCCTTGAATGTGTAAACAGAAACTCAAACATCTTCTGTATCAGCTTTTCCCAAAACATGTTCTTTCTACAGAACAGTCCCTTGAGGTCTCTTTTCTCAGAAGTGTCAAACAAATGTGGAAAATGCTGTATTCCCTATCCCCCCTTCCTTAGAGATTCACAATGAATATTAGCATTTTAAAGGCTGTCAGAAACTCCATCAAAGAAAAGCATATTAAACATGTTTATTAAGCATGTTTCACGCAGATTTTTTTCATAACATAACTTTTTAGTATAACAAATACTAACACACTGGGAAAATAATCTTCTTGTTTGTTTTTGTTTTTTGTTTTTTTGTTTTTATTACTTATCTAAAGTTTCATTAAGGCAATGAGAACCACTGAATTATTTTCTTTTTTCTTTTTTTTTTTTTTTTTTGAGACGGAGTCTTGCTCTGTCGCCCAGGCTGGAGTGGAGTGCAGTGGCCAGATCTCAGTTCACTGCAAGCTCCGCCTCCCGGGTTTACGCCATTCTCCTGCCTCAGCCTCCCAAGTAGCTGGGACTACAGGGGCCAGCCACCTCGCCCGGCTAGCTTTTTGTATTTTTTTAGTAGAGTCGGGGTTTCACCGTGTTAGCCAGGATGGTCTCGAACTCCTGACCTCGTGATCCGCCCGTCTCGGCCTCCCAAAGTGCTGGGATTAGAGGCTTGAGCCGCCACGCCCGGCCATATTTTCTAAATTAAGTAAACTACTGAGAAATAGTTCAGGAGGTAGAAGGTTGTCACTTAAATTTTAAATACTGTTCACAATTGATCATTTTAAGGGATTGCTATTCCTAAAATTATTAAAACAAATTATTATAGGTGACCAACATTTAATCAAAAAGTTAATATAGTGAATATTTCATGGTATTAATATGCAAATTATTGGGGAAACTAAGTTTAATAGCTGTCTTGAAGTCTCAGTAGGACCCTCAGTAGGAAATGTTCAATTTATTATCTTTACATTTTACTGTGATCTTTGAAGAAGACATTTTATGCATACTCTGTGCCTGGGCATGACATTTGAAAGCCTCCCTAAAGAGATGCTAAGAGTCTTTAATTATCACTCAGCAGCATGTCACTGAAAGTTGATCATGAAAAGGGACATCAAAATGAATCAAAGGGCTTCCTAAGACATACAAACTTTTGATCTTCTCTTGATCTTGGGAGAGAAACAAACACAGAAGAGTTTCTCTTTCAGGCTGAGCTATGTACACGTTTCAAGATGCACATGTTGTACACTCACAATTAGATGTTTCTGCTAAAGGATTCACAAATTTGCTAATGCTAACAAATTCAAATAAAAACTATATTGTACCACACATGTTGATTTTAGTACTGTCTGTTACTGAAATCCCACAGCACCAAGTGGGGTGGAAGAACTTTTTAAATTTTTCATCAGTTTCTATGGTACATCTTGCCTGAAGTTGAGACACATCACTTAAAGAGAGAGAAAAGGAGTGAGAGAACCAAGCCTGGAGTGAGAGGAAGAAACTTAAGAGTGCGGATTAAAATACTTCAAAACTTTCAAATCTGGAAGAAGTCTTAGCACAAGTTGCCTCATGTTGGTGCTTTTTTCAGAGATTTTCAACTAATAAATGAACACTAGTTTAGTACCAAATTATATCTGGAAGTCTGATAAGAAATGTTTAACATTCATTCACATTTTCTAAGTGGTGTCTCCTCTTTGTTTGACTGTATAGGATGGAACAGTATGGTGTTTATCCAAAACAAAAACAAAAACAAAAAACAAAAAAAAACAGCAACAACAACAACAACAAAAAAAAACAGAGGATGACATTTTTATTTTTTTAATTGTTCACTTAAAAAAATTATTCTCCATTTATTCCTCCCTTGACCTGTTAAAAATAAAGATGGATTAAAGAAACCACCAAATTAATCACTGACTTAAAGACTAGATGTAAACACAAAAATAGCTTAATCAACTTCAACAACAAATACACAAAATGTATTGTGGATTCAGATTAAGGATCATATTTTAAATATTCCATTCTGTTTAACTAGTTCAAATTCACTTTTGATTTGAAACAGTCACTTAGATTCAGTCTAATAATCAATGAAAGGCTAATTAGTAATAATTTTTACATTATACTTATTGTAATTCAATAACATATTGTATTAAATTTAATTAGGTATATAGGTAAGTGACTTTGAATACATTTCTTAACTTCTTCATATTTGAATCTTTTTTTTTTTTTTTTTTTGAGACAGAATCTCACGCTGTCACCCAGGCTGGAGTGCGGTGGCACAATCACAGCTGACTGCAGCCTCAAGTTCCCAGGTTTAAGTGATCCTCCCACCTCAGTGCCCCCAGTAGCTGGGACTGCAGGAGTGTGCCACAGAGTCTGGTTAATTTTTTCTATTTTTTGTAAAGATAGGGTCTTGCTATGTTTTCTAGACTGGTGTCAAACTCCTGGATTCAGTGATCTTCCCATCTTGGTCTCCCAAAGTGCTGAGATGGCAGGTGTGAGTCACGGTGTCCCGCCTTCAATCGTTTAGAGGACCACGATCCCCCAGGCTGTCCAGCCTCACCTGGTAGCTTTTCTATATCTTCTATGCTGCTTGAATTCCCACACATCATTCTTATCACATGATGACCCTTGGGTGCTATTTCCATGTAGAAATAAAAACAATAGATACACATTCCTTCTCTATGCACTTAGGAACAATTTCCTAAGTGTACATAGCTGTCCTCTCATCCTTCCTTCTTACCCTCCCCCACAAAAAAAAGATTTCTCACCCTCTCTAACTCTAACCCCTCCATATCTCCTTTCATTTTCTATAGCAAATTCCTAGACCTTGTTTCTTAAGGCTTTCTTCTTTGAGGCAGAATCTAAATGTCATATGTGGTTCTTTATCTTCATTATGTTTGAACAACTACAACATTATATAATAGTAGTTGCTGGTTCAGAAAACTTCAAAGAAAACAAACAATTATTCTCTCTTTTCAAGACATAAAAATAGATTAAGTGGTATTAGAAATATCTTCAACAAATCTGAATTAATTGTTTTTTAAAGTTTGTGATCAGGCTGGTCATGGTGGTTCATGCCTATAATCTAACACATTGGGGGGCTGAGGCGGGCAGATCACTTGAGGCCAAGAGTTCAAGACCAGCCTGGCCTACATGGTGAAACCCCATCTTTACTAAAAATACAAAAATTAGCTGCACGTGGTGGTGCGCACCTGTAATCCCAGCTATTTGAGAGGCTGAGGCAGGAGAATTGCTTGAACCCAGGAGGTGGAGGTTGCAGTGAACCAAGATCGTGCCACTCCAACCTGGGCAACAGAGCAAGATTCTGTCTAAAAAAGAAAAAGAAAAGTTTGTAAGTTTGTGATCAGAGGATAACTCACCAAAAGAAAACTCAGAAAATGTATAACTTCATTATTCTGTACTCAGAGTAATCTAATTAAGATTAGTGGTGACAGAGAACACTGGAATTAAATCAGTGAACTGCCATTCTACTGCACTAAATCATCTTTTGATCTTAAACAAGTCACCAAATTTCAGTGGATCTCAGTGTTTCAATCTGTGAATTGAGAGAGTTACTCTAGATCAACGTTTCTTAACTGCTGTCCACAACTCATTTGTAGGTGTGGGAGCAGGGTTGACATCACAGGCATACAACCTGTGCAGTCTCACTTGCTCAGAAGTCGGCCTGAGCACAAGGGCCCCACCCTTCAATTAATGATCCACCACTGCTATCTTGAAAATCTTAATAATTGTTTAATAAGGAGACCTTAAAATTTTTGTTTGCTTTGAAACCTGCAAAGTATGTAGCTGGCTTTGTGGTGAAATCAGTTTGGTGGATTGAGATCAACATTTTTCTCTTAATGAACTAGATGAGAAGAGAAAATGCCTGAATATATGACACGAAGTGTATTTTTTTCCTGAAACTCTTGCTTTAGTTTTATTTACTGTATGCAAATGAGTATGGGGTGGGGGAGGAGAGGAATGTCTGTGTATGGGTATTTAGTTGCAAAATAAAATGCATTTTTATGTAAGTTATGATCAGTGATTAGACCAATACAAAGATCCCTACCAATTCTAACATTCTAAAATTGTATGCCTCTTGTTATCAAGAGAAACAGCATAAATAACGAGGTCTTTTCTTTTGTAGAAGAAAAATCCACTAACTGGTGAGAAAACCTGATGATTGCAACAAAAGGATTTGAATTCAGAAGCAGCTGGTGCTGCTTTCTTTTTCAAATGTTTCTGTGCACAAAGAAAAAAGCATAACTTAAAGATAAACGTTCCAAATAAGAAAATACAAGGTAAAAATAATGTTTAAATACATCAAGATCAGTAACCACATAATATCTAAGGAAGAAACAGGAAGGGTAAAATTGTGCTCTGTTGGCAAGATATTACGCCTGTACTCTTCAAAAATGGTAACATGATTAATTGGCCTCTCATTATAAGTTGTACCCTCTGATATCGCTATCATACACATTAATATAATTATTTGAAACCTTCAAATATTTAGTACTTCTATTAGCTCTTTTTAAAAAGATTACACTCAGTAATGTTATATACAACACTCTGATATGCATTGAATTTATACATTGAACCATGGATAAGGCACAGTATTCGTGCAATAATAAGCACTTTCCAGAGATGGGTGTGTTGATACAAACTGCCAAATGTATCCAAGCCATATAATTTTTTCATATTTAGAAAGAAATGACATTCTTCTCTTAAAGAAACTACTTTTACAACCCACATTTACAAAATGTGAGCTTTCCAGTGATTAAAAGCTTTCTCTAGCCAAGCAGAAATGGGATGGAGTTAAAACATTTTTCTGACACCCTTTAGGCTTGCCAGAGTTCAACAGGAAAGATGTTAAGAAAGCCCATTCAGGGGTAATACTCTTCTGAGAGAATGTTCAAAATATAAAATTATGACCCCAAGGTGAACTGAAAGCCAAGGAGGCCTCTGCTTATAATTATAGTTCCAAAACCATTTCAATTTAAGTACATTTTAGAAGCTCTATATATGTGAATTATTTGTCGAATTGCTGTCATTACATGTGCCATGATGTGTTTTTGGGGTACTCACCACAAGAACCTTGCAGATAAAATACAATTTGGATATACAGATTCTGAATCTAATAAACAGCTATCATTTTTCTTCTATGGTTTAGGAATTCATATTCCTATCCTGGCTAATAATACAGTGCCAAAGGGATTCCTAACTGTGTCCCAGTAGTAGACAAAAGATCACTGAGGAATAGCTCTGCAGTAATAAAACCAATCCATGTTATGTATGTGTCAAGAAACTGGTTATACAGTTTTCAAAAAGAAGTCGTGTATGACATTGACAGCTTGCAAGTTAAGAAGTCAAAAGACCTGTGCTTGGCTCTTGTTTCAACTCTAGCCACTATTTTGTCTTCTTTTATACTACAGCTCCCTTATTAGCAAAGGGGAAGAGGCAAACATTTTCCCAGAGTCATCTTCCAAAATCCCTGTTAGAGTTCTAGAGAGATAGTGTGATATAGCCAAAGGCCTCAGACTCTGAATTCTTCCATTCATGGCTCACCCTGCTGTGTGAACTACAGCCAATCATGTAGTTTCAGGCAGCCTCAATATTTTCTATTCTTTAAGATGACAATTCTTACGCTACCTATTTCACAAAATTAATATACAAACAAAATAATTTCTTATATGGGAAATCTTATTTGTAAGTCATATTATAAATATTACACTCCTCCCTTAGGTTACATAAAAAATACTTTGGAAAGGATTTATTTGATATCCTGGATCCTCCTACTTTCCCAAGACAGTAACTATAAAGACATAACTTCAATGTTGTGAGAATATTGAAAGAATTAGCAATAATTCCAAAATTAATAAAGTTAGTGTGGAAAAAAATAGTTTCATCATCTAACCACACTTAACCATCTGAAACAAACAAACAAACAAACAAAAAACTGAAAGCAAATAGGAAAAATGGGGGATTCTTACATCCTTGGAACCACAGAACATTCACAAGCCAAGTATTGGGAAGTTTTGCTTATTCTGTAAGACTTCTTTTTGAGCCAGCTAGGAAATACTTACTTCCTTCTGTCTCCTCCAGCTCAACCATCTCTGTTCCACGTCCTACACACATACACACCGTATTACCCTATTTTGATACTGATATAAAGAAATGCCCAATACTGGGTAATTTATAAAGGAAAGAGGTTTAACTGACTCACAGTTCAGCACGACCAGGGAGGCCTCAGATAACTGACAATCATGGTGAAAGATGAAGGGGAAGCAAGGCACCTTCCTCACAAAGAGGCAAGAAGGAGAAATGACAAGCAAAGCGGGAGGAGCCCCTTATAAAAACCATAAGCTCTCATGAGAACTCACTCACTGTCACAAGAACAGCCTGGGGGAAACCACCACCATGACCCAGTTACCTCCACCTGGTCTCCCTCTTGACATGTGGGGATTATGGGGATCATGTGGAATATAATTTGAGATTTGAGTGGGGATACAAAATCTAACCTTACCATTCTTCCCTTGGCCCCTCCCAAATCTCATGCCCCTTTCACATTTCAAAAACCAATCATGCCTTCCCAGTAGTCCCCCAAAGTTATAATTCATTCTAGCATTAATCCAAAAGTCTAAGTTCAAAGTCTCATCTGAGACAAGGAAAGTCCTTTCTGCTTATGAGCCTGTAAATCCAAAAGCATGTTAGGTACTTTCTAGATACAATGTGGTACAGGCATTGGGTGTGGACATTTCCATTTGAAATAGGAGAAACTAGCCAAAACAAAGGGGATACGGGCTTCAAGCAAGTCCGAAATTCAGTGGAGCAGTCAAATCTTAAACCTCCAAAATGATCTCCTTTGACTGCATGTCTCACATCAAGGTCACACGGATGCAAAAGGTGGGCTCTCATGGCCTTAGGTAGCTCTGCCTCTGTGGCTTTGCAGTGTATGGCCCCCTCCTGGCTGCTTTCATGGGCTGACATTTAATGTCTGTGGCTTTTCCAGGTACACGGTGCAAGCTGTCAGTGGATCTACCATTCTGGGGCCTGTAGGATTGTGGCCCTCTTTTCACAGCCCCACAAGGCAGTGCCCCAGTAGGGACTCGGTGTGGGGGCTCCAACCCCACATTTCCCTTCTGCACTGTCCTAGCAGAGGTTCTCCATGAGAACCCTGCCACTGCAGCAAACTTCTGCCTGGACATCCAGACCTTTCCATACATCCTCTGAAATCTAGGCAGAGGTTCCCAAACCTCAATTCTTGATGTCTGTGCACATACAGGCCCAACACCACATGTAAGCCGCCAAGGTTTGGGGCTTGCACCTTCTGAAGCAACAGCCTGAGTTGTATGGTGGTCCCTTTTAGCCATGGTTGAGATGCAGGGCACCAAGTCCTGAGACTGCACAAAGCAGCAGGACCCTGGGCCCAGCCCAATAAACTATTTTTTCCTTCTAGGCCCAAAGCCTGTGATGGGAGGGGCTGCCATGAAGACCTCTGACATGTCCTAGAGACGTTTTCCCCATTATCTTGATGATTAGCATTTGGCTCCTCATTACTTATACAAATTTCTGCCACAGGCTTGAATTTCTCCTTAGAAAATAGGTTTTTCTTTTTTATTGCATCATCAGGCTGCAAATTTTCTAAACTTATGTGCTCTGCTTCTCTTCTAAACATGAGTTCCAATTCCAAACCTTCTCATTGTGAAAGAACAAAACTGAATGCTCTTAAGAGCAACAAAGTCATCTCTTGAATGCTTTACTGCTTAGAAATTTCTTCAGCCAGATATCCTAAATCGTCCTCTCAAGTTCAAAGTTCCATAGATCTCTAGGGTAGGGGCAAAATGCCACCAGTCTCTTTGCTATAGCATAGCAAGAGTCACCTTTGTTCTGATTCCCAAGAAGTTCCTCATCTCCACCTGAGACCACCTCAGCCTGGACTTCATTGTCCATATCACTATTTTCACTTTGGTCAAAGCCATACAACAAGTCTCTAGGAAGTTCCAAACTTTCCTGCATCTTCTTGTCTTCTTCTGAGCCCTACCGAGTCCCAAAGTTGCTTTCACATTATCAGGTATCTTTATAGCAGCACCCCTCTTCTGGTACCAATGTACTGTATTAGGCAATTTTCAATTTAGGCTATAAATAACTGCCTGAGACTGGGTAATTTATAAAAGAAAGAGGCTTAATTAACTCACTGTTCGGCATGGCTGGGGAGGTCTCAGGAAACTTACAATCATGGCAAAAATTAAAGGGGAAGCAAAGCACCTTCTTCACAAGGAGGCAGGAACAGAGTGGGAAGAGTCCCTCATAAAATCATCAGATCTCATAAGAACTCACTCACTATCAGTGAGAACAGCATGGGGAAACCACCCCCATGATTCAATTACCTCCACCTGGTTTCTCCCTTGACACATGGGGATTATGAGGCTTATGATTCAAGATGAGATTTGGTTGGGGACACAAAGCTTAACCATAACACACACCTTAGTAACCATGATAACTACAAGTATTTAGAAGGAAAAAAAAAAAGAGGGAGTGAGAGAGAGCTGAAGAAGGATTCGCTTTGTTCACATTATGGAAATGTTCTTATATTCTTACCAGTACTGTATGGCCTGCATAATGTGCCTGAATTTGGAGTGGACCCAACAGCACCCAATCCCATAGACAAGAAATGAGGGAGTGATGAAGACTGCAAAATCAAATTATAGTGCTAGTTACAGGAGAAGAGTAAGGAGATGCCAGGTGGCATATAAAATAGATAGAACAGCAAAGGGTTACAAGCACTGATTTTCCATCAGTACGACACAGGCCTACATTTTTCACTATAGCATACAGAGTTTCCATGATCTGACCTCTGTCTTCTCCTGTGTCGTTTTTGCCTCTTTACATTTCATTTTACATTCTGGAAATATCCAAACATTTGTACGCCTTTATTAACACTACACTGTCTCTATAATCCATTACTTGCTTTAAAATAAGAATGTCTTCCCTTTTAAATACATGCTCTACCTAGCTACAGGCTTCATATCATTAAGACTCATTTCAAGAAACATGTCTTTCAAATGACCTTTTATAACGGGGAAGCATGATTTTTGTGTTCTTCTAGTGTGTTCTCATAAAAATCTATGCCTGGACTTGTACAACATTATTGCCCCAGAATAGTCTATATATTTCTGCTCCCTGACTACAAAAGGCAAATGAGTTTCTTGGGGCAAAGATTGTGATCTCTGTCCTTTGTTGCACCAACACCAAGGCAGAGTGCCTAGCTACTTCTCTCCTAGATAAACAGTTCCTGGGATTTCAGATAGTAATTAGAGTCCTAAGATTCTGGGCCATTCACATGGTGATTTGGGACAAACTCAAAAGAGCCAAAGGTAAAGTAAAGGTAGAATCAAAGTGTGGCTGGCATCAGAGATAATCCAGAACTGATTGCCATGCCGACAGTCCAAAGTTCATCAAGTAGAAAGCTAAATCTAGGAGTCTTGGCATAAGGGTGGGTAAAAGCCAGGCATGGACAGGAGGATAGATGGGGAGAATCCAGGCATAGCAAGTGGATTATATCAGGCCACTAGAAGCAGAATATGGAACTCTATCCTTGCTAGGAATCTGAGGTTCAGGAGCCTTGCACTATAGCAGCTCTTACTTCAGGATCCAGGGTAGGAAGAGCTGTTAAAAGTACAAAGATGGTCAGACAATTGTAAAGGTACCTTCACATACAATATCAACCCTCTCTACATCTTTATGAAATCTAAGATAAAATGTTACCTAATGTAACAAACATAAATTAAGGAAGAGAAATAAGAAACTAAAACCTCTATCTTCTATGAACTTATCCAAGAAAAAAAATCCAATCAATAGCATTCTAAAAGTGTGTTACACTAGCTCCCACATTATAAGAGACAGTAAACCATTAAAACGAGTCCATAAAATGATTAACTATATTGGTCACAATGCTTTAGAAACTGTTTTAGATGAGTTACTAATATGCAGTTTCAAAATATGTGAATAAATGGCATGTTAAACTAAAAAAAGTATTAAGTAAATGATTATATACACACATACATAATATGAACTGCCTGATTTGTGTTTGTTATAAACGTGAATTTACTTAAAAGCCAAAGAGAAAAGTTAATGTTGAATATTCAGAACAAGGAGTAGTTTTATCTAAGGGAATATTTCATAGGCAGATGGAAGTGAATATGCAAAATTGTTCCAGTTAAGCAAATGTTCCAGATAAATTTGTAAGATAAAACATGTTTGCAGTTCTATGCAATTTGCACTATTTTTAATAGCCTGTTGCTGGATTTTGTATATGACTTCAGTTATTTTATCATCCTACCTCTTTGAAGCAACACTGAGTATGAAAAACTGAACTGCAAGAAAAGCTTCCAGCCAGGCAGTGGGTAGGAGTAGAAGCAGAATAATGATGTTTTAACAGGACTGTGAAAGGATGACAGATGTACAAGGGAAAGTTCTCAAACATGTTGGAGATGAAGCCCATTAAGCCCCCAAACCTTGTGATATCTGTCTCATCACTCAGTCTGGGATTCATTATAAAAATGATTCAATACTTCCAAGATACATTACAGTTAGTGCCCTAGTATTATAGCCTCATTCCTGGAACCACCCTGTTGAATTTATAGGAGGAATTTCTGAAAAAAAAAAAAAGTATGTATACCTTGTATGATACTTAGACTAGAAAAAAATACATGCCACAGGGATTAAGAGGTAGACACTGAAATCAAAACATGGGTTTGATTCCCAGCTCTACTAGTTGTGAGATACGTGACCTTGGGCAACTTCACTAGGGCTCTCTATGCTTCTTTTTCCTCTCTGTTAACATAGGAATAATAATGCCACCTAACTCATAGAGTTACTGTGAGAAATCAATTATAAAATGTCTGTTAAATGATGGCACATAGCAAATCTTCGGATGAGAACAAAGGCAAATGCTGAAATAATCAAATGGTGCAACATTCACACAGGCTTGTTTCTACTACAATAATCTATAAGCTCTAAGAGTTTCTATCATCTGCATACACCTTAAAATGCTTCCTTGCCCAAACTCAAACCCAATCAGCAACTGAAGGCAACAATTCTGACTTTCAGTATGCTTCACGCTTAATAGAAACAATTTAAAAGAACCAAAGTCTTAATTTAATATTAGTTGAAATAACTGACAGCCAAATCTAATGTGAGCAAGCATATTTTGCATATCTATGCCCTTTTACTGAAATAGACAGAAGAAGTAGATGCGTGACTTCTTTCTAAGTTGAATTACTAAGCACACTCTCTTGAGTAGTCATCAGAAATTTTTAATACTCACTAAATTATCTGAAAACATACATAATTTTAAGGTTAGAATGATTCTTTGATATGGTATAGTCAAGTCCAAAGCACTCACTTTACACAAGAGGAAGCTGAGTTCAAGATATATGTGATTTTTATAAAGTACGACAGGTTAGTAATTGGAATGCAAGTACTAGACCCAGGTCCCCAGTTACAACAATATTCTCCATTTCAAAATATCACATTGATAGTGGAATGAATTTACTAGTACACAATGGAGATTGTGTCTTTTTGTATTTACTTAATATTTATCCATTTATATTGGGAGTCAAGTATCTCACATCTCATATAATGTATTGATTTAAAAGATATTGAGAAATTAGACATCTTCCAAAAATAGAAAAGAACAAACTCAATTCACAAAATAAAATTCAAGCAAGTATTCCTGGAAGAAGAGAGTTGAAGGCCAAAGTAAAAGAAGATAAAGATAATTTTCTTCAGGACTTTCCTCAAGAATGTGAAAGGTCATTATTCAGAAGAAAATGTCCATTGCCTTCCAAACTCAAGGCCGAAAGAACAATCAAAATACCAAGAGATTTTATACCAGTATGATGGATTGTGTTTCCAAAGAGGGTCACAACAATGTCTCCCATTTGACATGATTTTTTACAATATGGTCATTTTCCCATCAACAGTGGAATCTATTTCCTCTCTCCTTAAACACGGGCTGCTCCTGTAATATATTTTGAACTAGGAACTGTTTTGGAAGTGATGTTGTATAACTTATAAGGCTAGGCCTTAAAAGGTCTGAACAGTCTCCCACTTCACTGCTAACACTGCTTCTCTTGGAAACCCAATTACCATGCTATGGGGACCACAAGCAGACGTGTGGGGTGGACCACATGGAAAACTGAGACTCAACCTACAGGCCCCACTGAGCTCCAGCTGACAGCAAGCACCAATTGCCAGCATGTGAGTAAGGTCATTTAAACCTTCCAGCCATCCCTTTACCTCACTGAAGGCCACAGGAAGCAAAACTGCTCAGAAATATACTTGATATAGTTTGGATATTTATCCCCTCCAAATCTCATGTCGAAATTTGATTCCCAATGTTGGAGGTGGGGCCTAGTGGAAAGTGTTTGGGTCACAAGGGCAGATTCCTCATGAATGGCTTGGTGTCATTTTCACAGTATTGAATGAGCTCTTACACTTAGTTCCTGTGAGATATGGTTGTTAAAAATAGCCTGACATCTCCTTCTGTCTCTTGCATCCTCTTTCACCATGTGATGTGTTAGCTCCCCATTTCCTTCCATCATGATTGGAAGCAGCCAGAGGCCCTCACCAGAAGCAGATGCTGATGCCATGCTTTTTGTACAGCCTTCAGAACTGTGAGCCAAATAAACCTCTTTTCTTTATAAATTACCCAGCCTCAGATATTCCTCTATAGCAATGCCAAAATAGACTAAGGCAGCCCTGCTCAAATTCTAGACCCAGAAGACATTGAGCTGATTAAATGGTTGTTGAGGCAAGCCATTAAATTAAGCTTCCAAAGATCATCTTCTGGTTGTCCTTCAGGCTAGGGTGGACGCCCATCCTATGTTCTCCTATAGCACACTGATTCCCCCTACCATAGCACTTACCGTGTTCCACCTTAATTACCCTTTACTTCTCTCCATCTCTCACTCTCCTGAATGCAAAAACAGATTTATACAGCAACAGATAACTGCAACAACTAGAGAAAATATTGGCATCCTAAACATTTATATAATGTTTAGATGATAGTTGTTCCTACAGCTAACACATGGTTTCTAAGATACATCAAACTGGACAAATAGAGTCATACATTTTAAACACACGCACACACACACACACACACCCCCCTCTAGGTCTGTGCCCTCTCATCACTCTTCAGTTTTTTTCTAGGCAGTTCCAGGGCTCCCAAGGGAGTGATTCTCAGAAGACTAGTACTTTTAACAATTTTACAAAACTTATTTGTTTTTACTTTTCATGCTTCAGTAGCCAAAGTAATATATCTTGCTATTACCAATGCCGTAATCAGCAGCTTTGCTGCTGAAGTATGCCACCAGGGTACTACTGATGCCTGCTCATTTCTGAATTTTTAGGATGTTAAGATGATTACAAATGGTATTAATTCAGTCAAGTTCAAAGTCTTTGGTGGCTACTCATACCAGGACAAAACTTGTAGTGCTAAATCTTCCCTGCTGTAGCTACTAGTCATATATTTAATATGCAACATAAATTTAAATAGAATTGTCTTGCCCCTTTGCCAATTAAAACAATCACATGCACAAACACATATATACACACAGTCTTGCTTTAGACTGAGTGATATTCTGTCATTCATTCCTTCAACAAATATTTATTTCGTGGTGCCATTCTTGACACTGGAGTGTGCAATGGAAAACAAGACAGACAAGAATTCTGCTCTCATAAAACTTGAAGTCTACTTGAATAGGCAGACCAAAAACAAATACATAAAGGAAATAATTAAAAATTGCAATAAGCAATAAAACAACAGAATGCTGGGACAGGGCAAGATGGAGGAGACCTACTTTAGTCCCTACT
Source organism: Piliocolobus tephrosceles (assembly GCF_002776525.5). NCBI lineage: Eukaryota > Metazoa > Chordata > Mammalia > Primates > Cercopithecidae > Piliocolobus > Piliocolobus tephrosceles. The sequence goes on from NC_045436.1 coordinate 130,664,230, forward strand.
TAAAAGTCTGGAGATGGTCACTTCATGGAGGAAATATTTTAGCTGACTTCAAAAGAATGAACAAGAACAACAAAAAAAAAAAATGCAGGATAAAATATTTCTAGGCAGAGGAAACAATATGTTTAAATACCCTGATGTTAAAAGGAACTTGTTCTGTCCTAGGAGCTGAGAGGAGTCAGAGCAGCATGAAGCAGTGAATTCTGGGAAAAACATTGCCAGGTGGAGACATCCAGATAAGCAGATAGTGCAGGGTCTTGAAGGCCAGAGAAAAGTTTTCACTAGCTGTGCAATGGACAGCAAATGGCAGCTCACAAGGGAATGGCATGATAGTATTTAACTTTTAGAAATGTCAGTCTGACTACTGTGGTGAACATGAATGAGAACAGACTAGACTGAAGAAAGACAAAAATGAAAGTAAATTATTAGTCCAAGGGGATATTGGCCTAGACTAGGGAGAGTGAAATAAGAAATTAGGATATTGAAACATGTTTTCAGGGAAGGGTCTAGCACTTACCCAGATCCTTGAACCAAATAATAGAATGTCAGTTATCTATTCCATTACTCAGCACTTCATATCGGTAGATCCCTATCGAGCATGTTTACCCATTCTTCAGTTCTGCCCAAAACTTTGATGGAGATACCTTTTGCATAAGCTACCAGTCCAGTTACAGATGCATATATCCCTAAGTAACCAGCGTCAAAGAAGTATAATGGTAGGAATTAAAGCCCCTGGAGGATAAAGGTATCTAACTTCTTTGTTGTTGTTTTTGTTTGTTTGTTTTTGAGACGGAGTCTTGCTCTGTCACCCAGGTTGGAGTGCAGTGGCGTGGTCTCGGCTCACTGCAACCTCTGTGGTTCAAGCAATTCTCCTGCCTCAGCCTCCCAAGTAGCTGGGCTTACAGGCACGTGCCACCAACCCCAGCTAATTTTTTGTATTTTTAGCAGAGACAGGGTTTACAGTGTTAGCCAGGATGGTCTCGACCTCCTGAATTCGTGATCCACACACCTCAGCCTCCCAAAGGGCTGGGATTACAGGAGTGAGCCACTGCGGCTGGCCAAAGTATCTAACTTCTAAAGAATGCCTCCTGCTACTTCTACAGTTTCAGTCTTTCCTTCTCTCAGGCCAGATTGGATATGCATTCATATAATATATTCCTTATTACCCTATCAGAACACTCGTACACCATCTTAATTGACATTTTAGTCAGTTTAGGTTGCTGTAATAAAGTACCATAGACCAAGTGGCTTATAAACAAAAGAAATTTATTTTTCACAGCTTGAGAGGCTAACAATCTAAGATCAAGGCCCCAGCATGGCCAGATTCTGGCTGGGGCCCTCCTCTGGCTTTTGGATTGCCAACTTTTTAGTGCATCCTCATGTGGAAGAAAAAAAAAATAGAGAACTCTCTGGGGTCCCTTTTATATATGCTCGATTCTCATTCATGAGGGCTCCACCTCTCATGACCTAAGTTACCTCCACAGGGCCCCATCTCCTAATACCATCATACCGACGGTTAGAATTTCAACAAATGAATTTTAGTGGGAACAAACATTTAGTTCATAACAATTGTTCCTTACTTCTCTGTACCTCTCACTGTCCTATAATCAAAACCATGTCTTATTTATAACAGTATCTCCAGAATCTTGTATAATGACTGACATAAAATATACTTTCAAAACAATGTTTATTACATAAATAACTGAATTTCTTCCTCCTACTATTGGAGTGAAAGCAGAAAGCCAGCCTTGGGTCTTCAATTCTGTAGTCCTAAATTTAGAACTGGGAGTAAGGTTAAGTCCATGCCAATCTGGTAAATCATGGTAGGTCTCCTGCTAAGAGGAGAATTGGACTTAATGATGTTCTAAATTCACAAGTAAAAGTTAACACTCAGTTGCCCAAATTAAAAGTATTTGAAATCCAGGAGATGAAGAAGGCATTTATAACCAATGTCAGAGCCCATATTTTGAGGCTGCACAAAACATTTATTTACATATAATTTAATATGCAAACATTAACAGTCACATCTACATTTACAGTATGTTGTTTGACATTGTAAGTTATGGTAAAACATGTATTTGAAGTATGAAATATAGATTACAACTATTTTTAAAGCATATAAGCTATTGATTGTATCTGCATATAGAATGAAATTTATTAAGAAAGAGAATTTCTCTGCTAATGCTCTGCAAAAGGGGCTAAAGTGATGGAGTTTTGTTTCTTTTCTCAAAGAAACTGCTTGAAGGCAATAAACTACAGGTATCAAATGTAGGCACAAAATGAGGGCATTGCTGAAGCCATTTAGAAGGACTTCTTGACTTCAGTGTAGGTCACAGTGTCTAAACAAAGTTCATGTGAAGTTATCATGCCTTGTCCAAAACATCTAAAACCCAGATAAAGGTCAGGACCTTCTTGTGAATCCATGACACCAGATGACCCAACGCAATAAACATGGTAAGAAAGAGGTTTTAATCCACGAGCCTCTGTGGAGGGCTGAACAATAGAAGAGTGTTCAATAGATTGAAGATATGGTTATTAAAAGAAGACAAATGCCTTTTAACATCCTATTTGCATTGATAATGAAACATCTGCTCTATGATAGCTCTTGTTTAAAAAAAAAATGGAGTAATCAGAGGTAAGTTCCAAGAGTGGGTGTGTACATCTATGAGGTATTTTCATGTATGAACAAATCTTTAAAAAATAATACCTTTACTAATATTCCATTAAATTGTGACACAGGCCAGGTGCAGTGGCTCACGCTTGTAATCCCAGCACTCTGGGAGGCTGAGGTGGGCAGATCACAAGGTCAGGAGTTCAAGACCAGCCTGCACAATATGGAGACACCCCCATCTCTACTAAAAATACAAAACTTAGCCGGGCACAGTGGCATGTGCTTGTAGTCCCAGGTACTCAGGAGGCTGAGGCAGAAGAATCACTTGAACCCAGATGCAGAGGTTGCAAGGAGCCAAGATCAAACCACTGCATTCCAGCCTGAGTGATGGAGCAAGCCCCCCCCCCCCCCCCCCAAAAAAAAAAGTAACACAAGGCATAGCTAACTCTTCACACATGATCATTTTTTAAATATATCTATCTATCTATCTATCTATCTATCTATCTATCTATCTATCTATCGATCTATCTATATATATATATCAGCACTGCTTTTGACTAAAGCTCTGCTAGTTTCTTCCACATGTTAATGGGTTAGCACAATTTCAAATGTTCAGAGCATACCACAAATATTCTTTATCCGATAAACAAATTCAATAAATAAATCCTTCTTTTCTTCCCTTAGGTAATTCTCTCTCTGAATTTTCAGATGGATAGCAAGAGTTGACATATGATAATCCAAAGCAAATGTGCTCTCTTTCTCTTTCCTGCACTAGCACTGTTCTCTCTTTAAAAGAACTGGATGCATTTTATGAGCTATGTTAAAAAACAAAATGACAGTATATTTGCTGGCTATGAATGTTCACATTTTAATGAATTCTTTTGATGAAAACTGTTATGGACTGAGTTGTATTCTCCCAAAATTCACATGTTGAAGTCCTAACACTATCCAGTCCCCATTATCCCAAAATTTGTAACTGTATTTGGAGATAGGATCTTTGAAGAGGTGATTACATTAAAATAAGGTCTTTAGGATGTGCGCTGATTCAGTATGACTGATGTCCATAAAAGAGGGATTAGGACACAGGAAACATAGAGAGAAGACCGTGTGAAGACATCAAAATATGGACATCTGCTAGCCAAAGAGAGAGTGCTCAGGAGGAACCAACCCTGCCAACACCTTGATCTCAGATCTTTACCCTCCAGAATTATTTAAAAAAATAAATTGCTATTGTTTAATCCACCCAGTTTGTGGAGCTTTGTTATGGAAGTCCTATCAAATTAATACAACTGCTGACTTCCTAAATTCATGGCAGTAAGCACTTTCTAAATACAAATGCTGATATTACAAATATTGCATTTTCATAAATATCCCCTGTAACAAAATGAAAATATCACTAAGAGAATTTCTTATACAATGAAAGTAACACATCCTGTGGTTGTGTGTGTGTGTTTCTCATAAGTCCAGCCAAGTGCTTCATGCCTTTAGAGTCATAACTGAGCCTCAGGGGAACATAATTGGTACATTCAGGAACTCTAGGCAGAAAATCACACTTTGAAAAAAGCCCAGTACTAGGATATGGAAATAACAAAAGGACTGGCTGTAGAGTTTGCTTTCTGGAGCTATGACATGTTTCCTCAGAGAGGCGAGAATCTCTATGTTCAAGCCACCTCGACTTCTTGTTCCTGCCCCCAAGTAACTTCTGAAACATCCAGCTGATATAAGTTTGTTCTAGTTATCTGTTTATGTGTCTGCCTTAATTCACTAGACTAGAAGTTCCTCTAGAGCAAGACCATGTGTCTGGCACATTGAAGGCACATGAATTTGGTAAGTTGATAAATTGCTAAATAAATGACTAAAGAAATAAATGAATGGAAATAAATCAAAGATTCAGGGCATCTCAGAAAATTCCAAACAGCAGGCAATCAGCAGTGCAGGCAGATGAATTGTCTAACAGCAGGTATCAACATAACACAGTCATTGGACAACACATATTATTCAGACCCTAGAGGCATTCATTATTCAATCTCATTGCAATTTAGTCCCAAGAAGATTAGACTCAGTTACATCCAGCCTTTCTCATATGGTTATAACAGATATAACAACCAGTTTGACTCACTGCTGAATCAATGAACTTCAGTCTTTCTTTTTAAAGAAAGGCTTGATCTCAGAGTCTCTAGCAATGAGAAAACCTGCACAGAGCATAGTTAAGCTCCATGAAGACAAGTTACGTGTTCAGACTGTATCCCTATTCATGATACATATTAGGTTCTCAATACATATTTATTATTGATTAAATCAACTAATATTGATTTGCTTTCAAAATATACCCAAGTTAGCTCAGCCAAATAAGACTTGCAAATTAAGAAAAGTAATTTCAATATTTAACTGAATCAGAAATACCAAATGTGAATGGGTGGCATTTAATGAGACCAGCCTCTCCAGGATCAGACAGAGCCTGTCAGTCAACCACACACACCTCAGTGTTTCGTCTGTAGCCAGTAAAAAAAAAAAAAAAATAGATCAAACAACTTCATCAAGATGTGTTCTGGTGCACTCACCATGCCTGGTTTTCAAATGTGAGCTGAGAATTCATAATTATTACATATTCACAGCACCTTAGCAATCAAATTATTCAAACGGTTGTGATAATCAAATTATTTTAAAAGGTTATTTCTTATTTTGACTTGAAAGAAAAAGTTGCCAGAAGAGATGGGGTGAAAAGTGGGGGTTGGAGCTGATAAAAGAGGTGTAAATGGGAACTGAGTTGAATTAAACACATGCTATGTGCCAGCCACAGTAATAGGCTCTTAGCATTCCTCATGTCTTCAGTTCTCATAACAACCTTTAGGGACAGGTACAATAATTTCCATTTTATAAATCTGAACATCTCAGATATTCACTAAATCAATTGAATGATTTTAAACAACAATTATTTATTTATTTTATGATTCTACTATTCAATAATGGAGACTGGGTTCGGCTGCAAGATTCTTCTGGTGTCTGCTGGGCTCCCTCAAGCATTTGCTGTCCTTGTATTTCAGGTAGGAGACTGGCTCCTTCTAGGGCATGGCCAGTTGTCAGCTAGGATCACCTATCCTTCACGGAATCTCTTGTCTGCATGTGATGAGAGGTCTGGGCTCTGAAATGCCACAGTCACTCACTCCATTGGCCCCTCATTCTTTTGGCCAAAATAATTACCAAGACAAAGCCACAGTCAAGACAGCAACTCTTACCGGGACCAGCTGTGGTCACATAGATATAGAAGGAGGGTAAAGAGTTTGACACACACGCAATAGAATTATCATAGAATTGTCATAGATACAGGCCGGGCGTGGTGGCTCAAGCCTGTAATCCCAGCACTTTGGGAGGCCGAGACGGGTGGATCACGAGGTCAGGAGATCGAGACCATCCTGGCTAACACAGTGAAACCCCATCTCTACTAAAAAAAAATACAAAAAACTAGCCGGGCGAGGTGGCGGGCGCCTGTAGTCCCAGCTACTCCGGAGGCTGAGGCAGGAGAATGGCGTGAACCCGGGAGGCGGAGCTTGCAGTGAGCTGAGACCCAGCCACTGCCTGCACTCCAGCCTGGGCGACAGAGCCAGACTCCGTCTCAAAAAAAAAAAAAAAAAAAAAAAAAAAAAAAAAAAAAAAGAATTGTCATAGATACCAAGTGGCTTTTCCAAGATCACCCAGCTGGTAATCATTGAGACAGATTTTGAACTTCAATATTGAGTCTTAACCTTATATTCTTTGTTCTCTCCTTCTTGCCATTGTTCTCCCTTAAAACAAGGTATAATTAGGTAGATGGTTAAAAAAAAAAAAAAAAAACTGCCTAATTCTAATCAAACTGAGATAACTCTGTATCACTCCATACTTTTGCAAACCCACTGTGCAGTGGTGCGTAGAGACCTGGGGCCATCAGTGCACATGGTCAGCTGCAGGGACAGGATGCAGGTGTGTGAAAGGTAGTGTGCGTGTGCACAGCTACAGGAGGGCTGGTGGCATGCATGTGTATGGCTGCAGGTGCCAAGTGTGGGTGTAAGTACGGTGGTGGGGAAAATTTTACTTTCCTCTAAAATAGTTTTCAGCAACTCCCGCAATGTAGCATAGTGTGTGTTCAAGAAATGATTTTTTTAAAATAAAAATTCCATTAGCAATGCTGTGTACCTATCAAAAGCTTGAATTCCCAGGCTATTTCTGTTCTTCAACTGATTAATTATTGTAAGATCTAACTTAGTTTAAAGATCAGGGAACAGTTCCCCATTAGATAAAAATGGAATAAATAAATGGCTTACTGTCCTTGGTAGACTTTCCTTTCTTGGCAAGAACCTGCTAGAAATGATATATATTAGCTGCTTTTGTTGGTATATTTGTTCTGATTTCTTTAAATGTTTAGGAGAAGGGAAGGATTTCTTTCAAAGATAAAAGTAAGAGCCAGATGATAAAATGCAGGTTCTGATCGAACTAATCAAGTAACACCAGACTGTATTGCAAAGGAAGAACATAGTCTTCCTCTGGTTTGCAAAAGACATTCTAGCAATTTTTCAGAGAAACAGTACTCTCTAACAGTCACACCTTTGAGTAATCAGAATCAAGATAACTGTGCAGGCAGGGGAAGCCAGTCCAGGATGAGGAATGGTTTTAGAGGCAAATCAATACAAGCAGTGCACGGGCCATCAGCCTCAATGCTGGTCTCACTCCTCACAAGAAGAGACCTTATAGGCCCTTGGTCTTGGCCCTAACAATGATGTATTATAAGGCAGGAAACTTCAGTCACTGGGCTAAGGATGACCAACATAGAAGAAACTGAAGATGGCTCTCATGGTAGAAAACAAGAACCCCAACAATACTCAGAAAATAATAGCAAATTGCCATGAAAGATAACACATATTTTTAAGAACTGGAAGGTGGAACTGACAGCACAAATGAGGGTATGAGCTACGAATGATAGCAGCTACTTTATCTGACCCCTATCATGTGTCACATACTTTATTGTTGTAAAGACTTTATATATAATAATAAAATAAGCAGTAAATACTTGATTATTATTTTATTTAATGCTCACTCTAAAATGAAGGTACTATTTTATTCTCATCTACAGGTAAACAAAATTGAGCAAGAGGTTAAATACTGTTCCTTAGGTCACACAGCTAGTACACAGCAAAGCCTGGTTTTGAACCTGTAAGAACCCATAGCTTCCTATGTGTTCAAAGCCCATACCTTGAACCCATACATTTATTGCCTCTTAGGTGCAGCCTGAGGTTCCATTTAGATGAGGGAAAGATAAGTCCAACTGTATTATCTTTACATAAGGATTATCTAAGTTACTGGTATAATACTAAACATAATTAATCTTATATAGATATATGGATATTTTGCTTAAAACAATTGTTCCAAAGTATGATGTTACATGTAAATGTAAATTACCATGTTCAGATGGAAGAAGATTGGGTGGCCCTTTCCATTTGTAAGAACACAGGGTCCATTCTTTCAACTTTGAAAATAGAGCATCAGCTTTCTATTACCATATCTGTTATTCAAAGCACATCAATATCCTCTCTCAGTCACCAGCTCAAAATTCCAAATTGTCAGGCCTTCACTTGAGGGTATAACCTTGAAGCAAATTAAAATTTACTGTCAACGTTTATTCAAAATCTTACCATAAAGGGTGAATATGCTATAATTATAGCCACATTTAAAAAATTTGTATTATGTGTCAGATGCTTTACATACATTAGCTCTAATTCTTACATATCAAGGCAATGCTTTGATATGGATATAGGTTGTTGGTTGTTTTGTTTTCATTCCTTTTACTCATGAACCTCCTTCTATTTTTCAAATAGCAGCAATGGTCATCTATAAATACCACCATTGGTTTAGAATTTAATATGGACAGAAAAATGAGTCAAATGCATGACTTTTGTCAAGCACTTCCACAGACTTTTATAAATATTTAACAGAGACAATAGTACTAAAAGCCATTGTTTTTCATTGCAGAATCCAGGTGATTGGGGGAAAAAATGTTGTGTTTGCTTTTTTTTCTTTCTCTCTTTCCAATTTCTAATCACCTGGCTTTACTTATCAGTAGCCAAATCTAAGAGAGTCAAAGCTGAGAATTTACCCGTTAACCATAGAGTGACTGGAAGAGAAATTAAATGTAGGATTATACAAGAACTTTATTCCCCAGGATCATATGTCAAGGATTTGCCTAAAAGTTAATTTCAGCTAGGAAAAGTAGTGAAATGATAAAAACTGTAATAGATCATCAGACAAGTTATGAAAGCCCTCAAAGTGTAAAAGATAATCACTTCATAAATGAAACGTGGTATATACATACAGCAAACTATTCTTCAGCCTTACAAAGAAAGAAAATTTTTACCTGTGCTACATTATGAACCCTGAAGACATTATTTTAAATAAAATAAGCCAGTCACAAAAAGATAAGCACTGTATGATTACACTTACCTGAGATTTGACTACTACCTAGAGTAGTCAAATTCATAGAGACAGAAAGCAGAATGTGGGTTGTCAGGGGCTGGGAGGAGGGGAGGCAGGGGAGGTGCTTAATGGGTATAAAGTTTTGTTACCGAAACACCAGGGGTTGGGTTTACATCCTGCTGCTCACCGCACAGAAAACCAATCACTGAGACATCAAGTATTGCCGAGAAAGGAGGCTTCAATCAGGTCCTGCTGCTGAGGAGATGGGAGATCACTCTCAAATCCATCTCCCTGACCGACTAAAATTGGGAGTTTATATAACAGAGAAGGAATGTATAATAACCACATGTAGGTAAACAGGAATTAGGGTGGGGAAAGGAAATCATGAGGGATGAAAGATCTGGCTTCACATTGTTGGAATGTAGTGATCTGGTGAGTTTCAGTTCCTTGATACTACTGGGGAGGCCTGAAGATCAGTTTCCTGAGGAAAGAACTCTGATAAGACATATGTTACATTTCAAGCTTTAAGACCAAGAGGATCTATTTCTATATATATTTTAAAAAGCTGTAAACATCAATCCTATGGGACAATGGGCTGTTTTCAGTTTTACTTTTGCAAGATGAAAATAATTCTGACGGTTGCACAATAATGTGAACACACAAAACACAACTGACTGAATTCTACAGTTAAGAATGGGTAAGAAGGTAAATTTTATGTTACGTATATTATATCAAACTTTTAATTTTTTTCTATAAAAAGATAATTACCTAACTTTCCAGGGTATATCCTAAGAGTATTTATGCTTTATAGAAAAAGTCTATATCTGACATAGCAGTAAGAGTAGCAGGGACCAAGACAGGTGTCCAAAAGAAGGAGCCTGATAAGAACCTTATAGAAAAGAAACTGCAGTCTCCCAAACCCCCAAGAGGGACACAGGAGTAAAAAAGAGAGTTCGTGTACCAGAAAGCCTCTCATAGTTAGCATAAGGGGCTAGTGGACTTCAAAACTAGAGGCCATGAAAAGTCCAAAGACATTAGAAGCAGTTTCATTAGGACCAGCAGGCAACACTTAAGGTCTGTTTGGTCAAGTTGTGTCCAGGATTGGTTCCTTTGGATGGGTTCTTGGTCTCACTGACATCAAGAATGAAGCCACAGACCTCCACAGTGAGTGTTACAGCTCTTAAGGGTGGCACGGACCCAAAGAGTGAGCAGCAGTAACATTTATTGTGAGGAGTGAAAGAACAACGCTTCCACAGCATGGAAAAGAACCAGATTGCCACTGCTGGCTGGAGTGGCCAGCTTTTATACCCTTATCTGTCCCCGCCCACATCCTGCTGATTGATCCATTTTACAGAGTGCTGATTGGTCTATTTTACAGAGTGCTGATTGGTCCATTTTACAGAGTGCTGATTGGTCCTTTTTACAATCCTAGCTACAGAGTGCTGATTGATGCATTTTACAATCCTCTTGTGAGACAGAAAAGTTCTCCAAGTCCCCATCAGAAGTCCAGCTGGCTTCACTTCTCAAAGTTATACTTCAACAGACGCTACCAGGGTCAGAAACCAAAAATACCAACTAAACTCTTCTCTTCCCATCAGCCCCATGTCTTCATATTTCTTCCTTATGAGAAGAAACACATACTCTTGAGTTAAGCTACATTCAGTCGTAAAGAAATAAAGAACAAAATATTTTTTAAATACCCCATATCATAAAGGTGAAATGTTGTACCTTTATATTCACAACATGCCTCAAGGAAAATATTATTATTTCCACTACACATAAGACCAAGTTTCCACATGATTAAGGAGATTTCCCAGCTTGTAATTTCTGCAAGCTGGTATTCTCACTCTGGTGTTTCTTGTTCTAAAGTTCATCCACTTTATCATGACAATATTCTCAACATGTTGTCAATTTCACCCATGTATCAAGCTGTATTCCCAGAAAGACAGTTAGTCTCTCGGGTATCTTCCCATACACTCACATACCCATCCTGAATATGCACCATAAATGATTTGTTGTTTTGTTTTGTTTTGTTTTTTCCTTGGCTGAGAAGTCCTGATTAATGTTCTGCTCTAAGGAGGTAGCCCTGTTCCCCTGGTGACAAATAGCACAGGTAGCGTGCTTAGGAAAAGTTTGTTCACAGTGCTTAGGAGAAGTTAATTCACTTTCACGAATCTAGTCTGACATCCTTTATCCTAATCTGGAACAAAAAAAAGTCACAGGATTCCTGAGAAGGAAATCTCTTTCATCTACAATCAAACAAATGAACCCCAACTTCAGGTTTCTGCTTCTATTACCTTAATTTATCAAGGCCTCACAACTTTTAAAATGCTTCAAATGAAGATCAATTTTGTGAGTCTTGTAAATCATAATTAATCTCTTTAAAGCACATTGAGATTCTCAGGTGAGAGACCAGATAAAAGACAAAGCAACATTATTAAAGAATTTAACCATTATTATTCTTTCAAGGTAAAATACAAGAATAAAAATCTTCAGAGAACATGATAATTACCGAGACAATAATAAAGAGCTGATTAGAAAAAGAGCCTCCTTGTCCCTGAAAATAACAAAATCTTCCAAGAGTTCTCGACAGATGCACGGTTTGTGTTTAATATCCTTTTATTCCTCGCTGCCTCCACCCCCTCAGCCCAAACACACACACACACAAACCACAAAGAAAGGGTTTTTGTGCACATTTGAAAAGTGTTCTGCAGAGACCAGGTAATAGTTCCCACACAATGATGGAAATGTCATTTCATGAGACATTTCTCCAAAAAAGAGCTGCCTGGTAGAGTTGAACGTTTTAGAAACAAGTGATCAAACAACAGGAAAATCACAGAAATATCGGTTCTGACTCCTCATCAGAAAGCTAGAAGCTAAAAAAGCTAGCTTTTTAAAAAACAGAAAAAACCAAATGGCTCATTCTAGACAAACTGCTTATTTGATAGATAGATTTAGGGCATCCCTTGTGATTTAGTGGGTAGGTAAATTGTTGTTGTCCTATAAACAAGTTTAGGAGACACTCAGTGGATGCATCTTCTGCAACCCCCATGTAAGGATTAATTCCTGTGGTGCCACATCACTTCATATAAAGGTCAGGCGAAGAAACACGCCAGCGATAATGATGAAAGAACAGGTCATCTCCTAAGAATTAATGGCTAGAGGGAAGGAATTGATGGTCTTTGGCTCTAACTTCAGCCATTAACCCCAGCTGGCTGTTAATCCTCAGGAAATGCCCTCTGCCTGGGATGTTATTGCTGTTATAAACTACAAATGAAGGAAACTGCACATGCTCAAACATCAGTGTAAAACATTTAATTTAATGAATAATGCACTTGGAAAAGCATATTCAAGATAGCTTAGAGAAACAGTTTAGCTGCATGTGATTCAGCCAGCTTGCATTCATTAGCTCCTTTTAGTTTGGTTATAACTAAAGCTACAAATGGTGCCCAAACTAGACTCTGAATCTAACTGGGTTTACATATGAGTCCTGTGATTGATATTCCATTATTATCAGTCTTCTTGATTAGTGCCATATAATTACAGGGTTTATTGCTTATGTCAGTGAAATTACAGAGAGAAGATTAGCAGCTAGCAGAGAGTTTTACAGACATTTCCAAAGGTCTCTCCACCCAGTGACTAGTTGATGGAGTTGGTATTTTGCTCCCCACCAAACTATTTGTAAAAGGGAGCTGGGCTATTCCACATGCCTTTCTAAGTGACATTTCTGGTACTATCATCCTTATGCCTGAGGTGATAATACCCCAAATTGGGTTTGGAAGCTGAAAAAAAAAAAAAAAAGGAAGCAAAAAGTGAAACTCTAATCCTCATAGGCTGCTTGAAATGCCATCTCTGCAGGGCATCATCCTGAAGCAGTACTTCCAGAGTGATATGAAAGGATTAAAAGGTAAATAAAGGCATTGGGCACACGCCAAAGTCAATTGGCTCAAATAGCTACTTGTAGGAAAAACAAAAAGTAAAAGTAACACCACATTGGAATTAACAGTGAGGAGTAAAATTAGTTGAGACACAATAAGAACAGTATTAATACATAGGAAAAAATACCCTGGATCAAAATGTAAGATGTCAGTTGAAATTGCAAAAACTCAAAAGAAATTTAGTTTCCTAATGGACACCATTAGGTGATCTTTGCAAAGTGCTGATTTCTGATATGATTCATCTTCAAATCAATAAATCAGGCCAGTTCTGCCTTCTCAAGTAAAGAATAGTAATAAATTTCTGGAGGGGGGGGAGTTTCAGAGAGAGAATGTCTAAATCACATAACAAATTTCGTATGGCATTTTATAAATTGCTATCATTTCCAAACATAATAGCAAGATGCAAGGTAGGCAATTTTCCACCAGTTTTAAAGATAAGGGAACTTTAACTCAGTAATTTCTCAAAACTCTATCAACAGAAAAAGAAAGAAACAAAATTTGAACCCAGGGCTTTCTGAATCCAAAGCCCGTGGCCTTCCCACTGCCTTTCTTTAGAAATGATCCTGATAAATGATATTTCATTTTAATCTGGCCTATGGGTTTTCATAATGTAGCTCTAAAATATATGTCCGGTCTGATCTTCCAGGACTCCTTGAGCATGCTCCAGTCAAAATGACTTTGGGCCATTCCTTGAACGTGTCTTCATGATTCCTCCCACACCACTGTCATCACCTATGGAGACCTTACCTATTGTTCAGTGCCTACATGCCTCCTTCTCCACAGAGCCTCTCCTAATACCAGGTAAAGGTCATCTTTTCATCTGACCACCCATGTGTCATTACTGAGGAATTAACCTTTGACAACCTTTCTTATTTCGCACGTCTCTGTATATGGAACGTAGTCACTGTTAAATTATAAACCTTTTTTAAGAAATAAGGACTCTTTATATATATATATATACATATATATATGTATATATATATTTTAGATGGAGTCCAGCTCTGTCGCCCAGGCTAGAGTGTAGTGCCATGATCTTGGCACACTGCAACCTCTGCCTTCCAGATTCAAGTGATTCCCCTGCCTCAGCCTCCCTTGTAGCTGGGATTACAGGCACTCACCACCACAT